>NC_134862.1:38735030-39082530 GCF_049852395.1 Peromyscus maniculatus bairdii | reverse complement strand
TGTCTAGACTTGATAAAATTCAAGGAATTGCCAACTGTCAAATCTAAGAAGAGATCACGCTTAATCCCTCTCCAACCACATGTCAGACTCCTGCTGTTCTTCGGCATGGCAAGCATATGGGAACACCTGCTCTGCCTCTTCCTTAGGCCTGGAATTCCATCCTTCAGAACATCTCAGCTTGGCTCCTTCACTCACTGTGTTTTTACTCCTCCTCTCTGTTATCTTCAATTTTTTAATTAACCTGATAGTGATAAATATTTATGGGCTAAAGTGTGATAAGTCAACACATCTACAATGTGTAATGACCAAATCAGGAT
The DNA here is from genome assembly GCF_049852395.1 of Peromyscus maniculatus bairdii. Lineage (NCBI taxonomy): Eukaryota > Metazoa > Chordata > Mammalia > Rodentia > Cricetidae > Peromyscus > Peromyscus maniculatus. The sequence continues at coordinate 39,082,213 of NC_134862.1, read as the reverse complement.
AATTACTTTTTCTAGTGCTTCAGGTATTTTTCATTTCTTTGCATGAGGAACATTCTAAACCTTCTTTTGTTATTTGTATGTGTATCTCTTGATGTGTATATTGGTTGGTATGTGTGCATGTGCACGGATGTGGAAGCCAGAGGTCAAAACCGGGTGCTTTGCCTATAGCATTTCACCTTATACTTTATCTCTGCATTTCCACCTTTCTCCCCACTTAGTGCTCCTAAGTCTCTTCCTTTATTTCTTCATAACACTGTACTACATTTCCCCTTCCTTGAGAGACCCCCCTCCCACTGGTTTCTTGCTGACTAACCTTCCCATCTAATCTCTGTGGTTATTTAGATTGAAACACACTTATTGAAAGGTTAAAAGTTAGCATCTACATATGAGAAAATATGCAATATTTGTCTTTTTCTGTCTGGGTTACCAGGCTCAAGATGATAGTTTCTCCATCTATTTACCTGCCAATTTCATAACTACATTTCCCTTGACAGCTGAATAATATTCTATTGGGTAAATTTACCACATATTCCTTATCTATTTTATAAGATTCAGCTATACCACTCATAGGCATTGTGGTGGTTTGAATAGGTATGGCCCCCATAGACTCTTGTGTTTGAATGCTTGGCCCATAGGAAGAGGCACTATTAGGAGATGCGACCTTGTTGGAGCAGGTTTGGCCTTATTGGAGGAAGTGTGTCATTGTGGGGCCTGGTTTTAATGTCTCAAATGCTCAAGTTACATCCAGTATGGTACACAGCCTCTTTCTGCTTCCTGAAGATCAAGATGTAGAACTCTTAGTTTCTTCTCCAGCACCGTGTCTGCCTGCACACCATCATGTCCTATCTTGATGATAATGGACTAAACCTCTGAAACTGTAAGCCAACCCCAATTAAATGGTTTCCTGATTAATAGTTGCTGTGGTCATGGTGTCTCCTCACAGCAATAGAAACCCTAACTAAGACATGCATATACCCAAGAATTCACCTTTTTTTTTTTATAATAGGATCTCTCACTGAGCCTGGAATTCACTAATCTAGCTATACCAGCTGGCCAGTAAGCTCCAGGGATCCCCCTGGCTTTGGCTCCAAGTGCTAGAATTACATGCATGCACCACCAAGCCTGCTTTTATGTGGGTTGTGGGGAGTTGAATTCAGGTCTCCTTGCTTTGACAGCAAGTACTTTCCCAATAAAGCAATCTGCTAGGACATTTGAACAGTTGTTTTGGATTCATGCACAATTAGTTGTTGTAAAATTAACCCTACTGTACTTTAGAACATAGAACATTTTCATCCTGTCTGACTGTATTTGGTACCTACTATCCAGCTGGATAAATAAATCAACATACAGTATCATATGCTGCTACACACACACACATACACACACACACACACACACACACACACACACACACACACTACATGATAAAACATATATAGCTGCATGGTGGTGGTATGCACCTTTAATCCCAGCACTCAGGAGGCAAGGCCAAAATATCCAGTCTCTTCATGCTTCTCAGCCTCAGGTGACCACTATTCTAGCCTTTTGTTCTATGTTATTAATTCCTATGTTCTTGTTCAGCTATTCCCTCACCTCCATACTCTCCTTGTTCTGGACTCTTAGATAAGTTTTAATTGACTGCAGCATCTGTTCCACTCAGTTTCACTCAGCTTGTCCTTCTATACAACCAGGGGCAACAACACCCACTATAAGATGAGCCCTCCTACATTAATGTATCTATCATTAATCAAAGTAGCATCTGTTGCTACTTTATACATTTTTTTTTATTTTTTGGGACAGGGTTTCTCTGTATATCCCTGGCTGTCTAGGAACTCACTCTGTAGACCAGGCTTGCCCCGAACTCAGAAATCTGCCTGCCTCTGCCTCCTGAGTGCTGGGATTAAAGATGTGCACCACCACCATCCAGCTATATATGTTTTATCATGTGGTATTATGTGTGTGTGTGTATGTATGTAGCATCATATCATACTTTATTTTGATTTATTTATTTTCTTCCTACTCTTGTGAGAAAACACCATGAAAAAAAGAAACTTGGGAAGAAACTGGATTATTTGTCTTAGATTTCTGCTTCCTAGTCCATCTTTAAAGGAAGTCATAGAAGGAATTCAAACAAGAACCTGGTGAAAGTATCTGAAACAGAGACTGTGGAAAAACACTGAATACTGCCTTACTCACTATGGTCCACTCAGCTTCACTCAGCTTGTCCTTCTATACAACCAGGAACAGCAATACCCATTGTAAGGTGGGCCCTCCTCCATTAATGCATCTATCATTAACCAAGGGCATGCCCAACAGACACACCTGCAGGTTAATGTGATAGAGGCCTTTCTCAACTGAGGTTCTCTTTTCCCAGATGACTCTAGTTTGTGTCCAGTTGAAAAAAACTAACCAGAAATATGTTCATATAAAAATTGGTCCCCACTCTCTTTCTCTGCCACCTACAGATATAAGCTATATCACTGCGAAGACCTAGGACTTTGTTGTTTATTTATTTCAATGCTTTATCCCCACAGCCCAATATACAGTAGGTATTCAATAAATATTTGATGAGCAAATGAACATATGAAATTAGGGCCTCTAATGAACTGTGGTTGGGGCAAGGATCCAAACTTGTTTTTATAGATCTTGAAAAGCTATCTGAGGACTGCAGTGCCAACCTCTGAAATAGCATTAGCTCTAGTTTTCAAGTAACCTTGTCAAACTTAACAGGAGTAAGGGAAAGATGCAGCGCCTGCAGAGCTGCCTCAGCAGCTGAGAACACTTGATGATCTTGCAGAGGACCTGAGTTGGGTTCCCAGTATGCACATGATGGCTAATAACCATTCCTAACTACAGTTCCAGGGGATCCAATGCCCTGTTATGGATCTCTGTGGGCATTAAGCTCGAACAAATGTAGTGTGTATATATATATATACACACACATAGATACATTCAGGCAAACATTTAAATACATAAAGAAAAACCATAAGTCTTTTAAAGGTGGATGGAGATATTATCAAAGAGGAAGGTGAGGAGGGGAGAAAAGATGAATCTAAATAGCTCTAACTACAGCCAAAAGCTATAGAAGAGTTAAAACAAACAAGCAAAACTATCCTGTTTAGAACTTATGATGTAGCTAGCTAGAATGGATGCTTAACATTTATAAAGCCGTGAGTAAACTGGGCATCTGAATAAACTGGGCATAGTGGTTTTTGTTTTAATCTCAGCACTTAAGAAGTAGATACATGCAGATAAGAAGTGTAAAGTTATCGTCAACTACACAGAAAGTTCAAAGCCAGCTTGAGATAACTGAGACCCTGTCAAGAAAGAAAGGGAAGGGGAAAGAGGAAGGAAAAATAGAAGGGAGGAAAGGGGAATATCACAGGGGAGGGGAAGAGAAGTGGAGAGAATGAGAAAAGAAAGAAAGAAGGAAAACAGCCATGTGTTTAACTTCAGATATTTCTGAGAAAGTAACTGATCACTCCAAGTCCAAAGATGGTAATGGAGATGCAGAGTGTCAATTTTTTTTCTTTATTGCTAATGGGAATGAAAAGGAAACAGCCATTTGGGAAGACATGCCCACAGAGATTTTCCCAACAGATTTGAAAACATGCATCCACACAAAAGCTGCCTGCAAAAAATACAGTGATTTTTGTTAATAATAACCAAATTCTAGCAGCAACCATGATGTCCTTCAATAGGTGAAGAACAGCCACCTTCCAATCACAAACCATAGTGTGTTCATACAAGTGAGTCTAGGAAGCGATGAATAGGATCAAACTGTTAGCCCATGTCACTATCAGAATAAATCTTACATATACATGTAATGGCATTGCCACTTTGGTAATGACTGGAACCAAAGACAAAAGGAGTCACTCCTAAGCACTGCAGCACATTAGTGAAAGCTGGTTCTGTCCGGAAAGTTAACAATTCTGAAAGCTGAGTCCATGCGTCCCCACGTGAAATAGGTAAGTAAAGGATGGGTAAAGGACTGGTTCACCAGTCACATGGGAGGTCACAGGAAAGCAAGCAAGAAAAGCCAGAGTAAGGCAAGTGTGACAGATCAGAATCAAAGTCACAAGAAGTCACATTTCATTTAGTGTAGACAGGGTTTCTACACCTTGTTTCCCACATCTGTCATTGAAAGGATCCATAAGCTATGATACCCTGGTCTCAAGGAACATACCCATCACCAAAATTTTAGTTTCTAATTCTAGCTTCTTCTGGTAAGAGAAAGCAAGGTTTCCTGGGGGAAGTGGATGGTTGTAGGAGTGGACTGGGATGAGCTAGAAGTGCCCCACATTTCCAGCAAATCAGGAAATATTCAAGAGCAAGATTATAAACTCGGGCCAAAGGGACACAGGAACCAGCTGAACAAACACCTGATTGGAGCAGCTGGAAGTGCATGAACAAAGAATAAATAACACATTGGTGGATAGTGAACTAAAGAATAAAATATATATTCCCAAGTCCATGCTGACATAAATAAGTGCTCGAGTAAATAAAGAAGCAGAGGGAAAGAAACAAGTCTCCTGTGCAGAGGAATTCTAAATAATTCAGGTAACTACCTCTTCTCAAGGAGTTGGTACACTGTATTTCACTATTTAAGTTTGGGCTGTGGTTGGTGACCTGCTTCCAACAAGCACAGAAAAGAACAGGCAAGACTCCAAAGCAACTTTCCTATGGGGGAGCCTGGCAAACATTACCTAGCCAGCTGAGGAAAAGTAGAGTTAATGGTGGGGGTGGGAGGATAATTCAAGGCACAGTGCTTATCTTGTAATGCATGTGAGGACCTGAGTTTGACTCACACGAAAGTAGATAAGCATGGTAGAGTGTGCCGGTAATCCCAGGCTGGGAGGTGGGGAAAGGCAGATTCCTGAGGCTCACTAGAAGCCAACCTATCATACTTGGTGAGGCCCAGACCCATGAGCGACCCTGTCTTCAAATAACAAGAGAGATAGAACATGAGGAATGTCACCTGGGGCTGACCTCTGGACTCCACACACATACCTACATATGTGCATACACATGCATACACGCATGCTCACGCACACATGAAAACAATGAAATACAATAAATTAATGCTGTCTTAAAGTTCTACCCTGTCTTTCTGTGCCTATTATGGCCATTGGAAAGGGGTTGAAACTTGATCACTGGATCATCTGACAGACTCATTCTCAAGCATCTTTGTCCCAAGGGAAAGTCAAATCAATAAAAGAGAGTGAAATGTGAAATTGAAGAGAGAGAAATAAGAGACAGTGTCTATGAGTTGAAGAGTTCATTCCAGAAGCAACACCTATCAGTATCATGTGGGATAATGTATGCCTGCAATATCTTTCTATGGAGAAGAAAGAAAAGGTACCTATACCCTGAGTCCCTAAAGGCTTAGCAGTTGAGAAGTTTGCCATGGAATATTATTCAATTCTAAATTAAACTAGTTAGCCACCCACTAGCTCAAGAAGGATGAATCCTTGTGGTCCAACATAAGGACCACTATTTCTATATAGTGATGGCTAGAAGTGCCACTTCCAGGGAACAAAAAATGAACAGAGATGGATTCAGCATGCTTGCAGCTACCCTAAGGTCTTAACACTAATGGATCACTTTGCAGAACACCACATCATGACTGAAGCATTTCGAAGCCAAACTTTATGCTCCCATGAATCTTAATGGGGCTGAAATTTATCAAAGAATTGAGTCCATTTTCCCCAGTATTCACCTTTTTCTGTACAAATATTCAGGGAAAATGTGATGGTGGTATAGCATATAGGAGTGATGTGATGTCAGGACCTGAAGTGAGGTAGCAGTGAGCTCCGGCCTCTGCATGTCACTCATTACATTTGAAATAACTCCTTAAGGAAAATGACTGCAGAAGAAACTGCTTGCAGAAAGAACTCCTACTGTGGGAGATCTCACAGCTGTACATGATCAAACAATTGTTCTCTGAATAAGCTTGTTCCAATGCTTCCTTCAGACTCTAGATCATACCAATCTTTGCATTTTGATATTGACTTTGTCACATTAGCTTGGCAAAGATATGCCCAGATAGCTGGCAAGGCGCTCTCTCTCTCTCTCTCTCTCTCTCTCTCTCTCTCTCTCTCTCTCTCTCTCTCTCTCTCTCTCTCTCTCTCTCTCTCTCTCTCTCTCTCTCTGTCTCTCTCTGTCTCTCTCTCTGTGTGTGTGTGTGTGTGTGTGTGTGTGTGTGTGTGCATGCAGGCATGCATAGATGCACATGATTATTTCTATTTTTGTGGAAAGATGTTTTAGAAGAAATGACCAAAGGGATGGATAAACTGAGTAAAACAGAAGCCCTCTCAGGGTAAGGGGGTCCAAATGGATAAAGGGTCAGCTCACTGTCTCAGCTCTGAGACATGCATCTTCTCCTGCTCTTGGACATAAGCACTCCTCCTACTCAAGTGTCAGAGCCTAATCAGCACTTAGAGCCGAGAATTCCCAGTCCTTAAACCTTATAACTTGGACGGAATTGCATCAGATCCTCTGGGTCCTCAGTTTGCAGTTGGCATGCTGTAGGATTTCTTTACCTCTGCAACCATGTGAGTCAATTCCTATGGTAGATTTCTTCAGACAATAGATTATAGATAGATAGTGATGGTAGCTAGATGATTGATTTATTAATAGATGAATATAGATTAGATTATTTAAAGATAGATATATAGATTGATAGACATATAGGTAGATGGTAGATATAAGTAAATCTTAGTTGTAGGTAGATGATAAATGATAAATGGGTAGATAGAAGATAGAGATAGATAGAAGATAGATAGATAGATAGATAGATAGATAGATAGATAGATAGATATGTCCTCTTTGTTCTGCTTCTATGAGCAACTCTAATCCAAGTAGACAACCTCATTTTAATTATGTATTAAACAGCCAGATAAAATTCCCCATTTTCCCCATGAACTAGTAGTCACTGTAAGCATTTAAATTCCATCATCCCTAAAGTTCTCTTTGAAAACTTTTCTTTCAGGATTTTATGTAAAACAATATTTACTGTTAAAAACCACACTCCTCCTATTTTTATAACAAGAATTTTGCAACTCAGTCAAAACCATCAGGAAAGTTTTGTCAGATTGAAGCTGCATCACAATAGCCACTACTGGTTTTGACAGTAAATTTGACTTTCCATCAATTCTGTTGTCTTGGATGCTCATTGCTTTGACTTACTATACGCTTACTGAATGCAAACATAACAAATCAAGAGTCTTTATATATACATACATGTATATTATATATAATGGATTTATATTCCATGATGTGATATATCTATGTGTATGTAATGGGAATCTTTATTTTCAAGGCTGTTCTTGAAGAGTTCATCAAAAGCTTTCAAGAATAACCATTTTGATCTTGTGGTGCATCATGACCTATAATTTTTATAAACTGAGATTTACTGTTTAGCAAAAATAATAGCAATGACTAAGATTGTTATATATCAGTTGTATTTGTTACAGACAAAATGCTTTCTAGCATGCCATCATTAGGTAGTAATAAAGACCTAAATAATAATAATAGCATTAATAATTCATTTGGTTCTACAGCAAGTGTCCCTCTAAGTGAAGTAGAAGGGCTCACACTTCTAAACCACTCTGTAGCAGTTCAGCAAATGAATTAAATATTTATTGGGCTACTTAATATTTCATTGGAGACACATCCTAGGTTTTGCCTAGTCTTGGGTACAAAAGCAGTGATCAAATACATACCTATATACATTTAATATATAAATCATCTTTAAATGTCTTGTAGTCAATAGCACACAGGTAGGGACTCTAACAGTCAGCTATCAAAAAGAAATTACAGCTCTTTGTTTCATGGATATTTTTTTAAGCCTTTCAGAGCAAGTGACCTAGGGACAGGTACGTGTTTACTCCTACACTCTGCATTTCTGAAATCAAGAGCATTGCTCCTTTACAAAGGAATTCGGTGCTTCAGCCAACACATCTTGGCTCTCTCTGCAGCATGGCTTTCCTCTTGCGTTCATTGTACATACATTGCTGAAATCGATTTGGAAATGAAAGGAAGTTAATTCTCTGTGGATCTAGGGGACCGTGTTGCCTCTGGCTAGCCTCACTTCCTCTCCCACATGGTGTGTTTCTGTCAGCTTTGAAAGTTCCTCATGATGGTAATTGGCGGCTTACCCCAGTCAGCTTACCCCCTTACATTTAAAGTGTTTTCCACATTACCAGCTATTTCTTATTCGGTCCCTAATAACGGTGGAGAATAATCCATCTCTCACCAGAGTCGCTATGACTTAGGGAAGTTTACAAGGAATTGCTTATTAAACAATTATTAACTGTTGGGAAACCACACACGCATTTGTGTTATTGTAACAGCCACTCATTTCTGGAGCAGCAGCCCACTAAATATGCATAAGCCATCTCTCTGCAAGAACAGTTTAACCACCACGTCTGCATTGTACAACCGGAATGAAAAAACGTTGCGTTTTAAGATGCTATCATTTCCTTCTCTGGAGTCTGCTCTTCGTGCCGTCTCTCCAGATCACAGCATGTGCTGAAATTACTGCCTTCGTTTTAGTCATTGAGTGCTGCACAATCATGCCCCCGCCCTCAGCCACAACTCCAACGGCTTGACAATTGCATTAAAATACTATTCAAACCATCACCCTACCTTTCAAAACGCTCTCACATTGGTTAGAGATGAATCAATGGGCCTGTCCTTTGCTCTGTTGACATTTTTCTTCTCTTTTAATGTACATGCTCAACAGACTATGAAGACAGAAGGAATGATAACACATGAACTATGTGGAATGTATGGAAAAGGCAGCCATAATTAGACCAGGTCAAGAGCAAAGCTCTAGAAAGGGCTGGACAAGTGCCACCAGCTCTTTCTGGAGATAGGTTCTATACCACGTGTGCCTATCCAATGTCATTCAAACTATTTTATATGAGAAAATCTACAGAATGGAAATCAGTCCATATGCACAGATACTTTTCTCAACTGTAAAAATGAGAATCTTAACAAACAAAAAATCTCCAAGAGTTCTTTTAGTTCTAAAATGATCGGTGTCCTCCATCCTCCGCTGGCCATGGTTGATTGCATTGTGAGTTACATCATTTGGCTGGGTGAATATGTCCGACTTACCAGTGACTAACCGTTGGGAAAGGCAGAGATAGTGATGAGCAAGACTTAGGACTGCTGCTAGAAATGATGCTGCTCTGCTGGTACAGTGCTTGCTTAGCAGGGACAAGGCCCTTGATTCTATCTCCAGCAGCCATAAGCTGGTTGTGAGGGTACCTATCTCTACTCCTAGAACATAGGAGGTAGAAGCAGGAGGACCAGGAGTTCAAGGTCATCCTTGGCTATATTGAGAGTTCAAGGATAGTTGGGACTCTATGGGAACCTACCCCAAAGAAAAGAAAAAGGGACAAATGTGGAGAAAATGCATAAGAAGTAAGAGAAATGTTTGCCGAGATGGGCCATTTTTCAAGAGATACAGATTTGTGAAGGCTTCCAAAATCATTCTGTTTGTTTCCAAAGTACAACCATTTCATTCTGTTTGTTATAAACTGAACAGTATAATACACTAAACATTTTCACTTAGTTATGTGATTGGCAGGTTAAAAACAGTCTGTCTGCCTTGGCTACTAGTTTGACATCTTGCATTCATACTCAGGAGCCACGAGGCATATTACACAACTTGCCCTGTAGATAAGATAACATTCACTTACTAACAGATACCAAGATATCTGCAGCTAATTCAGCCTCAGAGGATTGAAACAAGCAATGTAATGATGGAGATGAGGGAATAAGGCAGCCTTAGACAAGAGCCTGTGGTCCTTCTGGGATGGCTTCACCCCCTCCCAACATAAAAGAACAGTCTCAAACAATTACTTTTAAAAATGGTGCTCATCTACGTTCATTCTATAAGAATCAAAAACTGGAGACAGCCTAGATATCCATAAACTGATTAATGGATAATGAAAAAGCAGTACATTTACACAGCATACTATAGCTCCAGTATAAACAAAAATAAAATTCTGAAATTTACATGTAAATGAATGGATCTAGGAAAATCATCCTGAGTCAAGTAACTGCCACTCCCCACATGCACACATACAGAAGACGAGTATCATGTGGTTCTTCCTCTGTGTGGATGTTGGGTTTTAAACTTTCAATACATGTGTATCAGTCCAAACAACCACAGAGGTTAGGTAGCTATTAAGAGACCAGGGGGAGGAAGGTCTTCCAAGGAAGGGAAAACAATATGGTGTTTTAAAAAATTAAGGGAAAACTAGAATAGGAGAATAAAAGAGTGAGGGAGATGGAGGAGAGGGGTAAAGGGGGGAAATGGTGAGAGACAACTAATGCTACAGGCCTTTAAAAAGCCATATGAAAACCTGCTACTACAGAAGTTTCCTAAAATATTTGTGTACATAAGAGGAACTTAAATGGAGTCACCATTTACAAGTTACCATCACTATCACACAGCCACAAACCCCGTGACCTATAATAGTAACCCGTCTGCAAGATAAGCTGGTACAAGAGTGACATGAGTCTTATGAGAGCAACCAGCCTCTTTTTGATTGGATTAAAGCACACTCCATGAGTTGGAACCCATACAGGACATTGCTACAATGGCCAAAAATCTGAGACTAGATAGGACTTGGTCCTAGGGAAAACACACTATTATTATTCTGCCAAAGGAACATAGCAGTCCAATAACTCCTACTGACTTACTGTTGTACACATAGATCAGGGCATTGCTCAACCCCATCAGAGAAGCTTCTTCTTGCAGAAGATATGAACTAACACAGAGACCCCCCAACCAGACAATGTGCAGAGAGGGAGACTTTGGGGCACTCAGCCCTCAATGAAATGTCTTTGTCAAATTCCTCTCCTCAAGGCTCAGAGGAGGCAAGATTGAAAGAGTCAGAAGTGGTTTGTGACACCAAGGAAGCACCATTTCCAGACACAATGGGTCTGATGCACGTATAAACTCACAGGCACATGATCTGCACAGGTTTAAACCAGATAGAAAGAGCACTGAAAAGGGAAAATGGACACCAAGTCCCAACCCTAACCAAGAATCTATTTGCAATTGATAACCTGATAGGAAAGGGAAAGGCAGTTTCTTCATCTGAGTGTTACCAGGCATATCAACTGCAGTGCACAGCAGGCCCTGTGCCCAGAAGTAATTGGCCAACACAGAACAAACTCGGCATCTTTTTGTTTTTGTTTTGGAGGAGATTTATTTGATTTTGTTAGTTTGTTTTGACTTTCATTTTGTGTTTTTGTTTTTGAGAGAAGGAGAGAGCAAAAGGACATGAAATTAAGTTGGGTGGGTTGGGAGGTGGGGGAGATCTGGGAGGAATTATAGAAGGGGAAAAATAACGATAAAAATATATTGAATGAAAAAATAAGCAAAAGGAACAATGGATAATATAGTTACAAACACACTATTGGAATGAAATTTTGGTAATCTGGAAGTTAAACATTATTTCAAGTACGCAAATGATTATAGACTCTACCCACAGCAGTAATGTGGAGGCTCAGATCCTACAGATTATGGTTCTGTTACATCAAGATATAAAGATCGTTGCTTCCAATTCAATCCACTCTGTATAGCCCATCACACATGGGCATTCCTCTTCTAGTACACCTTGAATGGATGCATATCTCAAAGGAAACTGTTTGGAAAGGTGTACTTCTTTTACCGGGTTCACACAGGAATGTCAAGAGAGCCATTTCATGTACATGGAAATCCTACTTTGGCCATTCTACTGAGGGCAGAAGCCAAACCCCAGTGACCCATCTTAGGATAAAGAGGAAAGTCATCTTCAGATTTATGAAATAGATGAAAAAGAAGCATGAGGCATAGGCATATCTTATAGGCAGTCATAAAACTTCATGGTAATCATTGAAACTGTGATGTTCAAATTTCTGGAAGTTCTGACTATTTCAAAGAAACATGGAAACAGGAGAAATATCTCATAAGCACAAAATAATACCTAACACACACACACACACACACACACACACACACACACACACACACACACACACGCAAAATGTGTGTTTAAATGTGTATGTGTTCAAATAGTCTCAGCAGATAAAAATCGACTTAAAAAAATCAGCCCATTGGACTCAATAACTTACAACATATTAGAACTGACCTTAACTAAATTATAGGTCAGTGGAATTGAAGGTGAAATTGAATTGGAAAAAAAAATAAAACAATGTAGATAATGAAAGCTATCGATGAGCAAGTAAGGAATTATTTTTGTCAATGAAATAAAATAATATGCTCTAATTAATGGCCCTGAGTGTTAAAAAATATAGTAGATGCTGTGTTTGTGAGACTTATACAGGAAAATTTTATTTCTCAATCTTCCAAAAGCATTTCCAAGATGTGTTTTGTGCTTTAAAAATTAGATTGTTGTGGTATAAGTCAGTAATAACATTATAGTAACATCCCAAGGGTAGCCAGCATCACTTTCATATGAAAATAAATTATTTTTCTTATTCAGCTACCAGAGCAGTGCTAAGCACTACCCTTCATAGCAAGATGTTGCTGTTACCTAGTCAAGAAAAGTAGACAAAGGGGTTTTTGTTTGTTTGTTTGTTTTGTTTTGTTTCAATCAGGAAAGAGCATCAAGCCTGAAAAATGATACGTGAATAAAGCAAAAGACTATGGAAACACCTCAAAAGCAAGCATAGGAAAAGCTACCAGCCAGAGAGAACAGCCAGAACTTGGAACACTATTCTTTAGTCAGAGAACATATATGTACAGATTGCAAAACTAAGAAACATTCCCAACTATTTCTAGTGTCTTTGGTTAATGTTTATGGGAACTGAGTTTCCAAAGGAAACAGAGTAAGTAAATTTCAAATGATTACATTGTTTTAACGTCTTTCCACATAGAAGGAGAGTAGGTAGGGGCCTGTGAAATTTGCCAGGATTGATTTGCAAAGGAGTAAAGGTATTTCTTAGCCAGTGGTACTATTGCTTACAAGATTCCACTTTTCACAGGAGTCTCCTGCAAATATGTGCAAGTATTTCTGCTTGATGGGAAGCAAAATGATGAGCAAAATCATTTAGATGAGTAATGGGATAAGATGTTAACTATTCTTAGAATGTGCCAGGTAGTCTGATACAGGGAAACATGTCCCACCCAAAGTTCAGTTAGGAATGCCTCTAAGAAACACTGATGTGGAGCTAGAGAGATGGCTGAGTGGCTAAGAGCATTGACTGCTCTTTCAGAGGATCTGGGTTTCATTCCCAGCACTCATATGATGGCTAACAACCTTCTATGACTCCAGTTCAAGGGGATCTGACCAGATATTCTCTTCTGACCTTTTTGAGCACTAAATGAATGTGGTGCACAGACATTCATGCAGGAAAACACTCATACACATAAAATAAAATGAATAAAATCTCTTTTTAAAAAACACTAATAGGGATGGTGAAATGATACCTGCCATTGCCACCTTGACCTCTCACACATGTACACACATGCACACACCCATATACAACACATGCACACACACACACACACACACACACACACACACACACACACTTTTTATAAGACTATTGAAAAAATCAAAGAACCAGATACAAACCTTTCAAGAATCATTCCAAAGTTGTTAGGGGCCAATCAAACCAAGCCACCATTAAAAGAAAGACACAATCCTAACATAAAATACAGTGACTGCTAATATAAAATACTTGGAGTATTGAACTTTGACTGCTGAGCCACTAGTAAAGGAAGGGACTGAGTTACACCCAAGAAGTCAGTTTCATAACAAAGGGATAATTTAAGAGCTCCACATGTGACATTGGCCAAAAGATAAACTCAGGTAGGGACTGAAAAAATCTTATCTGGGTAGGAAGAGGTCATGGAAGAAGGCATGGAAGAGGAAACAGGGTGCATGATATTTCTAGTGACTCGTCCATGACTGTGGAAGGAAAGGCCTTTAGATTCTCTGCAAAGCATTGCACTCCGTAGTTTTCACAAATAAGCAACTGGTCAATTGCTCTTAAATACAAATGATGGCCAAACAAAGCCCAGGCATATTAAATAGTACATTAGAAATCACATCAACTCATCTGGCATAAGGATGCATCGAACTCCATATAAAAGTTACGTTTTAGGAGTGGCAATGTGATTCAATGGATGAAGGTACTTGCCCACCAAGACAGACAGTCTGAGTTCAGTTCTCACCACAGGCATGATGGAAGGAGAGAATCTACTCTCACAAGTTGCCCTCTGACCTCCACATTCATGAAATGTATGTTTCACACACTCATGCAGTAATTTTAAAAAAACTATTATTTTAAGTGACTATAAATGTTTGCATATAGCAGGGAGTACTTGGTGATATTCTCCATTATGAGAGGGTATAATTGCTTTAAAATATGTATCATTTAATATCATGCTAAATGCCTACCTTGAATGGCAAGACTAAATTGGAAAGAAGAATAAAATGTAAAGCATGAAATGTTCCCCAGTCGGGCAGTGGTGGTGTATGCCTTTAATCCCAGCACTCGGAAGGCAGAGGCAGGTGGATCTCTATGAGTTCGAGGCCAGCCTGGTCTACAGAGTGAGTTCCAGGAAAGGCATAAAACTACACAGAGAAACCCTGTCTTGAAAAACCAAAAAAGAAACTTTTTCCTCAAGTTTAGGAAAAACAGTAGCAACACTTGATAAACGACTAGAATGTGTGCAAAGTGGTCTTGCCCTGTGCCTGGCCAGTCCGGGAAGATCATAAACAAGTGTTCTGTCTAATCAATGGCCCATCCATCTGCAACACATGAAGAAGCCGTTTTAACTAAGCCCCAGTCCAGGGTCTTTCTGAGGTATTTCATCTCTGCTACCAAGACCTCACTTGGCAGACATCAGCTCTGTGTTTATTCATGGAGATGCAGGTGTCTATGGACTGAAGCAAGATCTCCCACTTGTCTATGAGCCCATACATTACAAATGTATATTGGTTGTTTAATTTATCTTTTCATTAGTGACTCCTGGTGGCCTTGAAAGAGTGAAAGCATTCCTTTAAATTGTCCCCTTGACTTAGGCAGAGGAAGAGTATTGGGTATCTGAACCAGCAGGCTTGAATAATTGCCCAGAAAAAAGAAAACTTCTCTCCTCTCCAAAACGTATTCAGGGACTGGATAGATGGCTCAGGCATTGCTACTACAGAGGACCCCAGATGGGTTCCCAGAACCCGAACCAGGTGGCCCCAAACTGCCTGGAACTGCAGCTCTGGGGGATTTGATTTCCTCTTCTGGCATCCATAGGTACTATGTTCATGTGTGCAAACCCATACAGATGCATGGCATTTAAAAGGTTATGAACAAAGCAAAACCTGTTTAAGGAGATGAAGGTCAGTGACATTCAGGAATAGTCTTCCACGTCTCTGATTGTCTCCTGAGTGAACTGAGTGGAATTGGTACCTACACACTGCATTTTTACTGTTTGCTGTTTCTCCCCTTTTTGACAAAAATAAATTCCTTCAGTTCTTTGCATGTACCATCAAACAGTGTTAATATCTTAGTCACTAAAAACTGCATCCTATTCTTTTTTATGTGTTTGTGTGTGCTCCCATGAGCATGTGTCTATGGGGGTATATCTATGAGTGTTTATGCAGATGCATGTGGAAGCCGGAGGTCAATGTCACATGACTTCCTCTATCATTCACCATCTTCCCTCAGTATCCTGGAGCTCATCCCCAGACCTGGTTTTGCAAGGCAGAAAGCCCTGAGGATCCACTTATCTTCATAACCCCAGCCCTATGATTACAGCTACAGGTCACCACATCTAGCTTTTCACATGAATATTAGGGATCAGAATTCAGATCCTGATGCTTGCTGTGGTGGTTTGAATGTAATTGGCTCACATAAGCTCATAGAGAGTGGTAATATTAGGAGGTGTGGCTTTGTTGGAATGGGTATGACCTTGTTGGAGGAAGTGTATCACTGTAGGGGTGGACTCTGAGGTTATCCTATGCTCAGGATATTGATGAGTATCTCAGTCCACTTCCTGTTGTTGTCTGATCAAGATGTAGCTGGTGTCATGTCTGCCTGCATGCCGCCATGCTCCCACCATGATGATAATGGACTGAACCTCTGAACTGTAAGTCAGCCCCAATTACATGTTTTCCTTTATAAGAGTTGTCGTGGTTATAGTGTCTCTTCACAGTAATAAAAACCCTAACTAAGACATTTGGTAAGCACTTACTGACTGTGCCATCTCACAAGACCCAAATTTATGTTATAGTCTTCACCAGTGTTACAAACTGTACCTATGAATCCTTCATGGGTTCCACTGACACAGAGATTCTGTTTACAATTTGAAATCACAACAAATCCATGTGTCTTCAAATTGGAAGTGGTCAACGTTGAAAGACATGTCCAGACCTCTGTCTACATAGTGTTCATATTGTGAGATGCCTATAATTTCATCAAAAGTCTCTTTCCAAATATAAATAAATATTGACTGTAGAAGTCAAAAATCCTAAATTTCCATCCTGGAAAAAAATTAGTAATTCATTTCAGCAATTCATCTTTGAAAGCTGTGAATTACATAGAATAACTGAATGACTCTCTACTGACACCTACAGGCAGTACCCAGATCATAATTCACTGAATAATGGCCCTGTGAGGGACATTCAGCTGCCCAGGGCTTGCCACACATGCCTGAAGCACACTCCATCCCCCCAGCACAACATAAGCCAGCTGTTGGTGGTACACATCTGTGATCCCAGTAGCCAGCACTCAGGAGGTAGAGGAAGGAAATCAGAGGTGCAAGGTTACATAGCAAGTTCAAGGCCAGCCTACAGTTCATAATGAATTACAGGACAACATGAGTTACAGAGTGAGACCCTATCAAGAAAGAGAGAGAGAGAGAGAGAGAAAAGAAAGAAAGAAAGAAAGAAAGAAAGAAAGAAAGAAAGAAAGAAAGAAAGAAAGAAAGAAAGAAAGAAAGAAAGAAAGAAAGAAAAGAAAGAAAGAAAAGAAAGAAAAGAAAGTTAAGAAAACAGGCAGTGAGGGAAGGAGGGAAGGGGAAGAAAGAAAGATGCATATTGAATCTCACAAAGTAAGCCTGAATAATAAATAATAAAATGGTGTTTTGTGAAATAAATTCTTAATATTTAATTGTTTATGTATGTGTGTGAGCATATGCCACATGTGGAACTTAAGTCCTCCTGAAGAACAGTAAGCACTCTTCGCCACTGAGCTGCTTCTCCAGCCCAATGTAAAATCTACTTAGGATCTTACTTAGCAAAACTGAAGAAGAATATAGGAAAACATAAAGCATACTTATCAGAAATTAATGATGTGTAACATGATACACAAAAAGATAATGAGAGAATATTATGGACAAATTTACAGCAATAAATCTGCCAACCAAGATGAAAGGATAAACTCACCAAGGAAACCACAAATTACTAAAATTTAAGGAAAGACCACCGAAACCTGACTCCATAATTAAAACCCTTGCTACAAAAGGCAGAAGGTTTTAATAGCGAGTGCATCAAACATTTAAAAAGCACCATCAAACTTAAATACACCCACTTATGGAGAATGGAAACACTTTCCAATTCACTGTATGAGGCCAGGATAATCATGGTATGACACACCTAAGGAGCACATTATAAGAAAGAAAAATACAAATCATCATTGCTTGTGCACAAAAATACAGGAATCTCAACCAAATAATAGCAAATTAAATGCAACAATAATAAATCAAAGCAGAAGACACCCTGAGATCGGGTGGTTTTTAGCGCTACAATGCTGGGTTAGTTTAACCCTCAAATCAATGTGGTGTAAATAACAGATGAGCTTTGTTCTACCAAACTGGAGCAATTTCTTCTTCAAAAGATGCTGTTCAGCAAAGGAAAAGAAAATCCTCACATTATGAAAAATATTTATGAGCCATGTAAATCATCAAGGGCTTCTATCTGGTAGGTATAAGAACCATACAAGCCAATAAATAAAAGTTTTAAAAATAAACCAAAGATTTGAAATTTTACAAAAGATGGAAAATAATTACATTAAAAGATGTTTCACGCTATCGGTTATCAGGAAAATGTAAATAAAACGCAAAGAAGACATAACTTGTGTTAATCACTCTTTTCTTACTTTTCTTACAAGCATTTGTGCTTAGGGTTTCAGAGGTCTCTGCCCACAGCCACTGGCTCAGATGTTTTGTTTGTCTGCTTCAGGCCAGGAGAATATCATGCATGATAGGAATGTTTGGTGAGGGAGGCGAATGACTTTGTGGCAGTCAGAGAGCAAAGAAAAAGACACAAAGGGACCAGGAACTAAACTTTAAAGGCAAGCCCCTAAACTTAGGACAAAATGACATACTTTGTCTGATGAAGCCCCCCTCCCCAATGTCAGCATGTTATCCATCCATTGGTAGACGGGTGCATTGATTATGTTAGGGTTGCCGCGATCCAATTGCCTCTCAGTAATTGGGTGAACTAACTGAGCGTGAAGCCTTCACCACAGGGGCTACACTTCATACCCAAACTATAACACATCTGCAAGACTGAATAAAATCAAAACTATCGGCAAACACTATACATTGCCAGCAAAGATGTAAAATAGTATTGCTACAGACATTAAATATTCAGGGGCTGGGAAGATGTCTCTGAAGTCAAAAACATTCGATGTTCTTCCACCATGTCAGGTGGCTCACAAACACCTGTAACTCCATCCCGAGAGGATCCAATGCCTTCTTCAGTGGGTGGTTGGGCTAAGGGTGGAGAGTTATAATCACAAAGGTATTAATGGGGAAAATAATCCTAAATGAATTTGTTTTGATTTCATTTTTTTCATTTATTTCTTCTCTATTACATTTATTTATTTATACAGATACACTTAAATAAAACTAATTCTTTTTTAAAAGGCAAAACATTTGCTGCTCCATAATAAAGCCATGTCTCTTCTATAACAGTTATTCTAAAGAAGTATAAACATCTGCTCCCATTAAAAGCCTTGGGTCCACATGTTCATGGTAGCATCACACATGGAAATACAAATGGTTTCCCATGATAAAGAATGATCAAAATGCACACAATGTCAGAAAAGTGAAAGAACTCTACTCAGTGCTGAAAAGTAGCAAGCTGCTGATTTCTGCAATGGTGTGAATGGATTTTACAAACCCCGTGGGAGAGAAAGAAGCAAACACAAACCATTGTTCCATGACTTCTTTGAGTAAAACTGTCAAGATACAAAGTATAACCATCACAATAGGGAAAAGGTGAGTTGTTTTAGTTTGGATTGGGGACTTCTACTCACAAAGGTACTAACGGGGAAAATAATGCCAAAGAAGTTGGTTTTGATTTAAAATTTATTTATTTATCTATTTATTCAGTCATTCATTTATTCTTTCTGTGTATCTTTTACATCATGTATCTTAATCCCATTCATTTCCCCATTCATTTGCGTTTTTAATTTCTTTCCTTTTCATTGTATTTATA
Source organism: Peromyscus maniculatus bairdii (assembly GCF_049852395.1). Taxonomy (NCBI): domain Eukaryota; kingdom Metazoa; phylum Chordata; class Mammalia; order Rodentia; family Cricetidae; genus Peromyscus; species Peromyscus maniculatus. Next base: position 39,062,741 of record NC_134862.1, on the reverse strand, counting down.
ATTGTGTGTGCACATGTGTATGTATTGGGGCACATGCATATTTTAGGTGGTGTGTACTCTGTGTGTGTGTGTGTGTGTGTGTGTGTGTGTGTGTGTGTGTGTGTGTGTGTGTGTGTACATCAGAGGACAACTTACAAGAGACATTCTCTCCTCCCACTGTGTGGGTCTTGAGGATTGAACTCAGGTCCTTGGACTTGGTGAGAAGCACCTTCACCCTCTTCACCTCTCCTTGTTTTGATTTTTAATTGTTATTATAATACAGGTTTAATAAGGCCATTTTCACGCAGGTACATGATGTACTTGGGCATACCCCTCAGTACCTCACAATCTTCCCCTTTTCAGTGCTCCCCCATTAGTCCAATTTGTTCCACAAGCAGTTTGTTCAGCTTTTGTGCCATCTATGCCTCTGGGATCTTATGTCATCTATAAACTTTAGGACCCACAAGTGGGAAGAAACATGTGATATCTGTCTTTCCAAAACTGACTGGATTGCTTAATACAGTCATCTCCAGTTGCATCTGCTTTCCTGCCCATGGTATAACTCTTTTCTTCATGTCTAAGAAAAATGCATTGAACATGTACACCACCTTTTCCTTATCTGTTGTTGCATTGATGGGCACCTATCTATACCACTCCAAGGTATTTACCAAGGACTCCTCACGTACACCAGAGGTCCTTGTACATCCATGTTGGGTCCAACACCAAAGAAAATCTTAGTAGACTTTAAGTTTTAGTGTAGTTTAAAGAAAAGTGAGGGGGAGGTAGAGAGTCCTAATATACCTTCTGCCTCCAACAGACTCCCACCGTCCACAGCCTATGGGGCATTGCACACCTGTGCTGTGGTCTGCAGGTGATAGCCACACACAGACTCCCACTATCCACAGCCTATGGAGCATTGCACACCTGTGCTGTGGTATGCAGGTAATAGCCACACACAGACTCCCACTATCCACAGCCTATGGAGCATTGCACACCTGTGCTGTGGTATGCAGGTGATAGCCACACACAGACTCCCACTCTCCACAGGCCATGGGGCATTGCACACCTGTGCTATACTCTGCAGGTGCTCTCCACACAGAGACTCCCACTATCCACAGCCCGTAGGGCATTGCACACCTGTGGTGCAGTCTGCAGGTGATATCCACAGAATGATGTGTTAGAAACTCAAACTCCAAATCTACACCTTAATGGCATTTGTAGGTGGAGTTTGTGGAAGGTAACTAGAGTGGGATGAGGCTAGGAAATGGGAACCATATGGATCAGAACAAAGATAGAGGCTGGTACCCTCACTCGCTCTCACCACATGAAACCCCTACCATTCTGTGATATGTCAGAAAGCCTTCACCAGAAACCAAGCAGATTCCAGTTCCTGGACTTGTCCTGAAGACTCTAAACTTCTGTAAATTAACAGCCTGTGGTCAGTTTGTTGCAATCAATGACAGTTCACCACCTGATGTTTGAAATTCACATTAGCGCCAACTCTTGGAGCCATACATTCCATGGCTTTGACAATTGTCTGATGACACACATCCAGAACTATGATATCAGACAGAATGGCTTGCTGACCTTAAGAATCCTCTGTGCTCCATCTGACCCCCTTTCCTCCTTTCCCCCCAGCCCCTCCCAACCACTGTCTCCCCAACACCTCCTCAGGCTTTTCAGAATGTGATAGTGTGAATTATTCAGCGAATTGCCATTTTAAGGTTTCTTTCTTTCACTTAGTAATATATATTTGGTTATTTTCACATAGTACCTTTTGAGAGGTAGTAGGCGTGTTCTAATTCAAAGTTGTGACATGAAAAAGAGTTCAATGTCATTCATAATCAGGAAAATACAAATGAAATGTACAGTGAGCTACAACTTCATTACCTCTAACTGTCAGAAATGCAGATAATAACCAAGGTTGGCTAGGAGACAGAGACCCTGAAACTCTATTCTGCTTCCAGCAGGAATGCAAAATGGTGCTTTGGAAGCCATCTGATAGTTCTTCAAATGGTTGAAACCTGGGCACTTATGTATTAGTAATTCTGCTCATAGAGAGAGAGAAGAAAACAGGCCCACAGATGAATCTGCAAGCAAATGCTTGCACTTGCAGCCTTCAAAACAGCAAAAGACAGAAACACAAGAGTTGGCCAATGGATGATAGAACGTGGTACATCCCTGCAATGGAATATTGTTTATCAGTAAAAACAAAAGGAACGTGAATGTACATTAACAATTAACTCTGAAAACATAACTTATAACAAAAGAAACTAGAAGCAAATGATTATAAATTACATAACTGTACTTATTTGATATGTCTAAAGTAAATAAATCTAAAGGATCATAAAGATGATGGTCGCCTAAGACTGAAGGGGGTCTGAGGTTGCAGGGGGTGACTGGGGTTTCTTCTTCTTATAATGAAAAATTATAAAGCTTATTGTGCCGATAGCTACACAATTTGGGGAATATCCTAAGATGATTGACTTTTCAGGGTTTGTTGAATGTGTCTCTGTGTGTGATATGCATACACATGTACATGCTTGCTTCCATGTGTATGGGCACATGCATGTGCAGGCTCACATATGGTTAGAGATCTAAGGCTGCTGTCAGGTCTTCCTAGATCATTCTGTTTCTATTAAGAGATTCTCTCACTTGAATCTGGAGTTTACCAATATTGCTCGTCAGGCTAGCCAGCCTGCTTCAGAACACCTACCCTCCCCTGCCTTCAAAACACCAGAATTACAAGAGTCACCACATCCACGAGGCATTGATGTGGGTTGTGGGGATCTAAACTCCAGTCCCCATGTTTGCAAAGTAATCACTTTATCCACCGAGCTGTCTCTCAGCCCTGTTTTTATAGTTCATATGAGTATATCGCATCCTATGAGGATTTTACTCTCAACAAGGATGCTATAGTTAAAAGCCTGCTGTTTTGATGCAACTAAACTCAAAGTGGATTAGAAAGACAGATGGCTGCATAGCCGTGATCTTACCAGATTCCCTGTCCAGAACCACTGTCAATTACCAATGCCAAGTACATGCAATTCTGTTTTGGTTTCAGAGCGGGAAGGAGAGTTCTAGGAGTTGTTAATCATCTGTCCTCTTTTTTCTCCTTGATTGTAGTATCCCTTACTTGCCCCCTTTCTTGTATCGTTTTCATTATCACCAAGTTCCCAACTGTTTGTCACATCATGCCACCCATTCTCCAAACAGATGTAATCCCTGCCCAAGATCGCCAAATCATAGCCCTCACATAGGCAGACCATTTCTTTTTAGGTGCTCTAGCAGACAAATGCCAACCAGTGGCCACGCTACATTTAGACCCCCTTAAACCGCCAACATAACATATGTGTGTTAGTTACTTTTCTTCTTGCTGTGATAAAATGCCTGACAACCGCAACTTAAGGAAGGTAGGGCTTATTTTGACTCACATTTGAGAAACCATGGCAACAGGGGTGTGAGGCAGCTGGTCACAGTGCATCCACAGTCAGGAAGCATAAAGAGATGAATGCTGGTGCTCAGCTCACTTCCTCCCTTTTATTCAGGGCCCAGCACATGCACCAACAATAGCAAGGAGTTGTCTTCAGTCCTCAGTTAACCCAGTCCCAAAATGTCCTCACAAGCATGACCCGAGATTTGTCTCCTAGGTGATTCTAGACTGAGTTGAGTTGACACTCAATGTACTTTCTTGTTCTATTGCGAGCATTCCCCATGTTTCCCAACACCCCCCACTTTCTCCCTCTGCCTCCTCTAAGTTTCTCTGGGAGGCTTGCACATTCTGCTGCTTAAAAGTAACCTAGAGTGTGCAGTGTCCTGGGTCTCTTATTGTGACAGGGTTTTCCTCTCTTTATCCTTCTGTGTTCTTTCTTTGAAATGCATGGGGGTAGATTTGGGCTTTGGTAGATATGTGATACAAGAGGAACCTGGAAGTCCGAAGTAATATTCTTCCTGCTGCCAATATGCTAACTATCAGGGTGGAAATGAGGGTAAATTACAGTCCTTGAAACATGTAAGGACTTTAATCTTTGCAGGGAGAAAATGTTTCAACACAGAAAATAGAAAACAAGAATAGAGGCTGTGTGTAATACAAAGTTGTATCACATACAGGAAGTGTACACATTATAGATACTTGTAATAAAAGTGGAGATTGCTATGACTTAAATTATTAATAAAAGCTTCATAAAGAAGGCAGGATTTTGCTTTAACTTCTATGAAAAAAATATGATTTGTTACAGATTTGAAGTCTGGATCTTTTTAACAGTACCTAGTTCAATAAATGTGGTGAGATAGTACTTTAATATATTTGAAATAATAAGTAACAAGGTTTATTTTCACTACCTTTATGTTCATTGCTCCATTCAATCAGTGGGGTTTATTATTTATAGGGAAACATAATTTATCAAAGTCCTCAATGAAACCCTCAGCAAATCGAATGTATAACTTATGCTAGGAGAAAGTCCTTGGTATTAGTAAGCCTCAGGGAGTGAGATCTAAGGGTGAACTCAGCTTTTGGCAAGACCTTGAACACAAAGCACTTTCCCCAAGATATTAAGATCAGTCATAAATCTGGAGATTAAAAGAGTGTGGGATATCTGCAGAGGACCCTGTTCTTGACTTACAACCCAAGGATCCTTGTTCAAAAGACAAGGAAAAACCAACCACACTCTTCACTCCCTAACCTATCCCCTAGAAACTGCAATGGTGTCCATTATTACTTACTGTTTTCAGACACAAAAGCCAGTCTTGGAGATAAAATCCATCATCATATTATATGCATCATTCCTAATTCCTCTTAATAGAGTTAAGTACTCTTGTGCTCATGAACTGATGTTTTCTTCCCAAAGCTGCACCTGTATAAAGACTCTGCAAGGATGGTCTACTGGTTAGCACTGTTAGTGAGAAGAGCTGAAATGCTGCACATCCAGAGCTGAATTACCTTAGACTATCTTTGGTTCCCTTATTAGCTGCTCATCAATCACCTCTGTGTCTACCTTGACATCCCTGTGACTATCAGGTAAAATCCTCTGTGGATAGTACACACTGACCCCTAGCTTCCACTAACCCAACACTAAGAAAGCCATCAGTCAGTGTCTGGAGCAAATAGCAGGGGTTTTCCCACTTCACTGTAACCCACCTACCTGATGTCTCCATCGATGTATTTCAAAGTGTCTTGATTTATGACTCTCTTTGTTCTGTTACTATAAAAAGGCCATGGCCCTGTTATTGGAACATGGTATTGGGAGTAACCCGAGTCTATGTTCCTAGGCCATGATCATTCATATTTGCTTCCAGAATAAACCACCTCCTTCCCTTGGAGGAGAGAGCTGTACGTTTTTTGTGTTGGTAGCTATCGTAATCTCACTTGTCACATGATGAGTTACATATCACCTAGTTTCCACCTGTCCCCTTGGGTGGATTGCAAGCCTCTTAGTGACAGAGGACAAGTGTTTGTACCTTTATGCCACCAACTCAGCATTTGACCAATACACAGTAGATGCCTAATGAGCTGGTCTGAAATGGCAATCTAGATGGGAAGGGCTTGTCAGCATTATGAGAAAAGAATTGCAAATTCATCTTTGAGTGTGTTAAAAACAAGTGATATACACACCACCATCAAACATGGACTCAACAGGCAGTGTATGCACACACACACACACACACACACACACACACACACACACACACCTATCTATGAGGGGTGGGGCTTGGAAAGGCTAGGAGAAAGGAGAGCTGGGAGGGGCTGGAGGGAGAAAAGGGAGAGGGTAAAGTGATACAATTCTATTTCAATTAAAAACATCGGTGGGGAAAGACTGCCTTTTGCTGAAGACTAAAGTGTAAAAAGAAATGACCTGGAAGCAATTTTAAAAACTTTAAAAACCAAATGGTTATAATTTTAATTATTCAATCTTGGCAATAATATTCCTTTAAAAAGTGATTTTAAATATCGTTACACCTCCAAGAACCTAATTTTGTGCTGGATATGCAAATCCAGAGGTCATTTCGTTTAATAAACACACACACCTCCTAATCAGCTGCATGCTAATGAAGTTAATCTAAAGCTAAATTTCAATTATGAGTTATAGACCCTCAGCTGCACTTCTTGATTGCCTGAACAACAGAAAAAAAAAGAAAAAAGAAAGAATAAAAAGAAAAAGAAAAACAAAGAGAAAGAAGGAAAAGAACTTACCTCTGGAAATTTCCAACACAGCAAAGAGGATCATGGGAAAGAACATTGTTTTAATTACCAGTTTCATTCCACTGGACGAGGTAAGAGTGGACATGTTCCTAATTCTTACTGTCTGAGCGATTCTCCTCCTGTCAAAGAATGGTTCATAACTCCTGAGGAGGTAAGATGGCTAACTCAGAGCAGGCCGTGTGGATTTGGATGCTGACTCGAAGACAGGAAACTTAAGAGGCCTGAGGTTTGTAATTAAGGCACACACTTCAGCTAGAATATTCATCCAGCCTCACTTCTGAGAAATTAATTTGAATTGAGGGAAGAATGACTTCTCCTCTAACTGAGAACTCAGATACTTTATTCTAAGCATGCTTTGTCCTAAGGAAGAAAAAATATATGATATCAAATACATGGGATTTTTTTTCCCAAAGCTAAGTAAGACATATATCATCTGACATTTATATTTCATTTAAAAATTAATTTGTGTGACTATAAAAGCAACAGATTGTGTTATTTCACACTGTGACATTGTAATTTGAATAACTATCTCAAATTGCATACCCAAAAGAAAAATAATTAGAAAGTCCCAGCTTGTTTTCAGCTAATTGTTCTGTCAGACAGCTACTATTAACATCTAAGTAGACTCTGGCTACAGTCAGTACAAGTCTCTCCCTGCTAGTAAACAACTGGGCCTCTGGGTTAGGTTTGTATGCTATCTCCAGTGGGAACATGACTCATTTTTTAATAATAGCAGGTTTTTATTTCATCTATTTCTTTATGTGTATTTGAGGGTTGACGCTCTCCTTCCATCATGTGGGTCCCAGGAATCAAACTCAGATCATCAAGCTTGGTGGCAAGTGCCTTTACACACTGAGCTAACCGGCAAGCCCATGGCCTTCTTTAATGAAAAATTTTGTGTACTTCGAACATATTTCCACAAATACCTCCCCCATTTCTTTTTCCCTTTCCCACTAGTCCCCTTTCATCTCCAGACATGCTCACTTCTACCTTCATGTCTCCAGTGCAGATACAATACCATGTATACATTATATCAGGACCCACAAATGAAAGGAAACACATCAGTCTTTCTGAGGCTGGTTTAATGTCATCATCTCCAGTTGTATGCACTTTTCTCTAAACCATGTAACCTTGTTCTTTTTTGTGACTGAAAAACATACCATTGTATATGTATACCACTGAAGCATGAACCTAATTAGTCTTATTCAATAAAAACCCGGAGTCAGATGTTAGGGTGAAAGCTGAAAGAACAGAGAAGCAGAGCAGCACCCCCTAGAGACTTCTTACCTCTACAAATCCTCAGGCCAAATGGGGGCAAGATCCTGTTTCCACCTGCCTCATATTCCTGTCTTCACCTCTTCAGTGCTAGGATAAAAAGTGTGAGCCTCCCATGTGCTGAGAGAAAAGACTTGAGCCTCCCATGTGCTGGGATCAAAGGCATGATCCTCCCTAGTGCTAGGATTAAAGGCATGTGTACCACTGACTCTGTTTCTCTTAGACTGGTTCAATCTCATATAGCCCAGGGTGGCCTTGAACTCTTGATCTTCCTGCTTTCTTCTCCCAAGTGCTGGGATTAAAGGTTATGCCACCACTCCCTGTTCTCTATGGTTAACTAGTGGCTAGTCTCACCCTCTGAACTCCTGGCAAGCTTTTTATGTCAGAATCCAAACAAAATATCATACAACATTCCACATTTTCCTTACTCATTCCTCTGTTGATGAGCACCTAGGTTGGTTCCATAGTTTATAGTGCATACATAGTATATAGTGTGTACTGTATTGCAGTAAACATGGATACACAAGGATCTCTATGGTGTGTTTAATTGGAACCCTTTGGGTAAATGTTCAGGACTGATACACCTGTCTCACATGTTAAGTCCATGCCCATTCTTTTCTGGCAGCTTCATAATTCCAAAGCTTAAATATAAATTCAGGTACCTTCAAGTTGATGATGCAAAACAGATGGGTCTCTCAACTGCACCCTCATCAGCCTTTGCACAGTTCTCTCTTACAGCCACACTCTCTATTCTTCTCTGTATCAGTCAGGTTAGTCTCAGTCATGGTACAAACAAATCAAAAGCACAGTGGCTCTCAGCCATAACAATCATTGCTCACACATTATAAATGTCCATTACAGACATGAGAGCCAAAGTGAAAGATGAACCTCTGATTCTTGTGTCCAACTCATGGCCTGTATGCATCTCAGAATAGCTATCAATGTATGCCAGCACAAAATGGTAAACATTCTTAAGACATTAGGAGGTATTTGTGCAGTTTTTTGCAACTCTATCAGGCAGTTCTCTAACATGAAATTTGTAGATGACAATATCATGTCACATTGTCAAAATGCTAGATATATTTTTGCCACTTTGGGGACATGAGAAAACAGTGGCTGTATTCCCACATGGCTCTTAAATTCTGTTTGGAAGGATCACCTGTAATTACCTCCTCTAATTCACTGTCCAAAACAAGTCTCATGGCCACAGTATATATGGAAGATACCTAGACACAGGACAAGACACTTCTAATAATACAACAAATAAGGTATAAATACAATAACAATCTATCATGCATACTATAATCTCACAAGTCTTTATACTTATAACAATCTATCATGCATACTATAATCTCACAAGTCTTTATACTTGTCAGGGAAAACTCTGGATTAATCTCCAGGGAACCTGGAATCTACTCATGTAGGAAGACAGAAAGACACTGAGCATATTTTAAAAAGCCACTTCCTCAAAAAAGACAGACATGGAAACTACTGAAGAATCCAGGACCATCCAATTCCACCAGCAACCTCAGAGACAGTAACTGTTCCAGAGTATAGGGTCATTTACTCCAGGAAAACAGAAAAAAGTAGTTTATACCTAGGGAGCCAAAAAGATTATATATATATGTATGTATTTCTAGTGGTATTCTGCATATATATATATATATATATATATAACAAGTAATATAATACATGTTATATACTTGATATATTATACAACTATATAACATAGTATATAAATATATTATATATTATATGAATATATATTTAAAAAACTATCAGGGCTCATAAAACACTGGGACTTAATCAAAAGTAGACCATAGAGCCATAATGAGGAAAACACTCTAACCCAAGACTATCCTTGAAGAAATAGTCACCCTACATGATTTTTAAAGCTTCTTGGATTTCCCTTTGTGGGGGACTGTGTATTTTTAATAACACAGAGTTATGAATTTCTTCATTTCTAAAAATTGCCCCCATAGACATTCTACATATAAACTCTCAATATAGCTCGCATTGAAATCACCCCTACAGTCTAGTCTCTTTGGCACAAGAAGATATTCTACTGGCTACAGGAAGAGAAATCTGGACAATAACCCAGCCACAAAACCATTCACCTACAGACCTGCCCTGCCTGCAAAATGTGCCTAGGCAATGGTGGCACAGAATTGTGGGAGTGGCTGACCAATGCTTGGTTTAACTTGAGCCCATGCCTGACACTGCTGGATGGCCCAGAACTGGAAACTGGATGATCCAGAGACCTAGGAAAAAACCAAATAGGACTGTGAAAAAAAATCAAAGAAATGATTCCTAGTGGAATTCTGCTGCACTCATAGACCACTGCCTTGTCCAGCTGTCATCAGAGAGACTTCCTCCAGCAGCAAAGAGAAACAGAGGCAGAGATCCACAATCAGAAATTATGCAGAGAGATTCTAAATTAGAGCTCTCCATCTGGGTCTCTCCCCTCAGAGATCAGTGAATCCCAAGAAAGAGGGGCAGAAAGATTTTAGGAGTAAGAGGGTATGGAGGACATCAGGTTATGGAGGACATCAGGGAGTTGGAGGACATCAGGGGTATGGAGCACAATCAGGGGTTTGGAGGACACCAGGGGAATGGAGCACAATCAGGGGTTTGGAGGACACCAGGGGGGTGGAGGACACCCGAGGGGTAGAGGACACCAGGGGGATGGAGGACACCAGGGGGATGGAGGACACCATGGGAATGGAGGACACCAGGGGGATGGAGGACATCAGGGGGATGGAGGACATCAGGAGGATGGAGGACACCAGGGGGATGGAGGACACCAGGGGGATGGAGGACACCAGGGAGGTGGAGGACACCAGGGAGGTGGAGGACACCAGGAAGATGGAGGACACCAGGGGGATGGAGGATACCAGGGAGGTGGAGGACACCAGGAGGATGGAGGACACCAGGGGGATGGAGGATACCAGGGAGGTGGAGGACACCAGGAGGATGGAGGACACCCGGGGGGTGGAGGACACCAGGGAGGTGGAGGACACCAGGAGGATGGAGGACACCCGGGGGGTGGAGGACACCAGGGAGGTGGAGGACACCAGGGAGATGGAGGACACCAGGGGGGTGGAGGACACCAGGGAGGTGGAGGACACCAGGGAGGTGGAGGACACCCGGGAGATGGAGGACACCAGGGAGATGGAGGACACCAGGGGGATGGAGGACATCAGGGGGATGAAGGACATCAGAGGTTGGAGGACATCAGGGGGACTGAGGACATCAAGAGGATGGACGACACCAGGAGGATGGAGCACATCAGCGGGATGAAGGGCATCAGAGGGTTGGAGGACATCGGGGGACGGAGGACACCAGGAATACTTAGTTGGTTCAGGTCCCACAGAATCAACTAGGCAGGGCTCATATGGCCTCGTAGAGACTGAGGCAGCAAGCACTAGGCCAGCATGGGTCTGTACCAGGTCCTCTGCACAAATGTTATGGTTATTAGCTTAGTGTTTTTGTGGGACTCCTGTGGGAGTTGTGTGTCTCTGACTCTCTTGCCTGCTCTTGGGACTCTTTTCCTCATATGGGTTGTTATGTCCACCTTCAATATGAGGGTTTGGATATGAGGGTTTGTGCCGACTCTTATTGTATCTTTTTTGTCATGTTTGGTGCTGTCTGTTGGAGGCCTGATCATTTCTGAAGGAAAATGGAGAGGGAGCAGGTCTCTGGGAGAGAGAAGATAGGGGAAGCAGTGAGGAGTAGAGAGGGGAAACTCTAGTCAGGAGGTATTATACAAAAGAAGAACCATTTTCAATTTTTAAAAAATCACCCTATAATTTCTCATAATTTTAGGCTCAGTGCTTTATATTTCTGGCAAATCTTTGTGGCCCTGAGCACAAAGACAATTCTTCTAAAATCTGAATTCCTCCTTAACTAAGCAGACAGCTGGGGCAGCCCCTTCTCCAGTGCAGCATGCCCAAATCTGCCCTGCTATGCATTTAACTATCACTTTCAGTTCTGACTGGCTTTACCCACTTTGATGGGACCTAACATCATCTGTGAATGGATGGCAAGAGGCCTGTAGCGTCTGTGATGTTGTGACTTTCTAGGCAGAAGAAGAAACACGTAAGTAGACAAGGAAAGCATCAGTGTTCACATGGAACCAGTCATCAATTTTAACTGAACACAAGTAAGCTTGTGTGTCAGGCTGGGGACATCTCAGTCTGGAAAACTCTCCCATACAACCACGAGGGCCTGAGTTTGAGCTTCAAAAGCTATGATTGAAAGCGAGGCATGATGAAGTGTGTTTTAATCCCACAGGGGCGGTGAGTCAGGTGAGTCCCTGGGGCTCCCTGGCCAGCCAGCTTCTCCTACTTGGTGAGTCTCAGGTAAACGTAAAAGAGCCAGTGTCAAAAAACAAAGCTGGGTATACAAGGAAGGGAGGGTGCATCTGGGAAGGACTGAGGGAGGGAATGAACATGATCAGAACATCACATGGAATGCTCAAAGAACTAATATTGAAAAAACAAAGACAAGTTCAATGGTACTGGAGGAAAAATACCGAGGTTGTCCTCTGGCCTCCAGCTACATGCACACACATGTACAAATGTACCCACACACATGTATACATGCACACATATGAACACACATGTGCAAATGTACCCTCACTTGTGTACATCCTCACACATGTGTATATACCTTTGACAATGCAATACATACATGTACAAATATACACAGCATATGTGTGCATGTACACATATGAACACGTACATGTTCACACAAGAATGTATAATCTAAAGAATGTAAAATCATGATGGATGCACCCAAGCATAAAATATTTGTTGAAAAGCCTTTAAAGAGGCACAATCAGGAAGGAGGAAAACAACATCTCAAAGAAACAGGAAGAAGAGTCCGGGAAAGGTGCCTGCACAAGACTGCTCAACAGACCAACATCATTTCAGAAATATGTGGCTCTTGTTAACTAGGTAGCACAAGAAATGGAAGTAACATGTGGTCCTCCTCTGGAAGCTAGTCGGGGTAAATGTCTGTGAAAGATACTTGAGGAAGAACTGGAAATGTGTGCATATTCTTTGGTATAAAATGGCTTACATACTTTGGAAACTATATAAACATATGTGTCTACAGAGAAGAGAGAGGGAGGAAGGGAGAGACAGAGAGAGAGAGAGAGAGAGAGAGAGAGAGAGAGAGAGAGAGAGAGAGAGAGAGAGAGAGAGAGAGAGCGCGCAGGGGGCTGAAGAGACAGCTCAGAGGATAAGCACACTGGCTGCTCTTGCAGAGGGACCCTGCTTCAATTCCCAGTACCCACATAGCAGCTAACAATTGTCTCTTAACTCCAGCTGCAGGGAATCTGACACCCTCTTCTACACCTCCCTGAGCACCGGCACACATGTGTACAAACCCACCCACAGGTATGTACATATATATACACATAATAAAAGCAAAATAAAAATCTTGTAATAAAATTTTAAAAAAGAAATAGATCAAGGTAGATGGGCACTGAGATTAGCGCCATAACCTCTGCTCCCTGGAACCTGTGGGCTCTCACTCTGCTCATCAGCGCTGTCTAACATTTTACAGTGCATATATAAAGCCTCTGTAATAACCCCAGACGTTTCTTTAATGGCTTTGCCTCAGCGTGATTGTATGGCTAATACTTTGAATTACAGCCTTGAGTTGGTTTTCTGATTTCATTAGGTCCAGTGTATCTACTCCAGTTACATTTTTGGGTTTCTGAGCTATAAGGGAGCAGGAACCCGTGGAGGGGAAAACACTCCACTTTCTGACTGGTCACAGGGCTAATCTATCATATTGAGACCTAATAATGGTTATACCAGCTGAACGCTGTGATTCCCATTTGAGGAGTAAGAAAGCAGGCTCCAAGGAGATACTCAGTAAGGTTTATGAAACCCTGAGATGCCATCATCCAATTTTATCTAATTCCTTGACTGAGTTCTTAAGATCTTTATCCCCAACCCCAAAGCCTTTTGCTGAAATTGTATCCCAAGGGATACAATCCAGGAGAATCCAAAAACAGAACCCTCTTATTTGGTTATTCAGTTTACAAACTGGCCTTTTAAACTCAGGGAAGTCTGAGTTTCTAAGCAAGGGGTGATGGGAACATTTAAGACTTCCCAGAGCCTCACCCATTCTCCTTCTGGGGACTTCAGACATGGTAAGTGTCCCCTAACCCTACGTATCACTCTGCCCTTGGAGCTGGAAGCCAAGGGCAGGACAGCCACAGAAGCAGAGACTAGCCTGACTCATGAAGCTTTCTGTATCGCTGATGGAGCAGGGGCAAGGTTAGAATGTGGCCCAAGGGGCAAACAGCAGACTTGAAAGGCCCTTGCTAGTAAGAACGAGTGGGCCTGTAAAGACACCACATTACGGTGGAAGCTGATGCTCTACTGAAGCCGGAGTTAAGATGGCCTGAAAGTGCCCAGTGTCAGCAGACACTTCTTAGGGGCTTCCTTCCATCTTGGACCATGGCAGGCTCCTGAGGGCCTGACCCACAGCAACTGTCATCCAGAGAAGAGAGGTAGGAAAAAATATCTGGATCTTTGTACATGCACACACACACACACACACACACACACACACACACACACACACACACACATATATATATACATACATATATATATACATTTGTGTGTGTGCATGTGTTTGTGTATATATGTGTGTGTGTGTGTGTGTGTGTGTATACATACATAATGTATGTGTGTGTGTGTATGCACACATATGCACATGGAGGCAAGAGGTCAATACTATGTGACCACAATTTCTCCTCATCTTATTTTTTGAAGATAAGGTCTTTCACTGACCCTGGAGCTCACAACCTGTCTAGACCAGCAAGTCCCCGGGACCCTCCTATCTCTGCCCCCTGCTGTGCTGGGAGTATGGACAAGTGCTCTTTACATGGGTGCTGGGGACTGAATTTGGGTCTTCATGCTTGTGCCGGCAGCACTTTACTCACTGAGCCGTCTTCCAAGCCCCAGAAAATCTGGAATTAAAGGATAAACAAAGAGGCGTGATGAAGTTCACCTTCTACTAGTGAAGACCCCTGCTGCCCTGGGGCTGGATGGAGTTGTGGAAACCAAGCCCGCACACAAGTGAAAAGAAATATACTTATTCGGCCTCTTAAGTGTGAAGCTTAAAAATACTGTATCTGCTATATTATATGGCTGCCCAGAGCCAGGAGATGTGACTGTAACTTGCCTGTAAATTGGACCTCACAGCGCCACCAATGGGGAACATTAACAAATATTTCATTACCATGACAACTTTACACACTATGATAAAAAGTGTCTTGCATATAATGTCTGTCAGGTCCATAACTAAGTAGTACTAGATATAAAAGGCAATATTTAAAATGTATTTACTAGATCAGATATCTTAATAGTATATATTTATTAAATTACTAAGGTGTGTTTATTAAAGTTAATATGAAATTTGTATTATCATAATATTTCCTCATTGAAAGAATCAATTGCTCAAGTACTTGGAGGTTATTTTTGTTTTAGATTTTCTTCCTTTCACATATTTTACGAGATGCAAAAACAAAGGATGAAGCTATATTAAATAGGTGTTCCATTGCTGTGATAAACACCATGACCAAAAGTAACTTGGGAGGAAAGGGTGTATTTCAGCTTACAACTCACAGGCAATGTTCCACCACTGAGGGAAGTCAGTCCAGAACCTCATGACAGGAACCATGGAGGCAGAAACTGAAGCAGAGGCCATGGAGGAAAGCAGCATCCTAGCCTGCTCCCCGTGGCTCACTCAGCCTTTTCATACAACCCAGGACTACCTGTCTAGTGTGGCTCCACCCATAGTAGGCCGAACCCTCTCATACCAATCACTGATCAAAACAGTGCCCCCACAGACTTACCTACAGGCAAATCTTACAGAGGCATTTTCTCAATTGAGATTCCCACTTCCCAGTTATGTCTGGGTTTTGTCAAGTTGACATAATACCAACCAACACAGGAGCCTAAGAAATAAATATTGTCTTTTCAGTGACCTAAGCCCTTTAATATCTTATATTTTAAAAAAAAAAACTGTGTCAGCCATTTCAGCAATATAGAAACCATGGTACTAACACGGAGATTGGAGGGAATAAAAAGGCAGCCAGAGTAGGAAGATGGTTATGGGTCTCACAGGGAATCTGGGCTAAAAACTGTTATTTCTAAAACCTCCATTTGATTACTTTGGTTTTGCCCTAAAGAGAAGTTTAGCATGCAACTGGAAGTATGATTTCTGAACAGCGTTATTTTCTGTAAAATGCAAGGAAAGCAAACTAGAATAAAGGTTTGGAGAGCCACGCTGCATCTGTTGAGTGGTGCTAGTGAGAAGTTCCACTTTGCAAACTGTAACACACATTGCAGCCCTCTGCTTCTCTGGGTCATAGGAGCCTACATCTAACACTTTCACTGTAAATAATTTGTACTCAATGGGCTCTTTCAAAGAAATTCTAAAGTTCTAGCTGCCATGCACCATAGGGGACTGACAGAGAGGCCATTCACAGAGACCCATAAGCAGTATGGACGCCATTCGTTTGTTGACTGATTTGTTAAGAGATAATGATAGGGGGACATGTGGACTTACACCAGAGCTCTGCTTTTGATCTCAGCCTCATCCCCTGGTCTCTTCTCCAGGGGCAAAGGCAGATTCTAGAAAACTCTACTTCTCATGATCTCCTGCCAACTGGCTTCCAGTTAGGTTCTTACAGTGGGAAATTCTGCTAGAAGAAATTAATCTCTCTCTCTCTCTCTCTCTCTCTCTCTCTCTCTCTCTCTCTCTCTCTCTATCTATCTATCTATCTATCTATCTTTCCATATATATCCCTAACATATTCAACAATGGCTAACTTCTTTAGAGTTCCAAGTGCCTCTTGCTACCTCCATTCCCCAACCCTAGGAATACTGACTCCTGCATAAGTCTTCTGCACTTAGTGGGGTAGCAGGTGTCTTCAATAGATAATCTCTGAATTCCTACACCACCCTATGTTTCCCTTTCAATTCTAAAAAACATCCTTCAAAGGAGTGCCCGTCTTAAAGCCCTCCATTAAACAAGCAACAGTCTCCTCAGCACAGTTCTTTCAGCTCTAGGGGACCACGCAGACAATTCATGATGAGACAACCCCAAGGTTTTGCTCTAGCTACAAAAAATCAGCCATTCTCCTTTCACTAGCAGAACAGAGGACAGGCATCAGGGCCTGCGAAAATACAAGAGAGGTGGACAGGCAGAAAGAGCCATGAATTCTTCATTAAAATGCCTAGCACCAACCAGGCAAAGCAACAGATGATGGGACTACACGGATGAGTGAGGAACAACCCATGCTGCCTCCAGCATCTACTGAATTGGAGAAAAGTCAGCTCACAGAAAGGCAGCATACATCCATAGCAAGGTACAATCAGTTCTTCCATTGCACTTGTTTTGAAAACTTGATATATACATAAAATAGAACAAGTTGATTAAAGCACTATTCTGTATCGGCTGGTGAGCAGTTTTAGCTCTGAGGAACACTATGTGGACAAGAGCCTCACAGAATACAGACAAGGAGCAAAGTACAGCCAGGCCTTAGGTGTTACAACGTCTACAGTTTTACCACACATGACCCCCTTCCATCCCTTTATGACTGCCTTTCTGAAGCACATTTCTATAAGTAAGCTTCACTAAGGTAGAGTACTGCATTAACTGACACACTTAGCCACCTCTTAACCATTATAAACACACACGATACAATTTGTTAGCTTCATTTTCAGTTGGCTTGATTTTTTGAGATAAGGCTCAAGTAGCCTAGGCTGTCCTCATATATTTCTTTTTTGTAGCCCAGGCTAATCTTCAAATCCTCTGACTCAACCACTCCTGCTAGGATTATAGATGTGCACCACCACATTTGGTTTATGTAGAGATTTGGGGTTAACCCAGGGCTCCATACCTTCTAACAGCTAATATATACCCGCAGAACCTTGTGTGGATTTTTACATTTTATTTTGCCAGTTAGTGGTGAACCTATTTATTTTGGAGTGGGAGGGGCTACATATTTTCACCATAAGCCTTGAGAATTTCCATTAATAAGTTCTGGCATCATGGAGGTAATACTTTAAACCAAAACAGACTACTCTTTGAATGAAAAGGGTAGTGCTTGACTTTCCAGAAAAGAAGAGAGGCAGGGACCGTGGGGATGGCAAGAACAGGGCACAGGGATGTGGTACTGGAGGAAGGCCAGTGTACAGCACCTGGAGAACACATAGATGATGGTGTTATGAGGGAGTAGAGGGCAGGAGCTATATGTTCAGCCAAGCACCAGAAGTAGACAGAGGCCAAAAAGGACTATGAGGAGGGAGCTGGACACTTAACAGGTCACCAGTGAAACTGATAGATCAGCTAAGTATAATCATCCATCTGTATGCATTGGAGACTAATCCCAAGACCTTGAAGACACCAAAATCCAATACAGCTCAGTTACTTTATATAAAATGACATAGTGCTTGATCTATAACCCATGCATATCACCCCCATACACATTCAAATGTGTCTAGATGTTGTATACTACATAATGAAATTGATGTAATTTCCTTTTGTTGCTGTGATATAATACCCTAACCTAAAGCAATTTAAGGATGGGAAAGTTTTCTTTGGCTTTTATTCCAGGTCACAGTCCATCAGTGAGGGAAGTCAAGGCAAGAATTCAAGGGACAACTTCAAGCAGAAACCAGGGAGGAATGCTGCTTGCTGGCTCTCTTAGGATCATGCTTAGCTAGCTTTCTTACACAGCTTAGATAGCCCACCTGCCTAGAGACAGTACCAACTACAATGAGCTGGACTCTGGAGCATCAGCCATCAATCAGGAGCATCCCTCAGAGGCATGTTTCCATGTCCATCTAACCTAGACAACCCCTCAGCCAAGGCTTTCCTCTCAGATGACTCTAAGCTGCGTCAAGTTGACAGTTAAATTAAAGCTAACTAGAATAGCAATGAAAAGGCAACATGCTAGGTCATCATCCTGCATTGTTTAGGGAATGCTGGCTAGAGAAAAGGTCTAAGCATGTTCACTATAGAGATATTTTTAACCTACCTATAACATTTAAGCTATTAGTCCTGTGATACGGGCACAATTTAAGTCACTTCACAAGAAATAACACACTGATTTTACTTTTTATTGGCCTAATATTTTGAGACAAAGTCTCATGAGAACATTTTTGAACTCAATACGAAGTTGAAAAGAATCTGAAACTCCCGAACTTTCTGCCTCCACTTCCCAAGTGCTGGGTTTATAGGCATACACCAAGATGACTGGTTTGTTCATTCAGTGCTAGGACCAAGCCTGGGGCTTTATGCATGCTAGGCAAACACTGCAAACTGAGCTACATACTCAGCCCCAATAGTGATTTTTAAAACATTGCTTTTCACACTCACATATTTCATGAGGCTTTTCTTTTGTTCTCTTTCTTTCTTTCTTTCTTTCTTTCCTTCCTTCCTTCTTTCTTTTTTGTTGGGGGGGGTGTTGGTTTAGTTTTTTGTTTGTTTGTTTTTCCAGACATCATTTGTCTGTGTAGCCCTGGCTGTTCTGGAGCTTGTTCTGTAGACCAGGCTGGCCTTGCCCTCATAGAGATCCACCTGCTTCTGCCTGAGTGCTGAAATTAAAGGTATGCACCATGAACAGCCACTTTTACTTTCTCTTCTTCTCCTAGTTTATACACATTTGCCATCTTTATATACACATGTATATATTTCATAGCTAGGATCCACATACAAGAGGTATTTTGTTATAATAACCTAATTGTACTGAAACTGCTGTGCACTGAAGGTTTTTGTGCCTTCCAAATAATCATGTGTTAGAAACTTTAGCCTCAAGCACAAATGTTGGAAAATGCAGCCCAAAGAGATATATTCTGCTTGTGAATTGGTTAATATCCACATTGGAAATGTTGGTGGTAAGGGGTTCTCTCTTCTGTCTCGTAACGACACATAATTTCTCCTCTCTTGAGAGTATGAAAAAGAGGTGTCCCATCTGACAACTTCCATAACTGCTTGAAATATAAAGATACGCCATACAAACTTCCCAGTTCTGTTCCAGCAAAACAAAGCATACAAAGACAGACAGACACACACACACACACACACACACACACACACACACACACACACTACTCATAGTAGATAGTTCATACCCTTTACTAGCCCATTCCTTCAATTCTGGCCTTGATATTATTTTGCCAAGATTTAGACCAGACCCCCTTTTTCCTCTATAATTTCCATTGTATTCTAAACACACGACCTTATTAGCAAGCTTGACATTAATTCCATAGAATTAGTCTCATCATACCAATAACTAGTCTGTTTGCTTTCTTCTATAAATTTACTGCTGACTGAATGGGTCTAATTTGCTGTTCCTGGTAGAGTAAAAAGCCATCTATTATATGTCTACAATCCCAGAAAACTTAAATAAACAGAATTTATAGTCTTATTCAACAGTAATTGATTTTCTTCATGTTTCTGGGAGTGGTCAAACTTCCTACGGGTACCCTAAGTTATCAAAAAGAGGTTAGAATATATTCAGTGGAGCCTCTAAGATTCCTTTTCTTGTACTATAGCACTTCACTTGGGTACTTAAATTAGCTCTTAGTAGATATATAATGTGTTCAGCACCATGGAAAGAGTCCAAATACAACACAAGGCTTGTGGTCTGCAGTGAGACCAGGGCATTTACAATACAAGATTTGTATGGATGCCATTTAACAATAAAAGCACCATTGTTATACTCTAAATATTGGGTCATACATTGGATTATGAGGACCTCTGAGATGGCTCAATGGGTGACATCACTTTCTGCTTTAACTATTAACATGACACATTGTTCTCTGAAATACATATGCACAACATGGCATGCATGCATTTCCCCCTCGCCATAAATAAATACGTGTAATAAACTGAATATTTTCCAAAGGAAAAATATTATAAATTATAATTAGGAGTTGCTTTTCCAATTGAGGACGTGTCATTAAGAAAAATACACATGATACACACATTCAGTAACATATCACAAAACAAACAAATTTCCCAGACACTCTAGTACCCACTTAATGAAATATAAGTGTCCCCCAAAAGAAATAATAATAATATAGAAATCACACAATGGGAATTCAGTGTCCTCGAGTGTGCACGTAGCACACAATGAAACTGTAACGTGAACTCGAATGTGTTATAAATTTTACTTAATGCCAGCTCTGATGAAAACAAGTGTATCATTAACTGTGGTTTTGCTTGACTTGTTGGATTTGAAGGGTACTTGGGGAATGGTTTTGATGCCCTGAGTTTCCTTGTAAAAATGAGCTGATGTGATCTCTTTTTTCTCCATATAAATCTGGCAGAGCGTCTAGACACTCGGGGTCCTCCCTTACCCTAGAGCTGGCTTCAGGGCTCAGGGAAGGTGCTGCATCAATGCCTGCTCCTAGCTGTGACAATGGCGTTGCTGTGCCGGATCTAACATTTCTCTGCTTCAACCTCTCCTAACTCCTTAACTTCCTTAAATTGACAGCTTCTGACTAGAGGAAAAGGGTGACCGAAAAGTAACTCTGGAACAAAGCATGGAGGCATCTGCCTGCATTCTCAGCACTGGGAAGCTGAGACAGGAGAATCATCAGTTCCAGGTCAGTCTAAGCTATACAGAAAGAAAGGAAAAGAGAAAAAGGGAAAAGGAAAAGAAAGAAAGAGGCCCAAAAGGGATGAGGGAAACATAAGAGAGGAGAGGACAGGAGAGGAGGGAAAAGAAGAGAAGGGAGCAGAGTAAATCTGGAATAAACCCAGAGTGTGAAACATGGATCTAAAACTTTGTTGAGAAACCCCAGCAGCAATTATTAGATAGTTAATAGAGACTCTTTGAAAGCATACTATAGGCACATCAAAACATTCATCACGTAACTGTAAATCCCCAGCTTGTCTTGTCTTAGGTGTAAATTTCTGTGCAGAATGCAAATGGATTAGCACGGCCTGAGTGGCTGGGAAGGCAGAGCCAGTCTATCTGGTGGGGAGTAAGTGGTGTGGGCATCTTACTTCCTCCTCTAGGATGGGGGAAAGGAGACAGAGGCAGGTAGAAGAGATGCCAGTGCCTACCCTGAGCCACAGGAAGGAGAAACATACAGTGAATGTTTCTATGCCCCAGGTCTACAGAAAGAAAATAAGGGAAGAAACAGAAGACCAAAGAGATCCCAGAGCTCTGGGCTTTGAGGGACAGTTTGAATGGCAAACAGCTGGTTTGAGCAGGAGAGCAAGGTCAAGGAACCAGATGAACCCAGCTACACAGCAACGACACCACCACATAAATAGAGAACTGTTCAAAGCAGATTTCTGGTGTTCTTGGAGGGAGATTTTACTGGCGATGCTGTTGACGAAAATATTCTACAAGTGCACCCTTCACTCTGTCCACACTCCAGATCAATAAACACTAGAGGTTCTGAGGGCGCCTGTGTCAGAGAGCATGCTCATCGTTACAGGTCTTTAAGTCTCCACCCCTTTAGATTACTGGCTGCAAAGTCCTCTGGGAAAAGGACCACATCTGGGTCCTTGCAGAACCTCCACTATACTGTTAGGAAGCTGTGTGCCATCAAACATTGCTAGTTTGTTAATAAATCAGCAGTAAGTGGCTTTTGATGTCCTCGTGTCTTATGTAATCAGAACAGGCAATATATGCTACCTTCAACATGAGTTTTCAGCTTTTCTTTCTTTTTTTTTGGCAAAGTGTGCTGCATTTCATTCTCTTCCAGTTTACACAGTGCAAAATTACTCATTTTTCTTGTCTGACTCTTCAGTACTTACATTGGCAGCTTTAGAATAGAGAGTCAAAAATGGCAGGATGATAAGGACTTTGCCAGCACATACTTGGCTTTTATAGTGTAGTAAGATGTGTGTGTGTGTGTGTGTGTGTGTGTGTGTGTACAGGTAGAGCCTAGAAGTTGATGCTGGCTGTCTTTCTTAATCACTCTTTACTTTCATTTTAGAGACAGGGTCTCATACTAACCTGAAGCTCATGAGATCAACCAGACTGGCTGCCCAACAAGACCCAGGGCTCCTCTCATTTCCATCTCTTAGCACTGGGTCTGTAGATGTGCAATGCCACACTCAGCTTTATTGTGGTTTCTAGGGTTAGAACTCAGGTCCTCATGCTTGCCTGGCTGGAACATTACCCACTGAGTCACCTCTCCAGGGCCTTTAATTGCCTGTACCTATTTTCATCATCAATACGGCCTGGAAAACATCCACCGAATTTGACAACTGGGCATGAGCTTGTGACTTTTGGCAAGATGTGTTTCAGCTGTAATCCAGACCAGACCAGGTAACTTGAAGTGTGTGTTTCAAATGGAGATACTAACATGCTAGTTGCAGAAGCTAGAATTTGAAAAGGATACAAGACTTGAAACTGCAACTGGAAAGGAGTTCAGGAGAAAAGCCCCATCTTGTACAGGAAGACTATAGCTCACCTGTTCCCTGAATGAATTTCTACCCATACAGGCACTGTACGTTCACTGTGTTGGCCAGTGTTCCATTTCCTGCCATTTCTTTCGGCTCTTTGTTGTGGTTTGGATGAGAAATGTCCCTCATGGGCTCACGTATTTGAACAGTTTTTCCCCTGCTGTTTGGAGAGCTTATGGAATTTTGAGGAGGTGTGTCACTGGAGGCGGGCTTTGAGGTTGTTTAAGCCTCGCCCCACTTCCTGTTTTCACTCTCTCTTTCACTATGCTTCCTGTCTGCCATGTGTCTGGATGAAGTGTAATCACTGTGCTCCCTGTCTGCCTTGTGTCTGGATGAAGTGTAATCACTATACTCCTGCTGCCATGTATTTCCCACCGTGACAGACTGTATCCTGTAATCCAAAAGATTTCTCCCTAGGTTTCTTTCTTCTTCTTTTTTTTTTTTTTTTTTTTTTTTTTTTTTTTTTTTTTTTGTCAGGCAGCCTGTCACAGTAACAGACAAGTAAAAACAAAACAAAACAACAACAACAAAAAAAAAAAAACACGATCCTCCATAAAGTTTCTCTTAATCATATAAAATACATACTCTGACAAGGCTCTAGAAGTTTCTCCAACCTTGGCAATTGCTTTATGTCTCTGAGGAAGTATGCTTTCTTTCTCTCCCCTCCTTGTAGACATTTCTTCCATTGGCTTCAATCAAATACTCTTTGGGAACACATCTGTCTTTATTACTCATTCTGAATTTGTGTTCCTGTCACTCTTGTGTGTGTGTGTGTGTGTGTGTGTGTGTGTGTGTGTGTGCGTGCGCGCGCGCGTGCGCGGGCACATACCCTACTAGATTCTATTCTCTCATTTGTACTTCCAAAAGGCCTCAAAGCATAAATGATTTCATGCTACCTAGAGCACTCCAGCTCTCAGTTGTTGGGGCTGAATGACTGCCTTGCTAATCCAGGTGCTTTCATCTTGTTGGGATTTACCAAACATGCATGCTTGCCAAATGTATTGCCAAATCAATGGATAACTCCATCCTTTCCACACACTAGCAAACACCAAGACAAAACTGTTTACCTTAGATTATAAGAATATGGGACTCACAGCTTTTAGACTGAACATCACAAACCACAGAGTTTGGGAATGGACTCTTATGCTGCCTTTCATAGACCAGTAAACAAGGATGACACTGTCCCACAATTTTTCACTGATTCCTTTTGCTCACAGATACTAAGCAGCTGGCCAGGTATTCTATAGCCCTATGTCTTCAAAACACACTGTGTGTGTGTGTGTGTGTGTGTGTGTGTGTGTGTGTGTGTGTGTGTGTGTATACATGGGCACACAAACACATACTGCTGGGAATCAAACCCAAGTCCACACGAATACTTGGCAAGTGATATACCACTGAACTACATCCATAAGTACCCTTAGACAAGTTTTGAATGTGGCTTAATCCTGCATACGTTTTAGTATCACAAAGTATAACTTGGTGAAAAGGTCATTTACTATTAGTATAGTTTTTTTTTTAAAATCTTGAATGTGTTCATA
This sequence comes from Peromyscus maniculatus bairdii, assembly GCF_049852395.1. Taxonomy (NCBI): domain Eukaryota; kingdom Metazoa; phylum Chordata; class Mammalia; order Rodentia; family Cricetidae; genus Peromyscus; species Peromyscus maniculatus. The sequence goes on along the minus strand of NC_134862.1, from coordinate 39,038,282 downwards.
ACTCAGTTCACATGGGTATAAAGCCCCATGTTGAAAAACTCCTACACTTTCTTTCTTCCTTTAGCCAATTACAATCTTATTTTTGGTCCAGTTGATCTGTTAGAAGTCACTAAATGGAGTCAACAACAGAGTTGACCAAGTCAGAGAAGTAGATGCCCACAGTGGCCAGAAGAGGGTGTCAGATCTCCAGAAGCTAGAGTGGTTGTGAGCTACCTGACATGGATGCTGGGGTCAGAACTCAGCCCTCCAAGAGCAACAGGTACTCTTAACCGCTGAACCTGAGCCATCTCTCCAGCCCCAATGTGTGACTTTTGAGCATTGCTCCACACAGGTAGTTGAGCATACAAACAAGGAGAGGTGACAGGTATATGAAAAGGTGATTCAAATTGTCAAGGAAAGAAGAAGAATATATCTCCTCTCCATGAAATTTCTAGATATTGATACTGGTACTTTATACTTGATTTTGTCTATTCCATGCTATGGGCACAGCAGGTATTCATCAAATCGCCTTTGAATTTATTCATATAGCCTACAAACACATCTAACACTTTATACTAGCTTATATTGCTATGCGCAAATTGCTTAGTTTTTCTTTTCAAGAAAAGCCTAAAATAAGAGTTTCGCTGGGAAATACACTATGTCCCCGGGTATTATGCTTCAAGTGTGCCATCTCTGTGCTCCAGATGCCATATCTAATAAGCACGCACATGCTGTTAGGTGACACATCTTTAGAAAGTGTCTCCACAAGGAACTTCCTTGTGAAGTTTAGAACTCTCTAGCAGAAGCCTTTTCTCAATATCTTCTTTTAAGGGGTGGCTTAAGTCGGTTTAAGCTACCTGTGTAGTATGCCCCCACCAAAAATGACTTGAGATTATTGAAGTTTCACACTAGCGTGGTCGACTCAGGATATGTTACAGTCACAAAGAGAACACAAGAATCTGTATATGTCCCTCACAATGAGAGGAATGCCATACTCTGATTTTTCAACTGAATGATGTCACAGTCCAGAGGGCCAGTTCCTGTCAGAAATTCAACTTGAGCAAAGCCCTTCAGCTCTCTGAGAAAAATGCAACCTGTCAGGAAATGAATCAATCCTACCAAACAATTACTAGAATTTGACCAGAAATATCACTCTGGTGGGTCGCATGTCACTTCTGGCCGCAGTCATCATAACAAGGATGGAGGAAAAGAGGACCAAGTCAAGCACATAAGGTGTGTACTGGACAATCGGTTAGGCTCATTTTAAAGTTTATCGCTTATTTTCACATGCTCCCCATAAATGGGCAGATACTGGACCAAGTCTGCTCCCTATATGGTGGGCTACACATACATTCTAAAAAATCCATGGAAATGGAAAATGAAAAAGACGAAAGGAGTGGGGACTGCTGAGCTGGGAGACAAAGGACACGGTGATTTGGTGACTTTTCAATGTGCATGAATACCTGTCAAGTGGAAGCCAGACAAATACATTTCATCATCACCAGTGCAGGGCATGTTTTATTTAGCCTTTTACAGACGAGAAACCCAGAAATTTCTTCATCTTACAGGTTGAGGAACTAAATGTGTCTCTGAGAGACAGTATGGAAGCGTTTGTGTGTGAGTATGTGTATGTGTGTAGTGTGTGTGTGTGTGTTCATGTCACATGCTAGATGTCTTTCTCAACCAGCTTATTTTTAAGATAGGGCCTCTCACTGAATCTGATGCTCACTCACTGAGCAAAGCTGTCTAGCCAGTGAGCTCCAGGGATCCCCCTGTCTCCACTTCCCTGGCACTAATGTTACAGATGAGTGTACAAAGCTTGGACTTTTCCCACAAATGCTAAAGATCTGAATTCATGTAGTTCCCTAAGCACTTTACAGATTGGGTGAGCTCCCTAGTTCCCAAGTCTCCCCCAAGATGCTGACTTTTAAGAGTAAACTTGATGAAGCTATGTAGAGACTGGGCATATATGATTTAGAGACCAACCTGGTGGTAAAAAGCCAATGGAAGACTGAGGTGTTGTAGTGTGCCCTCTAGGCATACGCAACATGGTGGCCACCAGTTGTGCACAACTACAAGCAACTGGTGCTCATCTGAATAGAGTGTTGCTCACAAGTGTAAACTACAGATGGGATTTTGAGACATATCACGTCAAAGATCTATAGCAGTTTGTGAACAACTTTTCTATAATCTGCACATATCGAAATGAAAAGCATAGACATACAGGTTTAATAACGTTCTTCATTAATATTAAAAATTAATTTAATTTAACTTTCAAATTCTTTAATAGGACTAGTAGGAAATGTAAGAGTGAACATATGTGTTGTACTCAGGTCTCACCATTTATTTCTGTTGAGAAAACTGTTCTAGAGCTAGACTGGGCATAGATCGTGAGTTGGGTCAATTCATATACTATTACTGTATCTCCAAAATGATGATAATGATGATGATGATGATGTCTGGATGTGGTGATGAACATATTTAATCTTAGTGCTTGTGAGGCTGAGGCAGACAGGTTTCTACAAGTTCAAGACCACCTAGTATACATAGTGAGTACAAAGTCAGTCAGGGCTACAAAGTGAAATCTTGTTTATCTGTCTCCCTCCCTCTGCCCTTCCCTCCCTGTCTCCCTGTCTCCCTCCCTCTTTCCTTCCTCCCTCCCCCTTCTCCTCCTGCTCCTCCTCTTCCTTCTCTCTCTCTCTCTCTCTCTCTCTCTCTCTCTCTCTCTCTCTCTCTCTCTCTCTCTCTCTCTCTCTCTCCAAGGTCTCTTGCTGACCTAGAACTCACTAACTCAGCACCAGGGATCTTGTCTCCACCTGCTCAACATAGCATTTTAAGCACAAATCCCCACATCCAGCTTTTTTACCTGGGTTCTGGGGAATTGAACTCAGCCTCTCATGCTTTGAGATAAGAACTTCAGCCATGGAGCCTTCTCCCCAGCCCTCTCAATTTTTATTTTATTCACTTTTCAAGACAGGGTTTCTCTGTGGAGTTTTAGTGCCTGTCCCGGAACTCACTCTGTAGATCAGGCTGGCCTCGAACTCACAGAGATCCACCTGGCTCTACCTCCCAAGTGTTGGGATTAAAGGCAGGTGCCACCACTGCCTGGCTCCCTCAAAAGTTTTTAAGGGGATTTCTTAAACTAACCCATGTATAGCAGCATCTGGAACACAGTGTGTGCACAGAAAACCATCAGTGCATGCATCCTCTCAGCATAATACTCTGTAATATAGTTGTTTATCCTCTGCTTGATATCCACAAAGATGGGGAACTCACATTTCCTTGAGACAACCTATCACATTTTCAGACAGCTCTGAATATGAAAATGTTCACTCCTGGAATGAGTAAAAATCTCTTTGCAACTCCAACTCTTTTGCACTTCTTTATATATGATTCTGTCAGAAGCAAAGAGGGAAACTGGTCATATTCCAATTGCTATATTTCCATGCAAAATGTTAGAAGGCATCAGTATGGGACATGGGTTTATTATACAATCTCACAGAACTGCACGTCTAAAAACCCACTGCTGACCCAGTAAGTTCTTCTTTACCAAGAGATCATTTGGAAATTTTAAATAAATTTTATTTTTGTTATCATTTCTTTTAGTGTGTGTGTGTGTGTGTGTGTGTGTGTGTGTGTGTGTGTGTGTGTGATGTATGAGTGTAGGGACACATGTGCTATGCATAGCACGTGTGTGGAGGTCAGAGGATGACTTTTACACATCGGTTCTTGCCATTCATTGTGGGTTTTCCAAATCAAACTCAGGCTGACAGGCTTTTGCAGAAAACACTTTCACCTACAAAGCCATCTTGCAAGTCTAATACAAAAATATTTAAAAACATTATTTGGGGCTGTAGAGATGGCTTAGCAGTTAAAGAGTCCTTGCTGCTCTTGCAGAAGATCAAAGTTCAGTTCCTAGCCCTTACATAATGTGGCTCACAAAAGACTATAACTCCAGCTCCAGGGCATCTGATGTCTCCTTATGGCCTCTGCAGAGACCTGAATGCATGTACAGGCAGATATACATACATATGCACAAATAAATAATAAAGTAAAAATATTTTTAAAAACCACATTATGATTTCGCTCACATTCTTAACACAAGAACAGCCCCTATCTTCTCAGTGGAGTCTAGGAGGACCACAGACACCATCAATGGGTACATAAGATGCAGAAAGGGGGAAAAGCAACATCACCTGCCCAGCTCTCTCAACCCAATCCCAGGAATGGCCAAGGTCACTGCCCTTCACTCTTACTCACAACATCTGAAGACTTAACACTCCCTTTCCTTCTCTATGCTAATTTCAAAGCCAAGGTTCCACACAACTGGTCAAACAGTTCTGTCTTAATAAAACATTCATGCAAAGAAACATGAATGTGGTGGGGATTTTCCAGGTCTGGATTTCCTGAAACTGGTAATGGCTCTTCGGGAAGCCAACTAAAACAAAATGAAGTCCTGACAGTGTGGTTTTTGCAACTTCTCTGGCCTTAGACAAGGTGCCTATTATGTAGTCATCCTCAAGGAGCTGACACCATTCCTCATTCTCATCCCCATCCCCCCCAGGGAGGTACTTTAAGATTCATGACATAAAGGAAATTTATAAGGCCCAGGAAGTCAACAAAACTCACTAGTCTCTGGAAGCTCCTAAAACTTACAAGACCCACAAAGCCCCTGCCTAAGGTTGTATACAAAATAGTTGCAGGGGGATGGGGAGGAGGCTTTACATGCTAAGCTGCCTACAAGTCATTTGAGGAGTTCTAGGTAATGGAGTGGACTTATGAGTAATGCAGCTATCTTTAAGGTACCCATCCTCCTGGAAGTATCCTGATAAACTACCTGGTTCACTAAGGCAGACTTGAGCAGAATTGTTTTTTTAGTCAATTGGGCCAGTGCTCTATCTTGGATGAACAGATGATGTTTTTGTTGTTGTTGGTGGTGGTGGTGGCGGTGGCGGTTCTGGTGGTGGTGGTTGGTTGGTTGGTTGGTTGGTTGGTTGGTTGGTTTTGTTTTTTCATGTCTCCCCAGGAAAGGTAATAAAAAAAGGTGCCAAAGTTTCCTCAGTCCCAGTATCCTAATATGAAAAATGATACTGAAATTGTTTCCTGCTTTGAAATAGCAGTTGATAGAATTAGATGCAGTGGTTCTCAAGCACTCAGCATGAGGTGCAGCATGTCAGAGCTGCTAATGATTGGCAGCCACTGCCTTTGCCCACCTGTGTATTATTGGGCCTCTGCTAATATGTCCTCCAACAGCTATTGTCACCCAAGGCCCCTGCCACTTTCTCCTCTGCAACATTTTCCAGAATTCTCAGTAGAGATGGCTGCCCTTTCCCATTCCAAGCCTTTGCCATCCGAACTCCACCAATAGATGCTAATGAGGAAACAGATTTAATCAAACAGTAAAATTAGATTTTACCCCCTGAGTTGTTTGGGCAGAGAAAGGACTTTATGAACTAGCTTAATCAGAAAAACGTCGGTGAAAACATAATTAAAACTGGGTTTTAACTCATGGGTAGAATTTGGATAACTGCTGAGAGAGGAGGTGGAGAGAAGAAAGTGTTAGGGCATCACTGGATAGGTGTGAGTCTTGTGTGCATCCTGGTAGAAAAGGGCCGGTGACAGGAAGTTAAACACTGGTGTGAGCTCATATTGATGTTGATCTAAAATGTTACTTTTCTACACAACTTGCTTTCCTCCTTTTTAGGAACCATGTAGCAGTGTTTAAGTTTAGTCACAAGAAATCCAGAAGAGGGCCAGAAAAATGGCTTAGTAGGTAAAGATGATTGCCATCAAGCTTGAGAAGCTGAGTTTAACCCCTTGAGTTTACATAAAGGGAGAAAACTGACTCCTACAAGTTGTTTTCTCTGACCTCCACACACACATGTGGATGGATATATGCTTATGTGAAATCTATCATCTATCTATCTTCTATCTATCTATCTATCTATCTATCTATCTATCATCTATCACCTATCTATCTCTTACACACACACACACACACACACACACACACACACACACACACACACACACACTAAATAAATGTTAAAAAGATAAAAAAGAAATCCTAAAGAAAATATCAAAGAATTTTCCTCAAAGAATCTTTGAGGAGTCTTATCTTTCTGTGGTTGGTCAGGAGACCAGTTTAAATAATGTGATAGTTTAGGTAAAACAAAGATTCAAAATGAATGGAAGTCAATATGAAATAAATTTAGTTTAATTCTAAGGACTAGAAATGAAGGAGGCAGGGGAAAATAACTACATTTTCCCTGAAAGAAAAAAAATCCTGTCAAATTTCTCCTGTATACATAATTTCGATGAAGGGTCTGAAGCAGCTGTGGGGGACGATCCATCCCTGCAGCAGATGACCTTGATTAGAAATTTGGCTCTGCCCTGACTACAAGTATTCCTGTGTGCTTTCTGTTTAAGTATTCTTTGTTTCTTTACAGAAACAAATCAAGTTGAAAGTACAGTGGCTTTATATAAATTGATCACTCAGCTGAAAGGGGTTTCGATACCTTGAGGCAATCAGTGCTCACATGTTTAAATAGATATAAATGTTATAGGCAAAACACTACAATATAAATGTAAACATATTTTAAATCCAACTACATATGGTGCCAATGGTTGCATTTATTCTTGTCCTTGTCGTGGCTAAAGACATCCAGAGATAACATTAAAACATTACAGCTGCTAGCACTCAGGTCCAAATCAACCAAAAGATGCCATAGCCCATTCCTAGTAGCTGAATCAAGACCATCTAAGAAAAGCTAGGGAGGCCACCTACAGGACACCAGGGTAGTGGAGTCTCCGAAGGACATTCTCTGGATCCATTTACCTATGAGAACAGAAGTACTTTGATATTTTTACATCCTGTAAAGCTGTATCAATCACAGTGGCCAGATCACCCCAAATATGCCTACCATAAGCACAAAAGATAGAAATCAATAGAGGAGCATCCAGAAGCAAACTCAAAAAGACATTACTGCAAGCTTTGGCCTTACTATAATTAAAACACTTCACTTATGCCTACAACATGGCGTGCTTTTAAAAATACCATCTGAAAGAACCCAAAATTAAAATATGCAGTACTACAAAACTATAGACCAAGACCAAGGCGGCTGTGCGTGACTGCCATGAAGTTTAACATTCCTCTCCATGTTGTGATCCTTCCAAAAGCAATGGACTGTTCAGTAACATAACACCAGGGCACCAATCTGCAGCCAGCCCTCTTGCAGGCAAGTAGAACACAGCAAAGAGCTTTTTCGCAGTTAAGGTGTTAAGGAATTATTGTGTTTTAGTTACTTGGGATTCTGTTTTTAGCCACAGCATATTTAATTACAAAGGACTCACAATTAAAATATGCCTAGAGAGGCAAAATCAAAAGCAAGAATTGTAGTCCTTGCTGCAAAATACCTTCTCCTTAGGTGCTGATAGCATTTTGTTGCATACAGGAAACATTGCCATACTCATGGAGACCCTCCTCTAGGTCAAGAGTTACACTTTTCCCTTATGAGGACCATTTTTAACATACAAAAAAATTCCTACAGATGTACATATCACAGCCAAAAATTGTTCTTTTAAAATCTAAGTGTGAACACTGAATAATCAAAAGCTAATATGGTTTTGAGATGCTTCAAAGGGCACTGTATTTTATCCAGCTTTGTTGTACATTCATGTACTGAAATGTGCCAGGTGGCTTGAATGTTCATTTGACAAGCTGAGTCTGAGTTCAACTCTCCACCTTTTGTAGTAACCACAAGCTTTTACCAACAGTGACATGTATTCCACAGCAGCTCTAGTGTAGGCTCTAAAATTTCACCGAAGGATGGGAAGTAGCCCAATGTTACCACTAATCCCCTGCTTCCCTCTTCAGATGGAATACTTGATCTAGCAGTTATGGCATGCTCATTTTAGACCTTCAGCTGGAAACAGAACATCTATATCACCTTTCTGAGGCTCAAGGAACATCACAGAAGAGAAGGCATTGCACTCAGAAACTCATGGTAACTGGGACTAACCACACAACACACACAGGAGATTGGATCCATCATTGGCACATCATGGATAAGAGATGGGTTGTGGTTAGTGCATAATGTCTACTCATCACTGAGAGACTATGGGCAATTAATGACGTTGGGGGGGTGACACTTTCCTCAGTGGTACACCATTGATATACTCTGCACATTCCAGTAAATAACTCTGGACTTATACTCAGGAATACAAGCCCAATTAAACTCCATGGATCAAAAACAAAGATATCAAAATAGAGTGGCCTTGCCAGGAAAAAGAAAGATTTTAGTAGGTGACAGAGAATGATGAGCAAGCATAATAGTGGGTAAAAACCCAGTGTATACATATGTGAAATTGTCAAAGAATAAAAAAACAAAATAGAAAGAATTCACTAGTGGATTATTGTGAACAACTGGCCATATTGTTAGCCATGGCTGCTTTCCTATGGAAAAAAATCAACAGAATAATTTCAGTATAGAAGTTTGAAGGGAGAAAGTGTAAAGATAAAAATGTTTAACTTGGAGCAAGGATGCCAGTGATCTGGAGCGTGCTAACCCACAGATTCCAATCAGACTCATGATAGTAAACTTGTAGAATTAAATCAGACCTGAAAGTCCTCCCCCATTCACAGGTTTGATGTGTTAATTATCACTTAGATATTAATCCTGTTAAGAACTCTAAATTAAGGACTCATGGTATAGCTAGGAAGCTGTCTGATGCTAAAGTGATTATGGCTGTCTTTTAAAGTTATATACTGGGAAATACCACTTTGTGAAAACATAAAGACTTACGTTAAATTCATACTCTGAACTCTAGAAATTTATAATGCCCATGCAAGTGGTTTTGGATAGTGCGATGTCCTTCTGCTGTTCAAGGCTCAGTCCCCGGTGCTTCATCTACAGAGCACCTCTGAAGCTTGGTCACTAATTGTGCTATTCTTTTCTCCCCACACCAACTGGCATACACTACTTAGAATTCTTTAATCTGTTTATCTTAATCATGCACTTAATATATCGTATCATTTGTCATTTTGACTGTTAACTGAATAGGACCAGTCAACTCTTCTCCATCATTCTATTCAAGCTTTTCAATCAAAGTTATTATATTAATGCCTAATCTTTACAAAGGTGTGCAGAACATCAAAATTACAGCTTGGGCAAGATTGTTTTTCTATGAAAGAATTGTATTACTTTAGCTTCAAGTTCTGAAGTACAATTAAAATGGGTTGACAGACTGAAAATTGTTCCGACACTCCTCTTCCATTAACTTCCATCCTAGCTTTTCATTCTGTCTGTCTGTCAATGATTTAAAGACAAACTTTATTTTACAGATACAATAAAAAAAGAATTATTCCCTCAGAAAGAAGACTTGCAGCAAGCAAAGTTCTCAACGTCCTTTCTAAAGAAGAGCATTTTAACAGTATCACTTTCCTTCCATCCTTCTTTTACTCTTGAAAGGCAAGCTCAGTAGAGAACAGAATTGCACATCCAGTCACCAACTTATTAATGCCAGTCCTCCAAACAGCAGTCTGTGTTTACATGGTTTTTATGGTTGGTAATTATTTCCTATCTGTCTAGCCTTTCAAGTTTTTAACAAGCAACAAATTAGATGAAAAAACAATGGAGACGGATTAAGAAATATTGCAAAAATCATTTTTTCAAGTATCAATTTAAATATTGAGGTAAATATTGAGTGGGTCCATTGTGTTTCCAGCCTCACAATAGACCAAGGAGGTCCAGCATCAGCAGGCAGCACACTTCTGGAACTCACATCTCCAAGTCCTTGCAAAGTCCTCAGAACCCTGGAAGATCTGCACACATTCAGTGCTTCTGGACCTGTCTGTAAGAACATGCAAGGCTTCTCCACATCTTCTAAACCAACAGGTACCATCATAATTCTTTAGAAGCATATGTGTAAGTTACCACATGACCAGAAAAATAATTCTCATAATTCTTTTTTACTTAAATTTGCATGAAAAGGGGTTTTCAGTCCTCAACTTCCAGCAAGTAGATGCAAAGTACACAATGGCCAGGGAAAGCTGAAACCAGTCTGGAGGGCTCCACTCCCTTCTGCTGTTCTTCTACCCCAGAGACAACACAAAACTCCTCACCTTAAGTTTTTCAAGGAGGCCCTTGTTAGTAATGGCATTGAGTTTTAGAAACAGGAGTGCATCAAAGGAAAATCTCAAGACAGAAACTTTATCTAACCTTTAGCCCACAGACCAGAGCATGCACTCACCACTGCACAGGACTTCTTGATTTGGTTAGTAGAATCCTTGAATGGCTCCCAGAAAGCCTTAATTTGAGTATTGTCAAGAGTCAGGGAGGGAGAGGGGAGCTTCCCTGTAGACCATCTCCTCCTAATTACCCAGCAATCCCAGATCGCTTTCGGAAAATGCCAGAGGGAATACGCTCTCTTGGACATTCAAAGAACCCAAAGAAAGCCTGGCAAAGGAAACTCCAGGTACACACACAGAGACACAGACACAGACACAGACACAGACACACACACACACACACACACACACACACACACACACACACACCACAGGTTGGTGTGACCCCGCCTGCATGGATTACCCATCTGATCCTAATGAATACTCAAGATATGTTGAGAAAACACCAGTTAGGCGTTTTCTATAAGAAGGCCACACACAAGAGCATAAATGCACCCGAATTGGGAAGCAGCCAATTACCAACAGACCACCCAGCATTAAAAAAGAGCACCAGGAACCCTGACGCTTTCTACAGAGAGTGCCAAAGTCTCCTAATACCACTGGAACTCCACTCACAGGACTGAATGGAACACAAGAGCTCTTAAAGGATGCTCACTCTTTAAGAATTCCAAAAGAGAAAAGTACCATTAGATGGCATGCCTGCCTCTATAAATAAGTGGTGTGTGTGTGTGTGTGTGTGTGTGTGTGTGTGTGTGTGTGTGTGTGTGTAAGAGACAGAGAGAGACAGGAGATGCTTACTGCCTTCCGACCCAACACACACACACACACACACACACACACACACACACACACACACACGTTCATTCCAAGCTTTCCAACTTCAAGACTCAATGTATGGGGACGCCAGAGAGCTGAGGTTTCATTTCCCCGTTCAAATAACTTTAATAGTATATGGAACGTGCAAGATGCAAGGTGGATGCTGTGGGGGAAAGCGTGCTTCTCCTCCTCCTTACCTCCCACCCTGACATGCTGGACCTGGTTTTTCTCTCAAAAAGCAATGAGGCGTCATGTAGGACCTATGGGCTCCCCTCTGCCCCAGGACTCCCCTAGCCCCACAGGGACCATGACACGTAAACTGTTATTGTGGCCTTCTGTCTCTGCACTGATAAATCAGAGGACGCCCGCAAAACTTCTTGGCTTGCTCAGGTATCCTCTCCGGTCCCTGTGCATCCACGCGCAGATTTCGCAGTTCGGGCTACCCAAAGGGGACCCTTCAGTCTCTCAGTTTAAAAACCCCACAGAACTCCCTGCACTGGGGTCCAAAAGCTCCAAGGCTCCCCGCACAGGATGGGGAACCCCAAGGCTCCCTTCATTCGTTCCCCACAAAGCAAGCTGGAGCTTCCTGCTTTCTCAGTCCAGTTGCCTTGAGACCCATGCCCAAGTAGCGTGGGGTGTTCCCGCCTGCCCACTGGTTTAGAGGGTCCAAGCATGCTGCACCCTGGCAGCCAACCCTTCCCGCAGCCTAGAGCCAAAGGTTTAGGTTCCAAGTTCCCGCCTCTGCCTGGTTGAAGGGACAAGGGAGGCTGCCTGGCTAGGAAAGTCTGTGCGGAAGGCGCCCCCTTAGTCGGGACAGCTGTCTCCTCCACCCCGGCTAGCCAGCCAAGGGAACCCGCCGCATCAGACCCCGCCAGCTCGGGGCACAGCGCGGCCGCACTCACCAGCCTCGCCCGAGCCACAGCTGCAGCCTCTTGGAGCTGCCAAGCCCCGAGCTTCCCCAGTGAAGATGGTGGTGTGTGTGTCGGGAGACCACCCATTCCAGCGTCTGGCAACCCAGCGGCGACTCTGACTGCTCAGCACTGAAGCTGGAGGAAGAGGAGGACGAGGAGGAGGAGGAGGAAGGAACGGCGCAGTCGGACGCCATCTGCTGTACACCTCTGCGCATCCATTGGCTGCCTGGTGCGTCCCCCGGAGCCGCGGGGCGCCGGGCCGCGGGGAGCCACCTTGCGCCTAGCCTCCCGCAGCAGCTGCTCCCGTGCCCCTCCCTCATCCCTTTTCCTCCTCCCTCATCTCTCCTCCGGCCCCTCCTCCCCTTCTCCGGGTTGGTGCACCCTTCAGACCCCAGGGCTCATCAACCAGCTCCCCGGAGCGAGCAGCCTGAGGTGCAACTGGCCTCAATGCCCTGGGCTCTTCTGTACCCCTCCATGCAACTATTTTTACAACTCTAAAGCTTCTGGGGTGCAGGTGCTGGCTAGATGGGGGGGACTCCACAGCTGCGTTGAGCACCTGATGCCTAACCTACTAAGTATCACGGGGAATTACTCTGAGCACAAGGGGGAAATGCAAGGAAAGATGGGGTTGAAAGAGGAAAAGGGGTGGGGTTGCTTTTGGCACACTTGCCTGCAGGCATTCACTGATCCAAGCCTCAAGCTCCCCCAAGCTTCAGAGTTCTTCCCAGCGACTACAGAAAAAGACAAAGATCCCAGCAGGGTGTGTAGGAGAGGCGCACTGGGGATGCCACTCCTGGGGACCACTGGGGTACTAAGGTTTGAGACTCCCGGAGGCTGTCCGCAAATCAATCAGATACCTTGAAAAAAAAAACCTCAGCTCTGGGACCCCTGGTTTACAGGCGATTCTTGGTCCTAGGGTGAGTGTGCAGGAGGTGCGGTGTGGGAAGTTCCCCTAGGTAGGGATGCCGGAGGCAGCGAGGAGCTGGAGAGTCCTAGCCCACACAGGTGAGGCCAGAAAGAATGCAGTCCAGACAGCTCTCAGGCAGGCGAGGAACAGCATCAGCTCTGAAGGTCCTTTGCCTACTCTGACACTTGTTCCAAACCCTCCTGGTTTCTGACAGCTTTGATCCAGAGAACTTCTTAAGCTTGTTCAGAGAGATGAGGTTGCTTCAAAAGCAGAAAAGGGAAGGAAGGTGGGGGGAGCAAAGACTACCTATTGCCAATTACTGGGTATTTTGCGTGTCTTAGCTCTTTAAAAGTGTGAGCCCAGAGACAGCAGGCAATGTATCCTTCTTATTTTATCCAGTGCCTGGCACACCATGGGTGTCTAAAAAGAAGCAAAAATAATAATGATAAAATTAAAGCTTGATGTCATAGCACAAATTAGATTAAAGAGATAGAGTAGCTAGGATCTGCCACAGGGGGACAAACAAATCAAAAGAATGTAAGTGTCATTGTAAGTGGAAACGTGAATATTTTGGTGAGCAGCTTCCTGTGGGACAGGCTCTGAAAGTTGGAAGCATTGGCACCGGAAGCAGCGATCGCTGTTGTCCTGGTGAGCGCTGTGCTCACATTCGGGGTTATGCCTCTCTTTCTAGACCATTGCCTTAAAAATACATCCGCTGCCATCCAGATTTCTGAATATCGCCCCAAATCCAAGACTACACGATTTGTTATCTCCAAGTGATAAGCAATGCCAAGGAGAAATGGGCCCATTATATTTTATTGTAATCTCGATTTACATACAGATCAATAACCAATGGCTTTCATTTAAGTAACTTGAGAAACAACAGCCAGAGAAAAACATGTCTGCTTTCCTGAAGTGTTATACCAGGACTTCCCAGGTTTCAAGCTGCCCAGAATCCATGCTGCATCTTCAGACCTGATCCCTCACACACATTCTACAATCACAAAGCTTGACTTTGCAGCCTTTCTTGAATGGGCCATCAAAGATTGACTTTAGCATACGTCATTCATGACCATCTTGGTACTTACCCACCCCACTTCAGAGCATTGGCCTGTATATTTTTTCTTTAGGCTAGTGATTTGATTTGAACCTGCAGTCTAAATTTAATAAGCAAGCTCCTCCTCACTAATCCCACACACCCCAGCAATTATTTATGATGCTCATAAAAATACTTGGATTTCTTTTAAGACCCAGCTTTCCTCCTCTGTCTCTCCTATTTGGTCTCGCAGTGTTCAGATATAAAGATATAGATAATACTTATATCGCCATTATGTCCTATGCATTGGGCTTCTCTCTGTGTGTGTGCATATCTACACACACACACACACACACACACACACACACACACACACACACACACACGGTATATGTGTGTGTGCATGGTTTATGAGTGTATATGCTCATGCATGTTGTATTTACATGTATGTGTATGTGTGTGTGTGTGTGTGTGTGTGTGTGTGTGTGTGTGTGCATGTGTATGAGCACACATGTGGAGGCCAGAGGTCAACATCAGGCTCCTCCTTTACCACTCTCCACCTTATTTTTTTAAAGACAAAGCCTCCCATTGAACTTGGGGCTCACTAATGCAGCTGTACTAAGCTAGCCACTGATCTGTCTCTGTCTGACCAGCTGCTTGATTACAGGCATGCATCACTGCTCCTATCTTTTAGTGTCATGCTGGGGATCAGAACTCAGGTTCTCATGCTTGTGATACAAATACTGCACTGGCTGAGTCATCTTCCCAATGCCTGTGTTTGGCTTCTTAAAAGAATGAAGCCCAAGTGAGTTCTAAATACAAAAGACCCACGAGTATTAAACATCATTACTTCTTTCTCCCATTAGCCAGAGGACAGTCACTCCTCTTTAAGGGACCGTGCTGACCATAGTATTTTGGGAAAGTCACAGTGTAAGATGACAGAATTTTACCTAGCATTGTATAATAATGCATAAGTCTGGTAGAAAGAAAATGCAGACCAAAGATTCCTTCTAACCTCATTTCTCTACTGCTAGCCCCAAACCCCCGGTTTATGTCCAAATGGGATTTAGTAAAATACCAATTCCTTCCTGAGATAATCTGCTTTGGTCCTTAGAAAAGCAATGGCCTTAGAACACCTGCATTAGATGAGAAACATTTAAAGGCTAGCCTAGGCAGGAAGATAGGCAAGAACAACTCTTAGACAGGAACAGAGATTTTACAAAAATACAGGACCAGCGAAAGCGTTTGGAAGAACATAGCCTTGAGAGTAGGTGGCATCATTATCTGTGAGGAACAGATCAATAGGGGTGGAAAGAAAGCTGGAGGTTAGAGATTCCCATAACCCCCATACACAGATGGCAAAGGCGCCAGTCACCAACCTTTTAACAAGTGCAGAGGAAACAACAGAACAATAGAAGAGGGGAGGGCTGGAGGACTGGAGGCCTGTTGGGATTCATTCCCTAGTGCAAAGCCCAGCTAGCTGGCTCGACAGAGGAAAGTAACCCTTGCTATCCAGGCACTGTTGGAGTTTAGATGTTCAATTGTTGTTGCTGGGTGTGTTTGCCACTGCCATTTCTGAACACCATGTTTTCCATACACAACAAGCTTGTAAACAAAATAGACGGATGTAGACATTAAACAAGAGATAGAGAAGGGATGCTGATAAGAAAGACCAATTTAAAACAGGAGTGAGAAATGCAAGTGCTGCTATCTCAGGCTTGCACCCAGGAAGTCTCTGCTGAGTCTAGAATACCCACATGCAAGGAAGCAGCCAGTTGAATCCAACACTAGGTCACTTTGGGGGAGCAGAGCTGGAGGAGGAGGGAGAGAGAAAAAGGGACTATGATTGTCTCATTTACACAATTCATTCGGTCCAATTCCAGGTTGGCTGAGATCCTGTGGCAAAAACTGAACATTTTTTTTTTCTGCCAAAAAAGAGCATTTAGTATTGGCATAGATGTGCAAGTTTTGAGTTTGGTCCAGTAATTTGATTTTGATATGTCAACATCTTAAAATACAACTTAAAGATAATGTCTTGAAAAGTAGTGCAACAAAACTCCACTGGCCTCTGGCCCAGCTCTGCTGCACTGAGGCACCAAAGTCTTCTGAGAATACCCTCAGCATCTCCAAACTTAGTCCCAAGCCATCAGCCTCAGTCATGCCTTAATATATTTGCTGTGTGCCTAGTATACGCCTACTAACACAGCATTAGGTGTTCACTATCTGGTGATTTAGTTGTCTTACCCTCATGGAGCTTATTGCTAATAGGAACAATAAACACACAGTCCTACATGCGTTATGACCACATCATATGAAAGAAAAGAAGAGTTCTATCTAAAAAGATAGAGTTCAGAAGAATGGAAAGAAGGGACAAGTGGAGGAAAACCTTTCAGAGGAAGTAATGTTTAGGCTCAGGCACAGAAGATAATGGGGTGGGCAGATTTAATATGTGTAGATGAATTTCTAAATGGTCTTATTAAATTAAAAAACACAGAGCCAGATATAGGGGTGAAAGCCTGAGAGATCAGGGAAATAGGGAAAGCCACAGCGAACCTTACCTCACCAACTCTGCAGCTTCCAAAGGCGAGTTACTTCCTGTCTACCCACACCTATATGCCTCGCTATTACCATCTGATTTGCTCTCTCTTTCAACTACATCACTTCCTCTTCCTGCCCAGTTCTGACACTTCCTGTCTATCTGTATAAACCTCCAGACCTCCATGGTTAACTAGTGTTAGAATTTAAGGCATGTGCCACCACATCTGGCTCTGTTTCCACTGTGGCCTTGAACACACAGAGATCATGCCTGCCAAGTGATAGGATTTAAGGCATGTGCTAACATGACATGACTTCTGTGTTGTGGCTGGCTTTTTCCCTCTGATCTCTAGGCAAGCTTTATTAATTAAAGCACAAATAAAATATCACCACATTTCCTGTTCTCGATACTAGATATTGAGCTAAGTCATTCTCACATATCATTAAATCTATGCAACCATACCTGTGAGGCACACACTCTTACCAGCTCCATTTGGCAACAGAGCCATAGAGAATGGAAGTAGCTAAGTCACACAGCTGAGGAGTGATGCTTGGATCCGACCACAGACACTCTGGTGCTGTGTGCATACTCAACATACTCTCTTGTACAGTTGGGCATGGTAGAGACATGAGATAATATGCCAGGACCCTGTCACTGAAGGAGATGGCACATAGCCAGTCGAGGAATGAGTATCTGACCTGCAGTGACAATGGTGGGGATGACCACCAGACAAGATGGGAGAGGCAGGCAGAGGGCAGACCTGGTCAGTCCCTGTAAGCCGATGAGTAGTGTTAGCAGTCTACATGATATGATCTGATTTAGACATTAAAAGAGCACTCCGATGCTATACATAAACCAAGCAGCAGTGTAACAGGGAAACCAGTGGTCCAGGCAAGAGATGATGACGGCTTCATGTAAAGGGAATTGGATTTGATGGATATTGGGTAGGTGTCATGCATCTCTTTGGTTCTGCTTCTACCTCCCTAGGTTTGACTTCTAGTTGTTTTGGCATCTAAAATCCTAAATGCACACCCAAACAAAAAAATCTTAGTTCTTCAGGTCATTCACAGGGTGGCCCGCTTCCTTGTCACGTACCAGTTTGGTGTAGAAGGTCTGTAGCAGTAAGTTTACCATTTGGTACACTTCACTTCTAGGTGATATTCTAGAAGCCCTTCTTCCTAGCCCAGTGCTCATGATCACCCCAGTCCATTACTTTGTTTGATGGCTTGTCCTCCAAAATTATTTACTAACTAAGACATCTGAAAGTCAACAGTTTCTTCTTTCCTACAGCTCTGCAACATCACAGAACTACCATAAAATCAGGAGAGGCTGAAACTCAATGTTCACTAACCAAGAGAAGAACATGGACAGACAACCTCCATAGACATAAGAAACAACTCTGAATAAAGTGGAAATAATAAAACCCCCAGAGTGACAACTTGGACCACGTTCATAATGACTTGGGTTGTAAAGACCAGGTGTTATGTAGATGGGAACTTGTTATTATCCAAAGACTTGGCAACCTGAATCCTCCTCTACTGGGCAACAAGCCATGCAATACACATAGGCCCAACTTTGATGAGATAGGCAGAACCTGTGTCTTCTATTTTGCTGTTTTGCAAGGACATCAGCATGTTTGATGGGAAGCAGGTCTGCTCACAGGTAGGAAAGACAGAAAAATTCACCTGTACATGCAAACACATGGACCTGCCCTCCGACACATACGTGAATATAAACATGTACCTCACGTACATGAATACACACATGCACCTGTGTGTGCATGCATCTGCACTACTATTAATACACATACACCTAAACACACATGAATGCATAGACATGAACATGTACCTGAACTCACAAGAATATCCATGCACAGAGGAAATAAATAAAAAGAAGCCCTTGCCAGGGATATTTCTAATATATTCCTCTTAGATTCCGAACACCAGTTTTCCTTCCTGCTAGATACCTCAGTCTCTGTGTCCTCTCCCTGAGGCTCCCTGTCATGTCACTTTGATTCCCAGAAACCTATTGTCTTCTTCCTGTCACTCCCTAAGAGTCCCTTCATAAATACCAGCCTCTCAGAAAAGCCTCTCCTGACCTTTCTTTATAGAAGATAGCATGTGCCATCTCTGCGCATCTCCTCATCTGCTCTTTCTTTTCTTCATAGTACTTACCATAATCTGAAATTCGGTGACATTGCATAATCGTCTCAACATTTTTATGTACCTTTCCATCAAAAATGCAAACCCAGACTGGAAAGATTGCTCAGTGGTTAAGAACACTTGTTGCTCAATCATGAGGACCTTTGCACTTTCTGTCAGGAGGCTCATGAATACCTCTAACCCCAGCTCCAAGACATCTGACATCCTCTCTGGCCTATTCAGGTACCTCCATATACATGTGTATACAGACCACTTACAAACTCTGTCTCTTTGTCTCTCTCTTTCTCTGTCACACACACACACACACACACACACACACACACACACACACACACACGATAAAATAACTTTTTAAAAGGAAGAATGAAAGCCCCATGAGAGCAAGGATCCCCCCCCCCCCCCCCCCCCCGCCAAAATGTCATAATTGTATAAACAGTATGACGTTGCCTTACTGACTTTTGGGATCCTTTCGCATCTGGTTCTCCCTTACCTTCTACTCATGTTTATTTCTGTTTCCTAACATAGACCATTAGTCATAGTCTCAGGAGGACTATCCCAGCTGTCCTTCTCACACCCAGTGAAGTTCTCCGGTCAAGTCCCTCTTCATGATTCCCTCCCAAATTCTCAAAGTCCCCGCTCCTCTAAGAAATGGTCCTAGACCTAATTTCATTTCACACTTATCTGTTTCTTCTCTTACCAGCTACAATAATGTACATTTTCTGTGTTTTTCAATTAACTGTATACTATTTCATACTGTTCTCTAATGGTTTTGTAACAATTAGCCTACTCCCCTCAGCTGCATCGTTAGTTCCCTGAGGGCAGAGGCTAAGGGTGGTATTGCCTTCCCCTGTACAATTTTTCACACACAGCAGGCACTCAGTAAGTACCTGTTGATGAACTAAGATGTGTGAAGAATCTGAACCAGAGAGTTATCCTTCCTATGGTCATATGTATCATATATTGCTTTGGGATTGTAACAGCAAGCCCCTTATCCACCTATATCTGTGGAAACTGACCCTGGTTGCAATCAGGCTCCACTGTTCATTCATTCATTGAACAAATACAGACAGAATCTGCTTCACGGCAGACATCACTGTAAGCATGGGACAAAGTCCTGGAGGGGCTTTGCTATCTGAGAAAAGACACGTAAATGGAAATACGAGCCTCACAGGCATCCTGAGGACAGAGTGAACAATCCAAAGAGGGGCGTCTCACCTAGACTGACCACCAGGTGGAATCCATCTGCATCTTTCCACATTCGGAGCTGGGAAAAGAAATCTTCAGATTCTGTGTTCAGCTGATTTTGTCACTGCAGCATTTTTACTCTGCTGTGCTCCAGTCATGAGCAACTCTCAAAAGATGGCAGCGCAGACACTCTCACAACTAACGGTCATGGGGAAACAGTTGCCGTCACCATGCATGTGTGTGGAGAAAAGACGGTCTTTCTGCTCAGATCCCCAGTACTTCTACAGTGAGGACCCTGGGCTTATGCTTCGTGTAGCTTCCTAAATGTCCATAGTCCTTATGCTCCTCATCTCAACCCATGCATGTCAGAGTACACTAAGGTTCTAGACTGGATTCCTTTTCTTCTCTATCTAGTATCTCTTCTTACATGAACTTATCTTGTTTTAGATAGTTTTCTTTTAGTAGCAATACCATTATTGATGCCGTTGACTACAGTAGTCCATATAACTTAGGTCGTGCAGTAGTAACAAACTAACCCACAAGCCTCAGGGGCTTAACACAAGAAGCATCTTGAATGTGACAAATATAAATACAGGTTAACAGAGGAAACTGTGACTCTGTTCCACATAATCGCTAAGGGATCTAGGCTGGAAAGACTCTACCACCTGGAACATTGGTGGTCACTGTGGTGGTGGCAGGTATCTTAGAAAAAAAAAAAACAACAGTATTGACTTCTGTATGTCAAGGTGACATTGTACATTGGCCAGAGTTGATATTGTGACTACCAAAATTCAGTGCTCAAATATATGGGAAAACACACAGACATGTGATGAACAATAGCAGTCTCTCCCACAACTCAGGGATCCAATTCTATATATAGGGGCTTTTTGAACATCAAACTTGAACTTCAAACTAAGCATTTATTTTGTTCAACCCCAAATGCTGGGAAGAATGCTTCATCCAATCTTTCTTTTATTTTACCCATGTAATACAACTAATTACATTAGCTCTTTTCTCAAAATGAATCTCACATGTATTTACTTCTTCCCATGTTCACTATCAGCACCCTGAGCTAACCCACAGTGGCCTTTCATTTTAGAAGGTGTGACTTTTGTCAACCTGACTGGATCAAGCATCAGCAAAAAAGTGACACTGGGCACTCCTGCAAAGTAGTATCTTGGTGAAAGTGTGAGAAGCATAATATACACTGCACCTTCCCGGAGTAACCCAGGTAGGAGGTAAATGGCAGGACACTGCACCTTCCCGGGTTAACCCAGATAGGAGGTGAACGGAAGAAGGACACTTTGCTTTGCCCTGCTTGTATTTGCTCTTCCTGGCAAGTTCTCCTATCGCGTGGCTGCGGCTGCCTTCCCTGATGTTAGGACCGGCTTTGGGGGAAAGAGTAGCCACTCCCAGGAATCCTCCAGGCCTTAAGTTCCAGACCAGGACAACTAAGATATTCAGGCTCCTGGACTTAGCAGCTACTGGATTCTTAGCCTTTATGATGTGAGACAGTCTTTATTAAACTACCCAGACCACATTGTCATAAATCAATCTAATAAATTTTATATATATATATATATATATATATATATATATATATATATATATATATCCCATATATGCTCTTCCTCTACAGAACACTGACAAATGCAGAATGTGTTAGTGGCTGACCCCCTTTCCTACATGCTGCTCCATAAAAATCCTTTATCCATATAGTAACCACAGATATCTAATCAAAATATACATTGGATCAAACCCTCCATTGACTGCCCAATACTCTTAGAGTAAGTTCCAGATTCTGTATGCAGCCTCACCCACGTTTTGAGAGCCATCTGAACCATCTCCTCCAGCTCTAGCCTCGCCTCCTCCTCTGCCTCGTCACCCCTGAACTGCAGCCATGTGTTCCATGTTCAGTGTTGTTTGAAGGGCTTTGTGTGAAGTCTGGGGTGTGTCTAGAGCACGCACCCCCTGCCCTCCATGAAACACCTCTCTGCCATCACTCAGACAGACCTCAGTGATAACACCAGCTCCACAGAGACATCTCTCGGGATGCTCACAGAAAGCCACCACCAGTCGCTGTCATGGTGACTGCTTGGTCCTTTGCATAGCACGGACTGTACTGTGGTCAGTGGCTACTTTAGTGCCTGCTTGTCCAGTGTAAGCCCAGATGGATGTGGGTTTTGACTATTTACTCTTGCCGTCCCCGGTGCCCCAAGGAACGTGACCAGCTACGGACTAGGCACTTGATAAACTTAAACAAAGGAAAGGCACTTTCCAATTCACTCACAAACTCTGGAGCCAGTGCCCGTTCCCGCCGTCAACTTCAAAGTGAGCATTGCCTTCCTTTTTATATATATTTTAGCACAAATCAAAAGAAATGAAAGCGTGAAGGGATCATCAGTGTGCTGGGGATTTGCTGCCTTCTCCTTGCCAATCAGAAGGAAGAAACTAACTAAAGAAGCAGCTACTTGTCACATCTAAAAGTTCTTTTGACCCCAGTGATTAAGATGACGTGCCTGATGTGGTGAACTTTTGTATTATGTCGACAGAGAACCGCGAAAACAGTCCTTTTGTCACATTGAGCTCTCAATTCTGGTGATGGCTGTCACGGTTCCACAAAGAGATGACTCACCCAGTGTGAAGAGGGATGAAGTGACAGCCCAGGAGACAGGATTCACCCTGAGGATCCTTTTCCAAGTCCAGCGAAATAAACAGAAGGCGCAGGTGTCACAACACACAGCACAGTTCGGCGCCATAGTGCCTTTCACGTGTGCGTGCAACGTTCCCAGGTACTAGAGCCGTCAGGAAAGGAGGCTTCCATAAGTTCAGTGAGACCTTCTCCCCAGACGGAGGCTAGACAGAGCGGTAAAGGCAGCCTGAATTCCAGACCTGGAACCTTCTCAGATTGTCAAAACCATTAGCAAGAAGAGGTGATGCCACAGAAAGGAAAAGCCGGGTGGCACCAGCTTAGGTGAGCCTCAGCCTCAGAGACGCCTGTCAGCTTGACCCCAATACTCTACGTCATTAGCTCCTCCATTTAGGTTTGTGTTCATGACCTCTGCTTACCCCCTTAGCCTGGTGACACTTAAGACCTATGTGATGGCTAATCACAGTTGTCAACTTGATGGGATCTAACATCACTTGGTGAAGGAACCTCGGGCCAAGCCAGTGAAGGATTATCTTGACTGGGTTCATTGAAGTGGGAAGAACCATTCACTGGGGATGGTACCATTTTGTGGGGTGGGATCTTGGATTGAGAAAAAAAAGAAAGAAAGAAAACAGGCTGGGCACACGCACTCATGGAGCCGCTCTTCCTGTCCGAGGATGAGATGTGACTAGCCGCTTCAAGCTTCTGCCGCCTTCTCTGCCATTAAGGACCTCTAAATGTGAGCCACAATAAACCTGTCCCTCTTCAAACTGCTTTAGTCAAGGCATTTTGTCACCACAAAAGAAAAGTAACCAAGACAGGCTGCTTTTACTTGAAAAATATGCCTCCTCTTATGTCAACCACAACGTGGCTGGTCACTCAGATAGTCATTAGTAGCTTAAGAAAGATATCCAAAGTAGTGAAATCACCAAGTCCTTATTTGTCAGAGCAGATAGTCCATCAGGGTTTACTCCTGTTAAGTTGTGGCTTCAAGCTACAGCATCTTTAAAAGGACAATCATTCACTGATCTCTAAATTCCCTAAAGAATGTTTCCTTAGTTCGATTATCTTTGAGCCTTCAAAGCCAGTTGGGGGAAGAGGGGAGGTCTCCTGGATTTCCAGTCTAAATTTCTCAGGACTTAATTTAATTAGAGCTCATACCTAAATGGAAATTTTTTGACCTTGTGAAAAAAGGTAATCCTTCTGATTTCAATCCTATAAGAAGGGATGTTTTTCAGTCTTTGAGGAACCCTTATTGCAATGGTATTTGATCTATCCCTGATTATACAATTATTAGCCTTTTGGTGATCTAACCAATGACATTTAAATGGCATTTAAGTGAAAGGCTTGAATTGTGGAGTTACAAAACTTTGGAGTTGAAAGGGACCTCAGAGAAAAATATAGTATAGTTTCTGTATTTAAAAGATAAGGGAAGTTGTGCCCCAGATAGCTTGAGGTATCTTGTACAAGGTCACATTGATTATAAAAAAAAATAAGAGGGAAACATGTGAGACAGGCTTCTTACCACTTTACCAGTAATGGAAGAAAAGTATTTTAAAAGATAGGAAGGAAGAGAAATGGTTTGGGGCTCCTACAAAACAATAACAAGCCTTCTAACGTATTTTATACACTCCAAGTGTGATTTGTCATTAACACAGAAAAACTCTTCAGAACACAATAATATTGGCAGATGATGATTTTGCAAAGAGAGATTGATTCCCAGAAGAATGAGGTGAAGAGTGGGAGGCAGTAGAGGTGAAGATTAGAGGTCTAAAGATTCTAACCTAAGACTGAGGATAAAGTTCAGCTAGCGCGCGCGCACGCACACACACACACACACACACACACACACACACACACACACACACAATTCTAACATAAATCATAATTCCTTTAACCAGTTTCTACTGCTGCCAACCCACTGGGAACCTTTTATAAGCAAAGACTAGAATTGTTCAGCTGCACATGGATTTCTTTATTTAGCACACAATCTCAAAGGGGGAAAAAAGAAAAGAAAAGAAAACACCACCACTAACAACAAAAACACTATGTTCTCTTGTAATATGAAGCTTGATGATCTAATTTTCTCTTTGTGGTTCTCCTCTACCAGCAACCACCTGCTCAATGGCTGGAATAGATATTACTATGTTGTTAATAGTCCTTGGTACCCACAGCCTTCTCACTCCACACGAAGTTTCGTAGCTTCCCTCCACTCCATAGCTTGAACTTGAGGGTACAAGAATTCATCATCAGGTCTGACTACCTGTATCTCTGCCTTGACGTGACAGAAACACTTCAAAATGAACAAGTCTAACACATAATGAAGGTGTTATTTCTCTGTGACCCGAGGTCAGCCTCACATTTGTAACACAGCTAGGCTAATCATGACACCAGACATTCATTGAATCTCTTAAGCTAAAATTTCTGAAGCATAACTGACCTCTCCTTTTGCCTCACTGACCATATCAATATCCATATAATACATCATTAATATCTTCATCATGCTTCTTAGGTGTCTCTGAACAGGTTTTCTACACACTGTCTCCTCACCATCATCTTCCCAGTGTCTAGATTCTGCTGCCATTTAGACTACTGTAATAGTCTTCTAATACCATATCAATATTATCATATT
Organism: Peromyscus maniculatus bairdii; assembly: GCF_049852395.1. Lineage (NCBI taxonomy): Eukaryota > Metazoa > Chordata > Mammalia > Rodentia > Cricetidae > Peromyscus > Peromyscus maniculatus. Next base: position 39,013,279 of record NC_134862.1, on the reverse strand, counting down.
TTTTCCGCTGCCTCCAAATACAATAAGGCTGTGCCTAAAAGCTCTTCTGTGGCTTGCTGCTGTCTGAAGAATAAATTTTGAACTTTTTACGATGGAAAATAGACAACCTTGGATTTACTTACTTTAAATTTAGAAATATTTCACATAAATTCAGGACCCCAACCTACAGCTTTTACCCATTAGTGGTGGATCAGCTCTGAAGAGCCAAGCAGAGTTATAATCAACATAAATTTTTATTCACAGGGGACTGATTATGACTCATAAGTTTAGACTGCAGTGTTTCCCAACCTTTGGGTTGTGTCTACTTTGGGGGTCAAATGACCCTTTCATAAGAGTTGCCTAAGACTACTAGAAAACATAAATATTTATATTGTGATTCATAACAGTAGCAAAATTAGAGCTATGAAGTAGCCATGAAAATAATGTTATGGTTGGGGGTCACCACAGCATGAAGTACTGTATTCACAGCATTAGGAAGGGTGAAAGCCACTGGTTTAGAGGAAGGACTCTGAAAATGGATGAGCCTTGTTTAAGTCTTGACTCTATCATGAGAAACCATTGTAAACTTAGTACAGGTTCTCAACCTCTCGGACTATATGCCTTTGTCTGTAAAATGGAGATGATAATAGCACATACATAATGATTCAAGCTGTTGTTGAAATTATAGGAAATAGTGTGCAAGGAGACCTCTAACCAAAACTGCCAATAAATGAGGTGGCTATTACTATTCATATCATTATTATTAATGTGACATCTTCAAAATGATTATGATATGAACTGGGATACAACTAAAGCAGTAAAGTATTTGCCTTGAAAACATAAGGACCTGAGCTTGATCTCCAGAATTCACTTTTAAAATAGCCAGTGATTGGGGTATGTACTTTGTAAACCCAGCACTAGGGGGCAGGGACAGTGAAGACAGGGGGATACCTGGGACTCCTTGGCCAGCTGGCCTAGCCTGCCTGGCAACTTCCAGATCAATGGGAGATTGTGCATCAAAAAAAAAAAATTGTACAGCACCTGAAGAACAAAACTTTGTCTTCTGGCCTCCATATGAATGTTCAAATCATATGCATATGCAAATCGTATGCATGTGTAAATCACATGCATGTGCATAACCTGACATATACATGTTCACCTGCACACAAGTTCACACATACACACACACACACACACACACACACACACACACACACACACACACACACACATACACACACACACACCCCAAAATGATTACTAGAGGATCCCCATTATTCCTTTCTTCAATCCAAACATCTATTTCTTAACATTCCACTTCAAAATCTGACCTGAGAAAGGCTGCCCATCCTGGCTAACTCCCCCGGTTCTTTAGGAGCTAACTAAGACTTGACTAGACACTGGAGGGTACAAAGCACCCCCACCCTTCCTAGAAGCTGAATGGTGATTTCGGCAGGCAGTCTTTTTGTCCCAAAGGTGTTTTCTCTTTTACACATCACCACATTAGAAGAGCCGGCACCCCTTTATTTCAGAGTGTCCTTCCTCTTCCTAAGTGGGGCTTTCAAGGAAACCTGGGAGTGATGGTCTCAGACCCCAGATGAGTCCCTCTTTGTAGAACATGTCCCCTCTAGGTTTTGGTTGGAGATCATTGGCATGAAGTGAGGGGAAAGATTTATACTTCCTTTATGTGACTTTCTACAACAAAGCTATCAATCTCACACTGTTTGCCATCTGTGGATTTACAGCCATTTTAATAAGTAAAAGAGGGTCTTGTTGGCCAAGTAGCAAATTGCTTTTCTCTTGCTATGACAATGAAAAGGATAACAAACAGAACATTCTATTAAAGAAAGATAAGTGCTCAGGGAAGTCAAGATATTGTTAGAAACGTCTTCTAAATGTCAGCAGATGAGATAGGGCAATGGGCCAGTGATATCCAAGCAGAATATATTTATTTGGATTTTTAAGATGTTAATCAGGTGATTCCACAACCAAAAGTACTAAGGAACGTCCATGTAATACATTCAGAATGGAGTTAAAGGGATACTAAGGATGCTTCAAAATAAGATTACAGGGCTGGAGAGGTAGTACAGCAGTTCAGAGCATTTACTGTTCATATTGAGGAGCAGGTGTTGGTTCCCAGCATCCACATGGGGCTGCTCACAGCAGCCTGTATCTCCATCCTTTTTCCAGCCTCTGTAGACACTGCACTCACATGGACAACACCCTACACCTCCCCACATACATATACATATAAGTAAAGATACAGATAAAACAAATACATGATAAAATTGCTGCATAGGTATGCCTTGATAGAGGGAATGCTATGGGCAATGACTATGGAATGTAAACACTTCAGCCCTAATGTTTCCTCGGCCATATAAATGTAGGAAATCCCTTCAGATTTCTGCTCATTCAAGTATAAAATGAGGATCAGAGGCTGGGGAGATGGCTCCATCTGTAAAGCGCTTCTTACCAAGCAAAAAGACCTGAGTTCAATATGCAAAACCTATGTAAAAAAATCCAGGAGCAGTAGCATATGTTTGTAATGCAATGCTGGAGAAGTGGAGACAGCGGGATCCCTAAGGTTCATTAGCTAGCCAGCCTAGCCTCCTCTGTGAGTTCAAGGTCAGTGAGAGACCCTGTCTCAAAAGAAAGTGGATAGCACTTGAAGAACAGCATTTGGGATTGCCCTCTGACCTCCAGACATGCACACAGGTGCACCTATACATTTGAGTGTATGCACATATACACACACACACACACACACACACACACACACACACCACACAATGGAGACAGACAAGTGCAAACATTGTATTGGAATGAGAAGCAAATCAGGAAAATGCACAAAACGGATCTAACATAGTGCCTGGTTCACATTACACACTCAAGTTCAGCCTGGACATAATTTTGGTTAAAGGACAACATTGCTACCAAACAAACTCACTTCACCTTGTTTTGTTATCCAAGGCTTCAACACCAAGTGCAAGATTCACTCTACAGTTTTAAATTCAGTCTACATACCCACTTGTTTACATAAAAATCAATACATGTAGACTTTGTGTACTCAAGTTACCAGCTGTTCTATCACTATGCAAATGTGCTCTAAACACAGTAGGTAGTACATAGTGCAAATCATCATGTTCTACACACCTCACTGGTTCAGAGACCTGTCAACTCTGAAGAAAATTTATTCTTAAAGTTCTATTCAAAATCAGCAGTAACATGTAGCTGATAAATCAAATCAGATAGCATGCTTGGCAATGTTCTCTAAAGTAAACTGTGTGCCATCTGGCACCAGCATTGACAATAGAGGGAAAAAGGTCGTTCTACAGTTCTCACCACGTATAAGGGTGGCCTTAATTGGGTGTTGAATACGCAATATGACTGACTCAATCAAGTCATATTTCTGTGAATCTAGAAAATATTAGCATGTTTATTGCAACCAGAGGGTGTGTGTGTGCCATTTCTTAAGAGATGGACTGAGTGGCAGAGCAGGGACTAGCAGGAGCTGTTCAGTTCTGTCCCGGGAAGGAGACCCAAAGCCTGCTATACCCCAGGTCATTAGAAGAGTAAAGCTATATTAGTGCAAGCCTAAGACCATCTAGGAAACTGTGATGACTTGTTACAGATTTGCTACAGACTCTTTGGGGGTGCATTTGAGAGTACAATTACAGCTAAAACAGAACAAGGCTCCCTTGACACTGGTTCTGTTAACACGGCCAAGTCCCCTGCTCAGGGTTTTGTGTCTCAAAGCAACCACAGACCAGACACCCACTGTTATGAACTCTTCATCAAGCAGGATGTTTCAACCTTTCTTCAGCTACACAACGTCACAGGGCAACATCAACCCAATACATCAGGAAGGTAGAATTCATTCTTTCAAACCACCTTCCCTGCCAAGAAAACAAACATCAATTAAATGTATCTCAAAAAACAGTCAAACCTTAAAATTTCAAAGAACTGGCTAATAATACCCCATCTAAGAGAGTTTGTGGGGGTCACAGAACCACCCCAGAGTCTGCTTTGTCAGAGGGAGGAGGTTAGCCCATCTGCTCTTCTGCTTGGAGTAAGGTATACATGCTGCAGCTTCCCACTTTCATCGATGTGTGGAGTTCAAGTGGAATTAATTAGGTATTAAATTCTGGATCACAATTAACAAAGATAACTCAATAAGGGATGCAAAGATGCATATTTAATGTGTTCTTCCATTCTTAATCTGGATAGATAAATTAACTACACATTTCATTAATTCAAAAATACATAAAACCTATTTTCCTTTGATTGGTCACAGTATGTTTGTCAATGGTAAATTGACATCTTTTAAAGAAAAGGCCAGTACAGAGAAAAATGTTAATGATATTGCTGACATTTATTGATGACTAGGCATGGATATGCATGTAGTTCTAAGCATTCTGTGGCTATCTAATCATTTCATCTTCACAGCTGAAATGGCCTTTAATAATAACACCTATACCAGTGTTTCTTGACCAGGAGTCTTTTTTTGCCCCCTGGGAATATTGGTGACTTCTGATCATAGTTTTGATCTAACAACTGGGAGAAGAGGTAAAAGGCAGACACGCCGTTATCCCACTGGGCACTGAACACCCCCTTACATATGTCTACCTATTCAACCCAGCTTTAGGTTAGATTTCCTCTAGGATAAGTCAAACCATTGCTGTAAAGAGTGGGTCATAGGTTACAGGATGACACTAACCAGGAGCTTGCTATAAAGACTCCCCTAGACCCACTACATTAGAATCGCTATTTGAGTAAGGTCCCCAAGAGGTCCATCTGAACAGCGAAGCTTGAGAGGTGGCATAGTCTAGTCCTAACTTTAGCACCCTGTGATGCAACTTTATTAAGACAAACTCCATACACAATTCTTGCTTCCATACAAATGCAGAGAAAGAATGCTGGACACGTAACTAGGGCTAAGGATGGGAAGAAGTATGGGTAGTGCCAGCAGGAGTGTGACACCAGAAATTGGAATCTTTCTCAGCTAACCATTTCCTGAGGAGCAAAAACAGTCAGAAGTCAGCCTAATTGCAGGGCTAAGAAAGAGAAACAAAGAGCCTTCAAACTCTGACCTTGAGACCAAGAATGGCAGACACAGACATGCCAAGAGCCCAGTAAGTACTTTGGTGGGTTATAGGTAGTGGCAGCTAACACAACTCAGGTATAAGAAGCAGGGTAAGGGTAAGGGTAAGGGGCTGGAGAGATGGCTCAGCACTTACGTGTGTGTATTGCTATTGCAGAGAAGTGCACAATGGCCAGAAACTTCATTTCCATAGTGTATGACTCCCTCTTCTGGTTTCTAAGGGCGCGCACGCACATGCACACACACACACACACACACACACACACACACACACACACACACATCTTTAAAAAGGAAGTGGACAATTGTCAAGGACATACATACAAGCCAGCAGGTCTGGAAAACTCCTTGTACATAGACACGGGCTGTACAGACCCCAAATTGGCATGGTAAGAAAAGAGTGAGAAGAAGGTGGTCATAACTATTTGTGAGGTTTCTATATTTTTCCCTAAAATGAGACTTCTAGAACACCTTTCTAACCCTCATTAAGACAAAAGCACTTCTAAGTCTGACAATATCTTCCAAGAAAAGACTACTACCCTTTTAATAAATGAGTATTTAATAAAAAGGGATGTAGAGTTATTGCCTGAGTTAGCCCAAAGTGCTTCAGAACTAAAACTCTGATGCATCAGCCATTAGAGATTTCATATTTGGAGATTTAAGACAATACTTTCATCAAACATGCCTCCTCTTCCACAGGCTTTTCAAAGCACTAAGCAAAACAACAATGTTTTGTGAGCTTTACCAAATGTTAACTGGGAAACCCTACTGTTTTTAATTGTGTTTGAATGACTGCAGACCAAGATTCATATGAACAGATAAAGTGTTTTCCCCTGCCCCACTCGGCCTTCACATTGGCTTTGCACTGATGGGTGGCCATTCCCAGAGGCAGAGGTGAGGTGCGACAAGAACCAGGCAAATCCATGAGTCCAGTCACCGTGAACAACACTTCACTGATCACTCATAATCTAAGGATACTATCAAGGTTATCCAAAGAATCTCCCTTTCAATCACTTTCTGTTTCTAAGTCACCACCTTAGCTGATGCATGAAAACCTCAGGATTGGTGAGCCAAACTGAAACTTAAAAGATAATTTTCAATCTTTTCTATACTCTAGGCTCTTCATCCAGGGGAGAGAAGACTGGGGAAGCACCCTTTGAGAAGCCTTCAGAAGCATGTTTTCAGATAAAGGCTTTGGCTGGATCATTAAGAATGTTTTATTCCCAAAACTGCATAAAGCAACAGGGCATGGTGAATCACATCAGTAATCCTGGTATCTGGGAGGTAGAGACAGGAGGATCCAAAGTTCAAGGCTATCCTCAGATGGAGAATGTGAGTCCAGCCATCCCAAGCTACCTATGACTCTGCCTCAACAAACAAACAAAAATAAATAGATTTTCTAAAAGACAAAACAAAACACACCCTTCCTAGACTTAGCCCTCAGTCCTGTCCAAGCATTAGGTGGGCCCAAGGAATCTGCATTTGAACACTCACCCTCCCCGGTTCCCCAGACCTACTTGATACTCAGCATGCATGTGGGACAGCACTCAGTCTAACTCTCTCACCTTAAAGGTGAAAAACCTGACAACCAGATAGTCAATCATGGTATCCAGTGATAACATCCTAACTGTCATGCTTTCTTTGTGTGACCAATACTATTGTACTTAGTGGATTTTTAAAATTTTATTTGATCAATGATACTGGAGAATAGTATAGAGACCCAGAGTACAAGCCCACCAAATGAGGATGAATTTAGAATTTGAATGAAGGGCCTCTTCTATTACTGATCATTTTAATCTGTGTGAAAATTACAATCATCTCCCTGACTCTCTGAACACGAGCCTCCTGCACTTGGTGGCAAAAGACTGGATTGTGCCTCAGTCTGCAAATTAACTGTGCAATCAATGATGTTCCATAATTAGGCCTCCACCATTTTAATCTTTATATGACTTGCTTGTTCCTGACTTCTTATGAAATCTCCAGCTACATCCCTGGTAGAAAAATCACATCAAAAGCATTGATATGCCGCCTCAGCAGCTTTACTGACTTACCCCTGCCAATTATTGTAATCAACATTTACCCAAACACACACACACACACACACACACACACACACACACACACACATATATATATATATATATATTTAAGAAGACACTAATGACAATAATATAGTGGATGCTTCCTGGAGTTACTCTGGTTGCATTCTTTATTTATTTTTTTTTCAAGCTCTTTTTGACTAATTTCTTCACAGAACAAGTGCATTAAGAATGAAAATGTGATGCTGGAAAGATATAAAGTTTACTGTGTTTCCAGGGAACTCCAGTTTGGTTACCATTGGGATCTGACACTCTTTTCTGGCCTCTGTAGGTATCTGCCTGTATGTGGCACAAACGCACAGATACACACATATAAACACAAATAAAAATAAAAATATACAAACCTTTTTAAAAAAAAGAGAGAGCAAAATGAAACCATTAAGGTAGCAGTATTGTTTATGTTGGGGCATAACATAAAACATAACATAACATTTTAAAAGGTTAAAAAAAATCAAAAGTATCCCCCAAGTGTTAATTTATTTGTTGGAAAGCCCCATGCCCATTTGGGAGAACAGCGAAAATCTGGATAATCTCCAGCTTCCTCTCCTGCTCTGGGATGCATACTGTCATGCTGTCTGTGTCAGTTTTCAGTCTTTGAAAATAATTAAAGAAAAAACTATTTTTTTAATTAAGAAGAATTGAAAGAAAAGAGGGACAGGAAACCCTAAGAAATACAGAATTTCCAGTGTAGTGTAATTTCCTCTTAGTCTGGATTGGTGCTCTTTTTTGGTTTCCTAATGGCCACATTGTTTTTTTTTTCAGTATGATCACATTAGCATATGGGTTTCTATAAAAGATCCAAAAACATATAAACAAAATACTTAAGTTCTGTAGGTCACTTGATACCCTTCCTCCACTGGGAAGCCTTCCCAAAAGGCCCAAAGTCTCTTTTTCTACAGAGCAAGGCTTACATATATCTATGCATTTGGTAGTTAAACTATGGTCCTCATGCCAGTGTGATTTGCACCATCCAGAAGCTTCTAGAAGTGCAGAACCCCCACATTCCTTTAGACCACTTAAGATTTGCAATTTGTAAGAGTCCATGAAATCTATGTGGGAATTAAAGTGTAAGAAGTTCTTTCTATATCAGATATTGATAAGTTTGTTTCAAACCACATCTCTCCCAATTTAACTCTTTATTTTTAATGCTTTTTTTTATTTGTTTGTTTTTTTTTTGTTTTTGTTTTTGTTTTTGTTTTTTGAGACAGGGTTTCTCTGTGTAGCTTTGAGCCTTTTCTGGACCTCACTCTGTAGACCAGGCTGGCCTCGAACTCAGAGAGATCTGCCTGGCTCTGCCTCCCGAGTGCTTTTATGCTTCAATTTTTAATGCTTTAACTTATGTGTATGTGTGCAATTATGTGCATATGAATGTAGTGCCAAAGAGGGAGCGAAAATTTTATTAGATCCACTGGAGTTGCAGTGGGCTGAGAATAGAACTCAGGTCCCCTTCAAGAGCAGCAAGTGCTATTAACTACTGAGCCATTTTTCCAGCCCTCCCAACTCAATTCTTATAAGGAACTCCCAACTTATAAGGAACAACTTTTGTGTTCCCTCAGCATTTGGGGACATAAGAACCTATTATCATGAGTTAAAAAATTAACTATGTAGCAGACACTAACGGTTCTTGGCCCAATGATAACTTCTCTTTGAATCTTTCTTTTAATGATTAGGCAGGAATGTCCAGGTCTTATAAAAGAATTAATAAATAATAACAACCCAAGAGTAGAAATGGGATTCATTGGGAAGAAGAAAGAAATCAATTGGACTGGAAGGGGGACAAGAAAGGTGAATATGATAAAAAAAAATACATTACACACATAAAATCACAATAAAATCTATTTTTATAATTAATACATACCACATAAAACATTTTTAAAGTATTGTACATGATAAGAGTTGTTGGCTAAAAGGTCGATCAATAGTTGATGGTGTATTATCTTTGAGCAAATTCATCTCATGTGATTATGATGTCAGTTCTTCAAGGAAGCATCTACTGGTCCTACTTCACTGACTTAAACACTAAACTTTAAGATTAGTATTGCCGCAATTTGAGATTTAAACTCGGGACTGCCTAATTCACTCTTGGACATCTTGCTTGACTCCCTGTGAACTGACCTGTTAATATCCATGGTAATTTACTTACACTGTTTTGTTGGTTGCTGATGGCAGTAGGTCTTGGGGATGATTATGTTCTAACTCAGGCTGGGGAGGAAAGCCTTTTTATAGGTTTCCTTGAGAGTGGTTTATTATTGGCTTTACTGATGGTGCTGTGTGAGCAGATGCATGGGCTGTTGAAAACAGGAATAGGCTCATCCTGCAAAACCCTATTCTCCAAGCATCCTATTGCATGTCAAGCAGGCTTGAGATGAATAACACAAGAAAGGGTTTGCAAAAGTATTCATCGTGAAGAGACACTATGTTATACAATTAATGAATCCTTCCGAGAGAGTTGATAACAGAGAACTGATTACCAATTCCTGACACGTACACATGGGTCCAAGGGGAGATGAAACCTCTGTGACTAGAGCCAGAGGAAAACATAACACTACACTTCTTTTAATCTATGAGCTCACTTTGAAAGTATGTGGCCCGGCTTGTAGATTTGTTCAATTGAAGGGGGCAACTGCATTCATTTGTTCAGATGTTTTGTCTGGAAAAGGAGATTAAAAAATATCAAAATATGTGGAGGTCTCTAAAACACCATGTAAAATCTTTCATTTGCTGTCAGCTCCTGGTGTGTGATGTCTGTGATAGAGGCAGCCCCTGAAACCAGGCCAAGCGCTTACTCAGCCCAGAGTCCAAAATTACAGGAGATGAAAAGCTTTTTGGCCAATCTCTAGCTCCTGAGGGAGTGTTATTCTTATTCTTAGAAATGCCATTTCTCTAGGTGTTCAGAGATACATAACAAGCAGTGATAATTCAGAAATAAAAGGAGAACACAAGCTTAGACACAATTAGCAACATTAAAGGGAGCAAGCTGGATTTCTGCCCAAACAGGGTCACATCCTCTCATAAAACAAAGTCTCTGGAAGGTGGCCTTTTGCTCTCAATGTGTGGGCTATGCTTGGAAGGTCATTGTATGGAGACAGGACACTCACCCCAGCTGTTAATTAGTTAATTTGGTCGATACAGTGGAAAGTTCTGTTCTGGTGATTATGTAATTCATGCAAACAATGTTTGTCTCTTTTCCTTTTGACCTTAAAATAATCTCTCAAATCCATTGTTGGAAGGGACCAATTATTTCAGTGGTGAGAGGCAATACTGATTTGGTGTAGGGGAGAAGAACTGGCAAGTGACTAGTAAGTGGCATTTGTTTACTCACTCATAGGTAGCATTTCCTGCAGAACATGTATACATTTAAAATAAGGACCTTACCTCATTGGACTTGAAAACAGTTATCCATTCTCAAGCTAATAGAAAAACAAGGACAGAACAGTTAGCATTTCACTGTTTTTGTTTCATCTTCAGATTGAGTTCAGACTCTCAGTTTCATAGTCTTCCTGGTAATCAAGAGAAAGACAGACTATACCTCCAAAGACACACTCAGCTGCTGAAGTTTTGGATCTTCCACTTTGACCAGTAACACAAGCGTTGAATTTAACATGTACTCTTCCTGACTAAGAATGAACTTTCACCCATGTCTATTAGTTGGTTGGTTGTAACAGAATCTGTTTAGTCCAGACTGGACTTGAACTTGATATACAATACAAATTAACTTTGAAACTGTGAATCTATCACCTCACCCAGATGAGTGTATGTACTACCAACCGCTGACTTAAATCCACATCTTTCTGAGAGAAAAATCACTCATGTTAATCAAAGTAGACCTATAACATTATGGATAATTTTTACATGTTTTTGAACATGAATCTCCAAAATATTAGTAACCATATAATAGAAGATTCTTTAAAACTGTAGATGTTAAGGGAAATTTAGAATCTCAAATGGTAAGTAGTTTAAAGGGAGAAAATCAATTAATAAGCTGAGATAATATTGGTAGTCTGGTTGAAAATAGTTACATATGTTTTAAATTTTTATAACAAGTCAAGCTGTCAAAAGCAAGCTATGATTCCTTTAACACAGATACATGCATACAATATTTTTATTTTTAAAATGTCAAGCCAGCATGATGGTTCATCAGATAAGAATGTTTGCTACCCAAACCTCATTACCTGAGTTCCATCCCCAGAACCCACTATGGAAAATATGAACCGGTTCCAAAAAGTTGTTCTCTAATGTCCTCAGGAATAAGCCCCCCCCACAACAACAACAATTAAAAATAAGGTCTAAATTGATGATACATGAGAACTATGAATTAGAAACCTGAAATCATGTTTTCTGTCCTTTTGTATTAGCTCATGTCATCAACCATGTGGATTGTGACTCCTAAAAGAGAGAGAGAAAGAGAGAGAGAGAGAGAGAGAAAGTTTCACTCATGTTTTCAGCTAATTTTAAGCTCTTAAATTCTTATTAATGAAAGCCCCCTCACTTTCAAACATTAAGTAATAAAAAACATGAATTTTTCATAGTTTGGATTGTATTTATCGCCAGAAGTATGTAGCTACATATTTAGTATTTCAGATTTGCTTTTACTATTGAGTAATGTGTATGTATGTAGGCATATATGTATGCACATACATGTGAGTTTGTGTACCCACAGAGGTCTGAAGAGGGCATCCAATCTCCTGAATTTGGAGTTACAGCATGTGGCAAGCTGCCTGAAATGGATACTCTGCAAGAGCCGTATTCACTGAGCCATCTCTCCAGCCCCCTATTTGATTTTTTTTTCTAGTGATGCGATTTTCTTCTTAGAGTGAGAGGATTTTCACTTATGCAGTGTTCAAAACACAGCTGAGTGACAGCTGAGTAGCATTCTCAATTTTTTTCTCCTTGGGACTGTTCCTCGCGATGCCTGGAGCACGTGCAGGACACTTATCAGAGCTCCTGGAAAGGCAGAAATCCTTTATAGCAGCTTCTCGGGGAACCCGCTAAGGCTAATATTACACTGACTATTCTCACAGGTGAATAGAGGTTTTCTTCTATAAAGAGAACAAAAATGTAGTTATAAATGTGAATTCTAATCGCCATGGGGGTATAAGAGTGTAAGGCATTTCTGTCTCTCTTTTAAAAATCATTTCCTTCAGTCAGCAAAGATTAAACAATCTTTGAGTTCAAAACATTTGTAAAGAGGGCTTTCTTTGGAATACGACTACAATTCAAGACATCTATATTTCATTTTTCTCCTCAAGATAAAGATTTGCTGACCAGACTAAATTCTGGTCTTCGAGATCTCTGTTAGGAGAGTGATGTACGCAATATCAGAAAATGGGGAAAGATGGCAAAATAATCTACTCTTTTCGTTTTTATTACATTTCAAGGTTGGAAACCTTCTCTGTTCCTTTATTTCCCAAAACCACAACAGTTGGTGAAATAGGAAAACAGAGTTCAAAGAATGCCTGACAGAAGTGCTCTATGGTGGCCACAGGCCCTGCATCCTCACATGAAATTCAGCTTGCAATTTTGTGCTTTATGGGCATCCATTATCCTCCCAACCTGGTAACAATGTGACCACCTCATCTGTTCCAACTGGCTGGCCCCCAGTCTGGTGAACATTGTATAATCTCCTGTCCCTGTCCCTTGCTTGAGCTACTGTGACAAGTATTTTTTGATCAATCATCCTCAATCCATTGTCTTCTGACAGGGCCATTGTGCCTCAGTTCTGATTCCAGGCCCTTTCCTCCTTGCCCACCACTACTTGGAATCATTAAGTAAACACTTCTCAGACTGAGAAGCTTGCTCAGTTGATAAGCTACTTTCCTTACAAGTATGAGGACTGACTTCAGTCCCTAGAACCTGGTGCCAGGCATAGTGGCACACATTTGTAATCCCTGAACTAGGGAGACAAAGACAGGTGACTATTTAGGACTTGCTGGCCAGCCAGCCTCGCTTACTCAGCAATTTCTAAGCCCCAGTGAGAGACCCTGTCTAAAAATACAAGGGTAAAACAGTGGCACTTATATCCTGGGGTAACTAATATCTGTTCAGTTGGACCCATGGCTTGTTCAATAGGAGGGAACTCATTCCTGGTGATGGAAATCTAGTCAACAAGCCATGACTGGTGAGGGCATGAACACTAGAGAAAAACCTTCTACATCTACTTTTCTAAGCCAGTACACTCTCTAAGTCCATTATAAAACCATATCCTTATACAAATATTAATGCCTAGCTCTTACTCCTCATGAAAGAATCATTCTTCTACAGCAGATGAAAACTATAAGGGAAATCCACAATCATATAAAATGTGGAGGACAACGTATTGCAAGGTGCCTATCATGGCAATCCTACAACCTAATGCTCTGGGAGAGGAGCTTTAGGAGAGGAGGATGTAAGATCCAGAAGACAAGGATGTCTGCTGCAAGATATATGTCAGAGAAGATGTACCCACGAAGTCTGAAAGATAGGGTCACCTAAAAGAGACCTTCATAATGACAACACCACTCGATATGCCAGCTCAGATCAAAGAAATCTCAAAGGTCCTGTGCCGAGATGAAAAACTAAAGGCAAATTAATGGCTGCCGTAAGAAGGAGAAACAGTCTTCTCTGTGGAGAAGGTAAGTTTTCTAATCCCAATTGGTCAATCTAAATAAATACAAGCAACACTAAATGGACTCAGCAGAATACACACACACACATAATTAAAGAAGATGTCATGAATGTGAGAGAGCATGGGACAAGCTTAGGAGAGAGGAGGAGATAGAAATGATATAAATACAGAACACATGTAGGAAGTCCTAAAAAAATAATAATTTAGAAAAAAAATATGAGAGTGAATAGTTCCTGAGGAAGGACACAGAACCCACCCCCTATACACACACATGGATACACACACAAAAAAATCCTATTTTTTTATTTTAACACAATAGTATTACTGCAATATAAAAACCATTATAAAGCTTGTTTTAAAGCAACTTTATTAATGAAGTTTGTTGTTGCCTTTTAGTTTTTACATTTTTCATTTTGCTATGTTTTATGGTAGAAATATTCAGGAGATAAGAGTTGGAGAGTCTCTGTAAAGACAGGGTGTTACAAAGGAACTGAGTTCTGTGCCAATTCTTCCCCTCCAGCTTTGTGTTTAGGGCACGGCATGAGGACAGTGATGAGCAGAAGTTTTAAAGGACCTAAACTAACAGGGAATTGGAAGGTAGTCCTTTGTTGATCTTCCCCAAGGCCCTGGCTTTCAGCCACCTGTACTTTTTGTTTATAGTACTTAAACTGCAGAATGAAGAGTACTTTGTGCATTTCATCTGGAAGACTTTGGGTTACTTCTGTTTTAAATGTCTTACAGGGAACACAAACTCAGAAGACAGTCAGAGGTGAGCTGAGTCTTGACTATATGACCTTGTCCTTATAGCATTTCCCCAAACCTTAGAAATCTTTTAAAATTAAGAATCAATCCTTGTGAAAATTAAATGATGTAATATCTGTAAGACATGTAGCAATATATTTGTTTTTCAAATCAGAATAAATATTCTCTTCCAAATAAAGAGCTTGGGAGGCTGTTGTTATTGTTTGTTTGTTTACTTGCTTGCTTGTTTATTTTGTGACCAGGTCCCTTCTATCCCAGGGTGGCCTTGAACTTGCTGTGTAGCTAAAGTCTTATTGCTGTATAGCTAAAGTCTTATTTTTTTTGAAAACTAGCTCTCCGGGTGTGGTGGCACACTCCTTTAATCCCAGCACTCAGGAGACAGAAATAGGCGGATCTCTGTGAGTTTAGTTCCAGGACAGCCTGGGCTGTGACACAGAAGGACTAGATCTTACTACCTTCTCCTGGATGGCCTCAGATTTACTGTGTAGAAGAGCCTGGCCTCAAACTCACCAGAAATCTCCCTGCCTCTGCTTCCCAAATGCTGGGACTAAAGGTGTGCCTAGACACCTTATGTTTTTAGATAAAGTCTTTCTACATAAAGTCTTTCCCTGAACCTGGAGCCCATCAATTCACCTAGGATGGCTTGTCAATGAGCTCCAGGGATCTGCTTGTCTCCATCCTCCATCTCCACACCCAGTGCTAGGTTACAGACATGTGCAGTGTTCCTTATTTATGTGGTACTGGGAATGAAACCTAGGGATTTGAACTAAGCTACATCTCAAGCAATTAAATCTTTGAATAATACCTAAAGATGCCTATCACCAAAAACTTATTATACAAAACTATTTTAAAATAAAAAATGCTTCCCTCTCAAAAAATTTTAATGACTTTTATTATTTATTTTTTTAACATCCTAACTGCAGTTTTCCCTCCCCCTCCCCCTAGCATTCACTCCCCCTCCATTTCTATTCAGAAAAGGACAGACTACCCATGGATATCAACAAAGTATGATATATCAAGTTGCAGTAAGACTAGGTACATCCCTTTGATGGTGGACAGGAAACCCAGTATGAGGAATAGGGTCTCAAAAGTTGGCAAAAGAGTCAGAGACAGTCCCTGCTCCCACTGTTAGGAGTCCCACAAGAGGACCAAGCCACACAACTGTAACATATATTAGAGGGCCTAGGTCAGTCCCACGCAGGCTCCCTGGTTGTCAGTTCAGCCTCTGTGAGCCTCTATGAGGCCAGGTTAGTTGATTCTGTATATTCTCTTGTGGTATCTTGACCCCTCTGGCTCCTACAATCCTTCCTCCCCTTCTTCCACAGGATTTCCCAAGCTCTGCCTAATGATTGGCTGTGGGTCT
This sequence comes from Peromyscus maniculatus bairdii, assembly GCF_049852395.1. Taxonomy (NCBI): domain Eukaryota; kingdom Metazoa; phylum Chordata; class Mammalia; order Rodentia; family Cricetidae; genus Peromyscus; species Peromyscus maniculatus. The sequence continues at coordinate 38,997,371 of NC_134862.1, read as the reverse complement.
CTGCAGCTGTTTCCATTAGTTACTGGATGATGCCTCTCCAATGACAGTTGGACTAGGCACCAAACGATGAGTATAGCAGACTACCATTAAGAAACACTTTACATGAGTCTCCAGAAGAGTATGACAATAATAATAAATATGTCACTTACAGTAGAGTCAAATTCTCCTGCTTTTATTAATTTTCTTCATCCCTGCTATATTTTCCAAGCTCTTCTTCTTGCAATTTGGGATAATTTCCTAACCACCCCACCTGTATTCCACGCTTTCACTGCTCTGAAGACGACCCAGTCTAAGACATCAAGAAGGTAATAACCATCACCATAGTTAATTGTGAGGACCAACCTGTTATGAACCAGCTCCTTCATTCTGAACACTAATATATTGAGTTAAATTAGAAAATTGATGCTAATGATTGTCCTCGTTAGGATTTCTATTCCCTTTGATGAAACACTAACCAAAAACAAGTTGGGGAGAAAAGGATATATTTGGCTTATGCTTCCATATTGTTGTTCATTATCAAAGGGACTCAGGGCAGGAACCCAGGTGGGGCAGGAGCTGATACAGAGACCATGGTGGAATGCTGCTTACTGGCTTGCTCTTCATGGCTTTCTCAGCCTTCTTTCTTATACAGCCCAGGACTACCAACCAGGGGTGGTACCAGCCACAATAAGCTGGGCCATCCCCCGTCAATCACTAATTAAGAAAATGCCCTACAGTCTGATCTTATGGAAGTATTTTCTCAATTGCATTTCCCTTCTTCCAGATAACTCTAGTCAACACAGCGATTACATGGGATCCACTAGAAACCATCAATATGATCTTGAATGCAAAACTGTTCAAAGCAACACTCTGTAGACACCAAACACATAACATCAAGGGGACTTTACACTGTGGTGTGCTTCCAGATGCCCAGGTGCCTCTAATAACAGCAAAGGTAGAGACTGTTTACTAAGAGTTGTGTGCTGGGCCCTGTAGGTATTTGTGGTCTGTCTTTATCATTTCAAAGAATCTTTGAAATAAGGCAGACCCCCATCTCTACACTTTGTTAGGCAATGGATCTTATCCCACCACAAATAAACAGACTTTACACTGAACTTGCTTTTTTGGATTAAATTGAATTAAGATCAGTTTTATAAATCACAAATCAGCCCCCATTTTCCTACTTCCATACATAGAAAAGTGAAATGAGACTTTATGATCACAAATTTTCTGGAAATTTCTACTATGTTCTTTGGCAACATGTTCTGAACCTCAGGAGAACAAAGGGAAACATTTTTTTTTTCAAAGTAGAGGTTACTAATATCTTCAAAGGAGGAATAAAAGTGTTGGATTTATTGAAAAAGATTAGTAGAGTGGAGTTATGGAATCAGAGAGAACCTCAGGGGGCTATGGGGTTTTTAACCATCCCTCCAGGCAGAACTACAACAAAGCTATCATGAACACTCTTCTGCCTGTATCTGCAGGTCAAATCATGTTGTAATCTATCATCATTTAGTTTTCCAAATGATGAAAAGATCTCTTTGACTCAGCCCTTGGCCGGTTTGTTTCAAGCAGTGCTTGATAAGGAAAACAAGAAGAAGAAATATTTTTGAACTAGAAAATAAAAAATATAATAAGAGAAGAACTTTTTAAAGAGCTGTTTACTTTATTTTTAATTATAGGTATGTGTGCATTTTTGGGGGTATGGCTATGTGCTCAATGCAGTGCCTCTAGAGGCCAGAAGAGGGCGTCAGATTGCCTGGAACTGGCGTTACATGTGGTTGTGGGCTACCCAGTTCAAATTTGGGGACAGAACTTGAGTCCAACACAAGAGGAGCAAGCCTTCTTAATGGCTCACCTATCTCTCCAGCCTCAAGAGAATATTTTATAAGCTACATAATGGCAAAAAATGCAATGGATTTATATCAACATTTTTTTTAAGCTGAAAACCTGAGACTCGGAGGGAATTAAAGAACAAAGAATTTCTAAAACTATAACGCTTCCTTATGCCCATAAAATAAATACCTGGTTCTTATAGGTCAGAAGTAAATGGTTATCATTATATAGGCGGCTTTATTGGATTAATAAACATGGCCCTGTTCTACAGCCCCTGGGCAAAGGCACAATAAAACATGAACAAGAAGAAGAAGCAAATGATAATGTCTTCAAGCACCTTCTAACCCAACAAGTAGGTTTTAATGTAGACTTTTTCATTTAAAAAAATGTAAAGATCATTTATGAAAATGGGATGTTCCTAATGGGGCCTATCTCTCACAGAGAGACCCATTATTACCTGGTTCATCAACAAATGTTGCTTTTTACACAGCATCGCTCAAGACGCCCTTTCTGAGAGTGTGTTCAGTAAAGCAGCTTCAAGTTGATTAAAGCAAATAGCCAACTATACTTACCCACTTCAAATGAATGATAGTGACAATTGAGTGTAATGAATTAGCTAATTAATTAATTAAAGATACTTTTAAAAGCATCTGTCATGCTGTCCACTTAGGATAAAGATGCTGATTTTTTGGAGGGTTGACCAAACGATAATGGAAATTGAAGAAAAAATATAAAAGAGAATCAATGTCCCGCTTTTCCTTCATCTTAGATACTTTTCCTGCTGTTATGAAAAAAAAATCCCTGTCAAAAACAACTTGGGGAAAGAATGGCTTATTTGAGCTCACAGTTCAAAGTACAGTCCATCAGAGCTAGGGGACCAAGGTGGCAAGAGCTTGAGGCAGATGGTCACACTGTGTCCACAGTCAGGAAGAAAAAAGCAATGAATTCTGGTGTTCAGCTTGCTTTCTCCTTTTTATGCAGTCCAGAATCCAAAGATACCTTCTAGGTTGGGTTTTCCCTCTTCCATTCAGCTAGTAAAGATAACCCGTCACAGGCGTGCTCAGAGGCTAATCTAATCCAAATAAGCTTCCATGGGTGTGTCTAGAGGTTTGTCTCCTAGGTGAGCCCAGACCCTGCCAAGTTAACAATCACAAGAGATAGTAAGTATTATCTCTCTCATGCCTGGTTTCCCCCACACTTTTATGGCTGCATTACTGTTGCTTAGACCAAGGAACAGGCATATCTGGTCCCGTGTACTTTGTACATCCATAGACTGTTCCTTGCTGTTCCATACCTGAGCTATAGACAAAAATACAGACTTAGAGCTATACTGGCCTTCTTAAATTGTTTTATTTCATTTTTAATTATGTGTATGCAGGGAAAGGGTATGTACATGTGAGTGCAGATGCTTGTAGATGCCAGAGGCACCAGATTCCCTTGGAAGCTGGAGTTACAGGCTATTGTGAGCCAGCCAGCATGTTTCCTAAGAACTGAACACCAATCCTCTGAAAAGCAGTACACACCCTTAACCTGGGATCCATCTCTCCAGCCCCCAGTGACAGCCTTCCTGATGTGGATGAATAATACTGACTACTTCTGCGTTAGGTAAGAAACACTAAGTGCTGTTACAACCACCATCTACAGGATTGAAGGCAATGGCTTCTTTTTCACAAATGCGCCAGGGACCACCCATCCTGTGCCCACTGTTCTCAGCTACACTTAACACAAAGGGAAAGGGCTGAGAAGGTGTGTCCTAGTTTCTTCAAGTCCTGGGTCAGAAGTGACATGAACCACTTCCAGTCTTCTTCCTCAGATGCAAGGAAGCTTTGGAAATCCACTCCTCAGCTGAGTAGCCATTTTCCAGCTAAGAGTCCCATAGCATGCACATGCTTTCATAGATGGCTGACCATCTCCTGGGCTGTTATTTTCCCTGTGGATCATATCCTTTGATATCTTCTGCCATACTTGCTTGTTGGCCGAGTTTCAAGCAGGTGAATTTTCTGTGCTACGGAAGTGCTTGATGAAAGCCTCCACTATCACCTTTATGCACTTGCTTCACTCAGAGGCAAGTGTGTCTTACCCACAGCCCTGTCCCTCTACATACGGGCTTTGTCAGATATCTAAGAGTCAATTCTTCTTGTGCCTAGATCCTTAACTGCAGGACACCAAATTGTTAATACTGATATTTTCAAAGAAAGTTGGTCACTCAAATGTGAGATTCTTTGTAGATCTTCTTCTCTCAAGAAATTTTTTCTGTCCAAGGCCATTCATTGTAGTTGGAAGATTTCAGCAATTAATAGATCCCAATATTGAAGCAATGACTTTTGTACTAAATGCTGCACAGGGAAACAAATAAATTCTAATATTTTTTAACATATTAAATACTTATTGTGAAATTATGCACATGATGCTCTATAAGATTCAGCCATATATAGGCTATCTAGAATATAGTCATACTTTCCAAAGAATTATTTTCAGCTAAATATGAGTACACACACACACACACACACACACACACACACACACACACACACATTCTATTTACTTAGAAGTGAGGTCCAGCAGAGGGCAGCACACACACACACACACACACACACACACACACACACACACACATAAACACATATGTGCACACACATGCACACAAAATATATGCACACTCAGTCACATGCATACACACACATGTGCACATAGACATAAAGACACACATGCATCTGTGAAAGAACATGAACACACATTCGTCCATGGTGTTCTGTACAACCTGTGAATCAAGCTAAGTAGACAGCCAGAACAAAGTAGAAAGCCAGTTACAAAGGTCTTTGCATAGCCCTTGGTAGGTGTGCAATTGATATTTTAAGAAAAGAGACAATGTAGTGTGAAGGAAGCAAACATTCATAAGTAAACAGATATGCCTTAAATAAAATTATCATTCTTAAAGATAACAAAGAGCAAATGGATGTTTTTCCTCACGCCTTAGTAATTGTTTTAAAAACACAATGTCTACAGAATGCAGTATAAATCCACTTAAGGTGAAGATACTCTATAATTCAGCTCTATTATCATATTACTATATTTGATTTGTTTTCTCTGAACTCTGATACAGCTATGAAAATGAGAAAATCAACTGAAACATTTTTCCATCAGTGGAAATAGAGATAGATAGAACCTAATTATTAAAACTGTCGTGTACCTTAGTCACCTGCACACTTAGATAAATCGTCCACTTCTCCAACACATTTTAGCCATAAAAAGGGAGCAAAAGATAGGCTCTAACTCATTAACACGGTATGAAATTGTTCACTTTATTAATAAAAGGCTATAATAACAGAAGCTTGTGGGTGCATAAGGGAGATTTATAGCTAGCATTTGCAGGAGGGGAAGTGTGTACATTTGCTGTTAATAAATTGAGAGCAAGTTTTTCTCCTGTAATAAACTTACATACACAGATTGTGTAGTGTGCTGTAATGATGGCCTTTAAACCAGAGAAGTGCTAAATTAGCACATCGAATGAAATCAATACATTCTGGGGCGCAAAGAACCTTTGTGAGGTCTGAAAGGAGAACTATTTAACATGGCAAGCTGCCCTTCAAGTGCACAGAGTGCTGACTCGCCACCTTTAGGGAGCCGCCTAAATACTGAACGCCTGTGACTGGAAGAACAGCTGAGGTAGGACAAGAACAAGTTTGGTCATCCCTACTGTAAGAACAACAACAAAACAGACAAACAGCACACACATTTTATTGGATGGCAGAAAAGTTTTATTGGCAACAGAGTGGGAATAATTTCTCCCTCCTCTTTCCTACATGAGTATAATTAAGGTGTGCACAGACCCAAGGCTGGCAAATAGATAACTGTTTGCAGAACCCTGGGTCACATGAGGTATATTGTCCCTCCTTCCACTAAGGTTACAGCCCATCAGATTTTCTGTCTGACATTTGGGTTTTTAATAGCTGTTCGGGTGTTAGAGTAAACATTTGTCCTGATTACAGATCGGGTTTGAAATGGGAAAAAAATCAATACTTTGTAAGAGTGGGTGTAAGCGTGACCATACCCTTTTTCTACTTTGAACTTTCTCAAGCATTAAAAGGTTTCATTCAATTTCTTGCCTCTGAATTCCAAGTGTTTCTTGTTCCCTCTTTCATCAATTCTTGAAAATGAAAAAAGAATAGAATGATTCAAAATACAGCTTTTCTGATAAAGGAGGGAAAATGGTTCCCATAGCCTATTCTCTCTGGTGAGCACAATTTCCCAAGTGGTAATTCTTGCAAATATATGCATGTTGGTGAAAGGTGCTCTCTCAAAAGAAACAGCTTAGGGGCCTCCAAGCCCCGTGGCATGGGTGAGGGGCAGGGAGTGTTGGTTAGCAACCTACCCCCTTCTCAGCACAGAGGGGGCAAGCAATACAATGTCCTATTATCAATGATATTTTTATTTAACAGACTTTTTGAAAACAGAGGAACCTAATGACTTTGATTTTTATTGAATGCCTTTAAATAACACATATTTCCCAAGAAATATTTCAAGGAAAATGTAGAATCTCATAGGTGTCTGAGTTTTACATATTCTTATTTGTTGGAAGTCCAGAGTGTGGAGTCCTTTGCTTTCTCTGAAAATAATAGTATTGGACAATCATGCTTTGCCTCGCAGTTTTAAGTTGGTCAGTTTTAAAGATCTTCATATCACTGAGTATTAAGTTTCATAGTTTCTCATAGTTGTGCAAAGGAATTCTTCAGTCATTTATCCTCCCAGACTTCCAGACAGGAAAAGCTGCTCTCAAAGAGTACTTTGTAGTACCTGGAGTATCATGCTGTATGTAGCACATGTCAGTCACAGAAGCACTGTGAAACAGGCAATGCTCACTCTGCTGAACAGCGAATTTGGGGTTTTCACCTCTTGTAGCAGGTTATAACCTGCTGCATACAGGTATCATGAATGGTTTGTAAGAGGCTTCTCACAGCATCCTCCTAAACAGCCTCTTCATGATCAAAAGATTTTGTATTTTGGAAGAAACATCAAAGAAAATTTACATTTACATCTCATCAGAAAGTATCTTCAATGGCAACTCCAACAACAACCACAACAAAAACAAAAAACAAAAAATAAAAACCAGGGACTCCCTGTTTCTGTTCCTAGTTCATAGGCCAAGAAGTGATTCCATTGTGACAGAACTGCACGCCTCCTCTAAGGGGTTTCTAAGTGTGGATTCTCAGAGATCCTCTAGAAATAGCCCATCATCAAAAGTCGGAGGTGGACTTTTGATAACAAGCTGAGGGCTTCTGACAATGGATAGCTTCCTCCCAAAATGTCAAAGACTATTGTCTAGCTCCTGTTTGGGCTCTTTTCTCTTTCTCCTAATATTTTTTTTTCTCATTTCCTATGAATGTCCAGTTACTATCTAATTGTTATGGTACTTTCCTGGTTTTTCCTTTTGTTGTAATCATTGGGTTAGAACACACTCATTCCAAAGCTCATCACAAATGATAGCTGCCCTTCCTGAGAGCTGCTATGTCATGGATGTCAAACTTCAAGAGAGATCACTGGCAATCATAGCACATGCCCTTTCTTCCTGCACCTATACAAGAAAACAGACCTAGACAACCCCAGCAGCTTAGTTACTATCGCTTACAGAAAAACCACAAACAACCAATTATTATGGTCTATTGATCAGATATTAGGTAATTCCTAGCTGGAATTCAACAACCTTTCTAAACTATAGACAAAATAATTGATGCCTCTAACAGATCAGTAGATCCAAATGTGGACTCTAGCTTCCTTTATTCCAAGTGTCCCTTCAGGGTAATATTTTCTTTGTAGTCAGAATTTTCATCTTTTCTTTCTCAGACTAGCACCTTCTCTGTGTTAGAAATCATATGCTGACACTTCACAGTACACAGGGGACTTAATTCTCTAAATCACCAAGACTGGAGAGTTCGGGAAATAACTCAGTTGATTAAAAACTTATATTTCAGGCATGGAGACTTGCGTTTGATTCCCAGAGCCAAGACTAAAGTTCAGGTATGCTGACATACACTTGTAACCCTAACACTAGGGAGGTGGAGACAGAGACAGACAGATCCTTGGGGCTCATTGGCCACTGGGCCTAGCATGCTTGATGAATTTCAGACCTTGTTTAAATAAATAGTATCCAGTGCCTTTGAAATAATACCCAAGTCTATCTTCTGACAACACATACATGGGAACAGAGAGAGAGAGAGAGAGAGAGAGAGAGAGAGAGAGAGAGAGAGAGAGAGAGAGAGAGAGAGAGAGAGAGAAGAGAGAGAGAGAGAGAGAGAGAGAGAGAGAGAGAGAGAGAGAGAGAGAGAGAGGCCCAACTCAGATAAAGACTCCGAAATAAAGCCACTTCTTGATTGCACAGGCAAAATGTCTGGAGAAACTGCCATCTTATTATCCAGGCAAAAAATCAGAACACTGTTTCCACTGGGAGGAATTATGCAAAGAGAAATGATTATAATAAATTTATCATGAACTCTGGCAGACGGGCTTCGTATTACTTCCTTACTCTAGATGTCACAAAAGACTCTTGACTCATTCTTACAGAGCAGCCACCATGGTGTATGCTCCAAAGCTAATAACTCTTGTTATGCTGGGGTCTATGTAATGGCTATACCTATGGCCTCTCAGGGCTGCTCTCTAGGCCTGGCTAAGGAAGTTGAAGTTTCTTAGTTCCAAAGTACCATAAAACATTGTCAACTTCTCTATAACCTTTGCCACAGGGGGTCATGGTTTTGTATCATAGCATTCTGTTGAAGGACGTAGTGTATTATATACATCTGCTCTTAAGATGATTACCATGGTGATCTAGGTGCAAAAAAACCTCAAGGAAAGATCATGCCACTCTTGACAAGGAGGACAACTCAGCAGTGCCCAGGAGATGAGATCTGATCTCTAGCTTTCCATGAATTATTCAGCCTCTCACAAGAGAAACTACAGCAAGACTGAACATAGAAGCAGATAGTGGTCACTCCATGTACAGAAGGAGAACTCTGACCCCCAAATATTGTAGTAATCAGCTAAGGAAGCCAGACCACAGAATCCACAGAAATCATTGCAGGAAGCCAACCATATCTCTGAAGAAGCCATGACAGACCAGACAAGCCATCACTTGATCAAAGACTTCCCTGTTTATTGTCCCAGTCCTAACAAGGAATCACCAGAAAAAGTCAAATATGCTTTCTGAACCAATCACACATTTCAGTTCTATTCTACTCACTTTCCACCCATTCATGTTAAAAACTTCTAATTGGTATGTACCTAAAATCGTCTATTTTTTTTCCCACAATAAAACCTGTCTTTGAGTCTCTGAAAAACACATATGACAGTGATGCTTTTCTGTATGGAAAGTTGTTCATGACTAGTCTGTGTTTGTCAGCAAACAGGAAAGTGGAGAGGAAAGACCCTGGCTGGTCCCTGAGCAAAGCAGACATGGTCAGACTCAGAGGATCGCTAGGAATCAAATATGCTGTGGGGGTTGTTCTTATATCTCAGATAACTTAGAAAAAGATATTGTATTCCAGTTCATGTCAACTCAATGTAAAAGAGACCTTCATAATAGTGTGAATTCTGGCTTTGAAAGCACCATCTGGGGATTATAGCAATAACTCAGTTATTGAGCATGCACTGCCCTTGCAGGGGACCACTTCACAAGGGCCTTGTAATTTCAGCTCCAGGGGATTTAATTCCTTTTTCTGGTCTCCACAGACATAGGCACTATATTCATACACACACACACACACACACACACACACACACACACACACACACATACACAAATGTACTCACACACTCATACCCACACAAGTGCACATGCACGCAAGAGTGTGGGCATACATACATACAAACATAAAGTAAGTATTTTAAAAATACCACTTAGTTTTCTTTGGCAATATAGACATGTTATTAAGAAGTTACTTCCCAGTAAAAATGTTGGATTGGTTAACTAGTGGCTATTGAGGCTTTGGGACCTGGGATTACATTAAAATTCTAGGTCTAGAAGGTGAACAGTTGTATCAGACTTATTTGTGACTAGGCCTCATTATAGTCTGAATACTTTTACATTATTTCTTGGTATACTAAGAAAGGATCAAACAGGCAGAAAAACATCCAATAAAATGATTAAATTTTAAATATTTATTTATAAAGATCTACGTAACTATGGAGCTGGAAGATATAAACAAGAAGATAAACGGATACTTTAGGGAAAAAATGTGATTGTTGAGATATGAGTTTCTGTATTTAAAAAAAGTAACTTTTTCTGTGTATCAGGCCTCTGTTAGATGTGGGGTTGGTGAAGATGTTTTTCCATTCTGTAGGCTGTTGTTTTGTCTTATTGACCATATCCTCTGCTCTACAAAAGCTTCTCAGTTTCAAGAGGTCCCATTTATTAATTGTTTCTCTCAGTGTCTGTGCTACTGGTGTTATCTTTAGGAAGTAATCTCCAGTGCCAATGCATTCAAGACTACTTCCGACTTTGTCTTCTGTCAGGTTCAGAGTAACTGGATTTATGTTGAGGTCTTTGATCCACTTGGACTTAAGTTTTGTGCACAGTGACAAATATGGATCTATTTGCAATCTTCTAAATGTTGATATCGAATTATGCCAGCACCATTTGTTGAAGATGCTTTCTTTTTTCCATTGTACAGTTTTGGCTTCTTTGTCAAAAATTATATGTTCATAGGTGTGCAGATTAATGTCAGGGTCTTCAGTTTGATGCCATTGGTCCACATGTCGGTTTTTATGCCAGTACCAAGCTGTTTTTATTACTGTAGCTCTACAGTAGAGCTTGAAGTCAGAGATCATGTTGCCTCTAGAGGTTGTTTTATTGTACAGAATTCTTTCGGCTATCCTGGGTGTTTTGGTTTTCCATATGAAGTTGAGCGTTGTTCTTTTCTGTGAAGAGCTGTGTTGGGATTTTGATGGGGATTGCATTGAATCTGTAGATTGCTTTTGGTAAGATTGCCACTTTTACTATGTTAATCCTACCTATCCATGAGCATGGGAGATCTTTCCATCTTCTGACATTTTCTTCAATTTCTTTTTTCAGGGACTTAAAGTTCTTGTCATACAGGTCCTTCACTTGCTTAGTTAGTTACCCCAAGTATTTTATATCATTTTTGGCTATTGTAAAGGGTGATATATCTCTGATTTCCTTCTCAGCCTGCTTGTCATTTGTATATAGCAGGGCTACTGATTTTTTTTAGTTAATCTTGTATTCTGCTACATTGCTGAAGGTGTTTATAAGCTGTATGAGTTCCTTGGTTGAATTTTTGGGGTCACTTATGTACACTATCATGTCATCTGCAAATAATGAAAGCTTGACATCTTCCTTTCCAATTTGTATCCCTTTGAACTCCTTATGTTGTCTTATTGCTCTGGCTAGAACTTCAAGCACTATATTGAATAAGTATGGGGAGAGCAGACAGCCTTGTCTTGTTCCCGATTTTAGTGGAATTGCTTTGAGTTTCTCTCCATTTACTTTGATGTGGCTGTTGGCTTGCTGTAAATTGCCTTTATTATGTTTAGGTATGTTCCCTGTATTCCTGACCTCTCCAAGACCTTTATCATGAAGGGGTGTTGGATTTTGTCAAATGCCTTTTCTGTGTCTAGTGAGATGATCATGTGGTTTTTTTCTTTCAGTTTGTTTATATGGTGTATTACATTGACAGACTTTTGTATATTGAACTACCCTTGCATCCCTGGAATGAAGCCTACTTGATCATGGTGGATAATTGTTTTGATGTGTTCTTAGAGTCTGTTTGTCAGTATTTTATTGAGTATTTTGCATCAATGTTCATGAGGGAGATTGGTCTGTAGTTCTCTTTCTTTGTTGTATCTTTGTTTGGCTTGGGAATCAGGGTAACTGGAGCCTCATAGAAGCAGTTTGGTAACATTCCTTCTGTTTCGATTATGTGGAACAATTTAAAGAGTATTGGTATTAACTCTTCTTTGAAGATCTGGTAGAAGTCTATGCTGAAACCATCTGGTCCTGGGCTTTTTTGGGGTGGGAGACTGTTAATGACCTTTTCTATTTCCTTAGGGGTTATTGGTCTATTTAAATAGTTTATCTGGTCTTGATTTAACTTAGGTGTGTGGTACCTATCCAGAAAATTATCCATTTCTTTTAGATTTTTCCAGTTTTGTGGAGTAGAGGTTTTTGAAGTATGACTTGATGATTCTCTGGATTTCCTCAATGTTAGTGGTTATCTCTCCCTTTTCATTTCTGATTTGCTAATTTGGATATGCTCTGTCTGCCTTTTGGTTAGTATAGATAAGGGCTTGTCTATCTTGTTGATTTTCTCAAAGAACCAACTCTTTGTTTCATTGATTATTTGTATTGTTCTCCTTGTTTCTATTTTATTAATTTCAGTTCTCAATTTGATTATTTCCTGGTGTCTATTCCTTTCCTTCTTCTTGTTCTAGAGCTTTCAGGTGTGCTGTTAAGTCACTAGTGTGAGATTTCTCCAACTTCTTTATGTGGGCATTTAGTGCTATGAATTTAGACATCAATATAATCAACAGTCCAATTAAAAAATGGGCGATAGAGATAAACAGAAAATTCTCAACAGAAGAAGCTCAAATGGCTGAAAGACATTTAAGGAACTGCTCAACATCCTTAATCATCAGGGAAATGCAAATCAAAATGACTCTGAGATATCATCTTACACTCATCAGAATGGCTAAGATCAAAAACACTGAAGACAGCTTATGCTGGAGAAGATGTGGACCAAGGGGAACACTCCTACATTGTTGGTGGTAATGTAAACGTGTAAAACCACTTTGGAAATCAATATGGTGATTTCTAAGAAAATTGGGAATCAATCTCCCTCAAGACCCAGCTATACCACTCTTGGGCATATATACCCAAGGAATGCTCAATCATTCCACAAGGACACATGCTCAACTATGTTCATAACAGCATTATTTGTAATAGCCAGAATGTGGAAACAAACTAGATGCCCTTCAACTGAAGAATGGATAAATAAAATGTGGTACATAGACACAATGGGGTCCTACTCAGCAGAGAAAAACAATGACATCATGAGGTTTTGGATGGATCTAGAAAAAAAATCAACCTGAGTGAGGTAACCCAGACTCAGAAAGACAAACATGGTATGTACTCACTCATAAGTGGATACTAGATGTAAAGCAAAGGATAACCAGACTGCAATTCACAACTCCAGGGAGGCTACCTAGTAAAGAGGACCCTAAGAAAAATACAGAGATCGCCTAATGACAGAGAAATGGATGAGATGTACATGAGCAACCTGCATGTGAGGGGGGTGGTAATGGAGGAAAGGGAAAGAGAGCTTAGGACAGTGGGATGTCCCAGCTGGATCAGGACCAGGGTGGGAGAACAAGGAAAGAGATACCATGATAAATGAGGAGCTCATGAAAATAGAAAGAAGCAGAGTGCTAGAGAGGTCCCTAGAAATCCACAAAGATACCTCCACAATAGACTGCTGGCAATGGTCAAGAGAAAGCCTGAGCTGACCTACTCTGGTGATCAGATGGCTGAACACCCTGTCATAATAGAACTCTCATCCAATGACTGATGGAAGCAGATGCAAAGATCCATGGCCAGGCCCCAGGTGGAACTCCAGGAGTCCAGTCGACAAGAGAGAGGAGGAATTATATGAACAATTGATATTAAGACCATGATTGGAAAAAGCACAGGGACAAATAGCCAAACTAATGGAAACACATAAACTATGAACCAATAGCTCAGGAGACTCCATGGAACTGGATCAGGCCTCTGGATAAGTGAGACAGTTGATTAGCTTGAACTATTTAGTAGGCCCCCAGACAGTGGGACCAGGACCTGTCCTTAGTTCATAAGCTGGCTTTTTGGAACCTAGGGCCTTATGCTGAGACATTTTGCTCAGCCTTGGTGGAGGAGGAGGGGACTGGACCTGCCTCAACTGAATCTACTAGGCTGAGCTGAATCCCCAGGTAAGACCTAGCCTTGGAAGGGGTAGGAATGGGGGGGGTGGGATTCGGGGGAAAGTCTGGGGAGTGGGAGGAGGGTGGACAGGGGAATCCATGGCTGATATGTAAAATTAAATTAATTATAAAGTAAAATAATAATTTTTAAAAAATAAAGAAAAAACCCACAGAGGAGGCACAAAAAAAAAGTTTGCAGGAAACCATAACCATGCCTCACAGCAACTTTGAAATCTTCAGAAGGATGACAGGACCCCACAAAGATGACTCCACATGGAATATGATAAAGCCATTAAGCTGATTAACAGCACAGAAATATTGGCTTTGAACTACAAACTGCTCAGGACAATTTTGAGATGTCTAGCTGAGATGATCCAGCCTAACAAACTACTTGAACAAGGACTTGAAACAAGCCCTGCACTTTCTCATTATGCAGTGCCTGGACAAATGATACAGGACTTGACAATTAACCCAAAAATTTTCTTTTCAGGATTCTCCAACGATGTCTTCACCCCCAGAAAGCAGGAAGTAATTTTAAGAAAACGATGCCCTCCCAATAGGTGGGGTGGATGGTTTTTGGGTTGTTTAATGAGCCATGGATATTGTCATTGTTTACGATGGTTGGTTACAAGTTGTTAATTGTTAATGATCAGGAAAAAAGCTGAACAAGGAGATTAGATTCAGAGTTTTTGTTTAAAAAAAGAAAAAGAAAAAAGAAAATATAGATATGAGGTAGATAATTGAATCTACTCTGAGAAAAATGATAAAGAAATAATAGGATAAATGGGTAGATCATTAAATCTACTCTAAAAAGAAAAGGGGGAAGATATAAAAATGACAGAAGATAAATTACTGAATCTATTATGAAAAGAAAAAAAGAGAGAGAATATGGATAAGATAAAAAGGGAGATTATTGAATCTACTTTTAAAAAGGAACTACTTGTTTTAAATAGGATGAGTAATGAAATTTTTTGTCTGAGTTTATCAACTGTTACTGAACTAGACATTGTTAATACATATAATGGAGTTTTTGTCTGAATCTGTCAAATGTTAATGAACTAGACATTGTTAATGTAATTCTTGACTGTATGTATTGTATATATTTATTGGATATAGTTTTTCTTGTATTAGTTATAAACACTTTTAAATTTTAGACAAAAGGGGAAATGTGGTGATATTGTGTTCCCCAAATATTGTGCACCCTAATAAACTTATCTGGGGTCAGAGAACAGAACAGCCACTAGATATAGAAGCCAGAAAATGGTGGCACACACACCTTTAATGCTAGCATTCCAGAGGCAGAGATCTGTCTGGATCTCTGTGAGTTTAAAGTCACACTGGAAACAGCTAGGCATGGTAACAAGAGCCTTTAATCCAAGAAAGTGATGGCAGGAAGCAGAAAGGTATTTAAAGGTGTGAAGACGAGGAACTAAAGCCTGGTTAAGCTTTTAAGCTTTGAGCAGCACATTTCAGCTGAGATCCATTTGGATGAGAACTCAGAAACTTCCAGTCTGAGGAAACAGGATTAGCTGAGGAATTGGCAAGGTGAGGTGGCTGTGGCTCGTTCTGCTTCTCTGATCATTCAGCATTCACCCCAATACCTGCCTTCAGGTTTGGTTTTATTAATAAGCCCTTTTAAGATTTCTGCTACACATTGGGGCTGGGAACTCCACACTCAGTTGTTTCTGCATTTTGACCAGTTGTGGTTTTCTGAAATGCTGTCTGTCTATTGCAAAGAGAAGCTTCTGTGATGAAAGGTGAGAGGTACAATTATCTGTGAACACAAGGGAAAGTATTTAGAATCCAGTCAGGAATAATGCCGAGTGAACTGGCAGTAGTAGGTTCTCCTCTAAGATCAATGACCTCACTAACCCTGAGTAGCTGGCTACGTTTCCCAGCAACAGAAATGATTTCTTTCATGGTAAACAGGCCTTGAGTCCAATTAGGCAGCTGTTGGTCACCACCCATATATGAATATCATTATCACACTCTTAGAGGTATCTCGTCATACTGGTCATTGTTGTGGTTCATAGGTGTTATAGCTGTACAGGAGTGCTAGATTCTATAGCCAGTGTGCATGGTACCTTCCAATATTATGAAACCTAGTCCTCAGGGAGGAGGCTTTCAGGTCAAAACCAAGTCCTGTCTGTGTTTGAAGTCCATGATGTCTTCAGCAATAGGGACCTACCTTTAACCTCTGGCAGGCAACCAAGGACAACAGCAGTAGCCTCTACTGTTAAGTTTTTAATTTTTCTGTTTTGAGAAAGAGATAGCTGAGCGAACAAATGCATCTGACACCAAACCTGAAAACGAAAGTTTAATTAATCCTCAGGACCCACATGGTAAGAGAGAATCAACTCCCGAAAGTTGTCCTCTGATCTCCACGTATGCATGTATGTGTGCATGTGCACATACTCACATGCATGAACACAAACACACAAAGTTCAAATTTTAAAAATTAAGTTCATTATGAAAGAACAAAAATTCTAGAAATTTTAGAATAAGATGATTAAGTCCCTCCCTGGAAAGGAGGGAGAAAATCCCACATTTACCTCAGTGTCCAAAGTCAAGCGTCCATCACCCAGAATAGAGACTATAGATGATAGGCCTTCTGAAGTCAGAAAGGATTGGGGTGATCTATATTTAGACAATCCCACAACAATCTGAAATAACTGTGAAAAGTCACTCCTTTCAGAAAGCAGGTCATAAGAATTTTGGTCCTGGGAAATTGTTGTAGAAACACCAAGAAGATCACGTTGATTCCAGACCCTCCAAATCACACCTGATGAGCATGAGGGATGTAGAAGAGTCAAAAGCTAGAGTGAGAAAATTTTCCTACATTTCCTCAGACCAGTGGTTCTCAACCTTCCTAATGCTGCAACCCTTTAATACAGTTCCTCATGTTGTGGTGGCTTCCAACCATAAAATTATTTCTGTTGCTACTTCATAACTGTAATTTTGTTATTGTCATGAATCATAATGTAAATATCTGATATGCAGGATATCAGATATGTGATCCCTATGAAAGCCTTGCTCAACCCCCAGATTGAGAACCAATGTCTGCTAAAAAAATAAAAAATAAAAAAAGTAAATGAAAACTGAATCAGGTGTTTCCCATGCTGTCCCTCTGCTGACAATGAAACTTCTGATATCAGCCTACTCTCATAGCTTTGATCTATACACCTTAGTTGAGGAATAATATCCCTCCACAGGTTAAATGTGTTCTACCCATCACTAAGTGACACAGAGCTGTTGGGTGAAAAGTTTTTTTTCTACTGTTGCTAATCCATACCTTTAACCAGATAAAGCAGAATATTGCCAATACTTTCTCAGACTTAATTATGATACTGTGCAGAATTTTCACATCTATTAAATCACTGGTGTTCACTATATGGTCCAAACCCATCAAAGAAATAAAAAATGGAGGCTTAGAGCTCATTCCTCACCCACCAAGGTCTAGGAATGGGACCTTATGGTTTGAATTTAACAAGCACCCATGTAAATCTTATACATGTCTTTCAGAACCATTGCTCGGAAAGAGACAATCAGGGCTTCTTGCTTGTCCTTAACAACAAATAAAATTTGTTACCCACTTAGACAGGTAAATTATTAAACATAGAAATTATTTAAAGTATAAGGCAAATAAGCATTGATGATCATATTTTCACCATTTACACTTTATAATCTATGATCAATTTGGTTTTTGGTTTGTTTTATTTTAAATTATGTGTATATGAGAGCATTGATCCCCTGGAGGTAAAGTTATAGGTGATTGTGATACCCACAGAGTGGGTTTTAGGAAATGAACTAAGGCTTTCTGCAAGAGCGTTCTTTAGAACTGAGCTATCTCAGCAGGCCCCAGTTTTGTTTCATATCAGATCTTGCTGTTCAGAGCTAAGATTCCCTAGTTAGCCTAAATCTAGACACAACTCCTTGTTCTTGCCACAGTGGGCTTTGTTCAGGACTCTGGACAGTAGCCACCTTTCATTATTGACAAAATACAGCAGTCAAAATAATGATAGCAATTAAGGAAAATGTGATTTATTACCACAGAAGCTTGAAGTATTCGGTCCTGTTATCTGTGTTTCTTATGAAGAAATAGAAGGCAGAGAAAATGAATCATTTCCTCACTACCCAGAAAGAGGAAAATCCATTAAGTTGATTCATAACTCTAGTCCACTCTGCTTCTACCACTGTAGAACAGAGAGGCAACATATGAAAGAGTCATCTCCAGATATTGAATATTGATCTCAAAAGAAAACATTATGCAAAATTTTAATGAGAAGAAGCTCTTTCTAGAAAATAAAATAAATGATTCTTAGTTATGGACTCTTACACACATGAAATCATGATCCAAAAGTTACATATTGGAGCTGGAGAGATGGCTCAGGGCTTAAGAGCTCATATTATTCTTGTAGAGGACTCAAGCTTGTATCACAGCACACATGTAGGAATCCCCAACCACTTATATAATTCCAGCTTGAAGAGATCAGCACCCTCCTTTCCTCTATCAGGGCGCCTGCACTAACACACACACAGACCCACACATACATATAACTAGAAAAAAATCTCTTTACAGTCATATATTAAGATAAGAGAACAATGTCAAAATAATGCTTTGAGGCAATAATCCATTTTCAAATGAAGAGTCAGAAAACCTAAGGAAACAAAAATAAATCATGGTTGCAATGAATTGAGGAACTGAAAATAATTCAAGCAGCATTTTGAAGACAAGATCAGAAGGTTTGAATAGAATGAAGCAAAAAAAAAAAAAAAAAAAACCCAAGATTTAACTCTGAAACTATTCATTCAGCAAAACTTAAAGACTGACTCTGCCATCATGAGTAGGGACAGCTATGTGTATGTACCTTCAGTGGCTGCATGGGGAAAGCCTTCTATGACGGAAAATTCAGCTAATGTGCCAACTGAAGTGAGCTAAGGAGCTGCTGATGAAAACTGCATGGGCTTTCATGGACACACGAACACATGTGTGCAAACTCACATGCCAACACACACACACACACACACACACACACACACACACACACACATACACATCAATAAAAACAAAATAATTATTTAAACGGTACCTTAGTGAGTAGCAAGGCAAATTTAAAAATATTCAATAATCAAGAAGCTTATGGTTGGACAGACAAACAAGAGTGGTAACAATTACAATGTTACATAACGAATGCTATAACAATCCAGGTATAAGACAATGTCCTAGGAAGAGGACCATCTTCTTCTTACCTGTACTTATGAGTGTTGAGCTTCTGCTACTGAAAAGTGGGCATTTATTTATCTTTGCCCTTTCTAAACTTCCCTGTCTATTATAATTGATCTAAACTTTTAAATCAGCCAGCATGTGTTCTCCAGACACATATCACATTGGACATGACAAATAACAGAAAAACCTAAGGGATGCCAGTACACAGCTCTCTTTATTTGGGTGAGTCCTTCCTTATTGGGGTGATTCATTAATGAAGTTATAATTTACGAGGAATTTTAGATAAGACCTTTTTTGTCCAGGTAATTATCCTTAAACTCAACATTGAAAAGTACTATTTATATCTTCTTAAAATCCTCTACTCCATACTTAAATAGAACATGCTCAATTCATGAGGATCTCAAGTCCAGAGACCTTCTGAAGTGAGATAAATATTTATCCTAAAATGTTACGTCTTATATTTAGCCTTGAGGGGTCTATCTGAGGACAAAGATAGCACAGGATGAAGAAAGAGAGAGAGCTTGAAAGGAGATGGCTTTACACACATATTTAATTAGGAACATGCTCCATGAACTGCGGTAATGGACAGAGCGCAGTCACTGTTCACACCTGCAGAACTGAAGGAAAATTCTCCAGGATTTTCAAATGAAAGTAATACCAAGTCCAAGTAGGCATCAGAATAATAATAAAAAAAAGCCCTGGCCCCAAGAAAACATGAGACAGTTAGTGTGAACCCATAAACCAAATGATAAAAGATACCAGGAGATAGAGAGAAAAGTTTGGCCCTAGAAATAAAAGAATGACTTGGAATGTGTATGGTATGGTGATATTTTATTTGTACTGAAATGTGATTTTATTTGTATGTTAATAAATAAAGTTGCCTGGAGACCAGAGCTAATAGCAAGCCATAGCAGAAGCTGGGCAGTGGTGGTGCATGCCTTTAATCCCAGCTCTTGGGAGGCAGAGCTAGGCGGATCTCTGTGAGTTCAAAGATACAGCCAGCATGGAGACACACGCCTTTAATCTCAATACCAACCATTGAAGACCTGGAGATCTTTACAGACAGGCAGTGATGAGGAAGTCATGTGGTTGGGTTTACAACCAATGAGAAGGCAGAACAGAAAGTCAATCAAAGGACAAACACACAGGAAGTAGCTCTCTTGCTGAGAGGAAAGACAGCAGCTGCAGCAAAGGGTAAGCTCAGCTCTCAGCTACTGCTCTGACCTCTTTGGCTTTTAACTCTGCAATTGGCTCTGTGTTTCTTATTTAATAAGATTGTTCATGTACAGTATGGTTTAAGAGAAAATATGAAGGAAGCTGATTTCTCTTCCATAGACAAATTGTGATATTTCACAATTAAGAGGAAATAACTCCTTAAGATTTTTCTAGCTGGTAGTTTTATGAAGGCTTAGGATGATTATTAAAGCAGAATTTGAATAAAAGAGCACCAACCTCTTGCACCCAGCCAAAATCAGCTTCTAGAAACAAAATTTTGAATGGGACATTATCCCTACAGTGAGGTAGAGGAAAACACTCTTACTTTCACTATATGACTCTGCTGTTCTGTAAGGGAGGCTAGAGAACACTGAGCATGATAGACTCCTCAGGGATGAGCACTCCATCATCTCCATCTCTCACAATATCTTGCTCAAAGCTCAGTGCATGGCAGACACAATCATTGATATTCAATAGAATAAATAAAGGTTAAGAATCAATTTCATTTTTGTCCTACTGAAATCAGTGGCCCCTTTAGCCAATCTACTTAGGCATCTCATTTATTAGCAAAATACATGCTTCAGTGTAGATGTTCTAAGTAGCTGGCCATTTAATTGAGTGGATGCAATGAATTATAAAGGCTGGACTGGATCTTTCATTCATCCTGCTTTGTGTGTGTGTGTGTGTGTGTGTGTGTAGCTATGCATACACATGTGTACATGAGGAGGTCAGAATTCAACCTTGGGTATTGTTCTTCAGGTCACCATCCATCCTGTTTGCTCAAGCCCACCACAAGATCTCCTTTACCTAGAAATCATTGATTCAGCAAGGCTGACTGGCCACTGAGCCCCAGGCATTTGCCTGTCTTTCTTCTACAGCAGTCAGAAACCCTCCTTTCTCAGAAAAAAAAAATTCTCCTAATACCAAGAGAGACTCTTTAAGTCTTCCAATTTAGTTTATGGAGACATAGCTCCAGCTCTGAAAGAGCGACATGTGACTCCCCTTTTGCATTTTCAAATGAAAGTTCCAAGTTTACGACTTTGTGGTTATTTGCAGAAGGGCTTCTGCATGCAACTGTGCTGTCTGTTTGGAGAACATGCCATGTGTCTAGCACTGGAAGACTGCTCTCAGTTTAACCAAAGGATTTAAATCCACTCTCACATGTTGGTCTCTCTCCACTTGGCTACACTTGATGAAAAGGGGACAGTGGAAGGTATTTTTCATGTGACTGACTTATGGTTGCCTTCCCAGTGGCCCTTTAAGTATAGAATAACCCAGCTAGGGGAAGTGCATCTACACAGGATGTAATTCTGTCCAATTATTATAATATATCCGAAATTTTCTTCAAAGCAGGGGATGAAGCAAAGAGAATCTTCAAAGTTCCTGTCTTTACTACAAAATATAAAGTCCTAGTGAGGGTCTAAAGAGATGGCTCAGTGGTAAAGAGTGCTTGCTGCTTCTCCTTGGGCTTGGAGTTCCGTTCCTGGTACCCAAATCAGGTCCCTCACAACTGCCTGAAATATAGTGCTACCTGTTGCTTCTGCGGGCACATACATGAACACGGGTGTGTGCAAACATGCATGCATGCACACCTACATATACATATAAAATTCCATCTCCTACACCTGATATCCCATATTTATACCAAAAAAAAATGTACCATAGGAGATTCCTTTTCTACTAATAGGGAATAAATATTATCCTGGATGCCATCTCATGGAGACTCCATCTTCAAACTGCCTATTAAGCAATTGCAGAAATAATTTTTTTCCTTTGGGTGTGAATGAAGAGACAAAATTCCCTAAAGGGAGAAATTTGAAATTGAACCAGAGCTACCAAAAGTTAAGGGAAGATTTATTGGAATGAATTTTCAACTGCTGCACTGTTCCTTGTTAGCATAGAATCCCTAGGTGGCTTTTGAGAATATTATAAATGCCTCGACTCCCTCCCAGAAACACACAGATCGACAAGGAATGTGTATATTGCAGGTGCTTCACACAGCTCTATTCATGAGATTTCTAGAGAACATCTGGGTCTCAGTTTAAACTCCTGCTCCAAGTTTTGCTTTTTTAAATAAAAAAAAATCTCCTGCATTAGTTAAAGTGGAGGAAAGGGAGGAGGAAGAGGGAAAAGAGGAGGAGGGATAGGAAGAAGAGGAAAAGAAGTTCTTAAGATGTTAAAAGAAAATTCTATATACTCTTAGCACCTGATCCAGCCTGTCAATAGAAGCTGCAGATCATTGAAAGACCATGAGTACACTAGGTATTCTTTTATTCAGTGAGTACTCATTGAGCATTTCCCTGATGTGTGGTGATGAGGCAGTGACGGAGTTTAGAGTGAGAGGTGTTCTTCTGATCTAACAAATAGCTCATAAGCATACATCCGTAGTGCGATACAGTGTGATAAGTGCCAATGTGGGTAAATGCAGTGTGGGAAAACCAAGGGGTGGGGAGAGTAGAGAGTAGCTAAGAGCAAGGAAAAGTCTCCATCTGGAAGACAATGTCCAGCATGAATCATGAACTGACAGATGCAAGCCACGAGAAAGGAAGAAAAAAGAAAGAGGCTCCCACAGTATTACAATGGTATAGGGGTCAGAAAGAACATGGTGCTTTCCAAGAATGGCAAGCAATGCTGTGCCTGGGACACTGGAAGTGGCAAAAGAGAATGCTGGGGGAGTAGGCAAGGGTAACTCTTTGGATAGCCTTGTCAAGCATACTGAGAACCTGGAATTATACTGAAGGGAAAGAAACACCACTTAAAGGACTTCAAGAAGAGTTATGACATTAAACTAGCAATTTAGAAATGTCATTTGTGAATGCAAATACATTTAATTGCTTGATTGACCAGTGGTTCTAAGGTTTCATAGAAGAGGTGTCAGAGTAACATGAGCCCATGGGCACCACTAACTTTATAAACACGGCAGCATTTAACTTTGCTGAAAGTCATTTGAGATATATTACATAATAACTGCATTTCCAAGATGGAAAGAGGTCTTTGAAATACAGTGAACTGGTTTTCCATTGTTGATAACAAATCACTACAAAGTTATTGGCTTAAAACACCACAAATTCATTATTTTACAGGAGGTCAGAAATCTGACACAAGTCTCATTCAGCTATAACCAATGTGTTGGCTGGACGGAAATCCTTTCTAGGCGTTTGATAGGATAATTTGTTTCCTTGCCTTTCCTCCCTTCTAGAGGACACCTGAATTCTTGGCACATACCCTCCCTCCCCTATCTGCAAAGCCAGCAACTGGAGTCTCTTTCCAAATTTTCCTCAATGATGACATTGGCTGGGGAAGATTCCACACTTTCAAATGTCCCATGATTATATTGGGCCCATCTGGATAAACCCAAGCAACCCCCTTCCATGGTCTGTACTCTCAACCACATGTACAATGGAAGCTAGCATCTTCAAAGCTCAATGAATTAGGTAAGAGCAACTTCTGTTGGTGGGTAACAGGGAGAAGGTTTTCTTGCTGCCAAAAAGAGGTCTAGCATCTTTGCATGCCTTCATCAGTATTACTGAACCAGGGATACCTCACCAACAAAATGTAGTATAATTTGATCTCTTTATGGGTGTCATTAACTCTTAAGGCACCTACAGTGCTAAACAAATCCATTTTAAAAATGTCGGATGCTCTCAGTCATTGGCTGAGGAATGTGTTTGTAAGCTTGAGTATGTTGTCATCACATTAAACACTGTTCAAAATGGGCAATCACAGAAAGGAGTCAGTGCCTGGCAGATCAGACAAACTTAGACAGGAATTTGGGCAGACGCAAGCTGAAGGGAAAGCAGGGACTGATAAAGGACTTTGACAGTGAGTGACAGGACTCCCCTGAGACTAAGACAAGATGTAAAGATAAAAACAGTATCATGAAAGTGGAAAATTGTAAAATGCAAATACACATGTGCTTAAAATAGGTTGAAATAATCTCAAAACTTTGCCAGCAGTTTTCCATATATCTTCTGGATATGTCTGTTCTCAGGACAAAGTTATAGATGATTTTTAAAAGATTTATTTTGTTGTTTCTGGCTGTGTGTGCATGATACACACATGTGTAAAGATGGTAACCATGGAGGCTAGAAGAGAGCTTGGAATCTTCTGGAACTGGAGTTCCAAGTGGTTTTGATCTATCTACTGTGAGTGCTGGGAACAAAACTCAAGTTCTCTATAAAACCATTATATGTTCTTAACCACTGATCCAGTTCCCCAACCCAGTATGTTCTTGTTTTATGTATCAGTAGCTGATCGTCTGAAGCAGTACTGAGCCAATAAATGATCATAGCTATAGCTTACAAAGTCTCCTAAATACAAGTCTTACCTAGAGATAAGTTTTCAGAATCCAGAAGTCTCTGTCCTTAGCTTTCACCACTTTAGAAAGCTACATGTTTCCAGTACAACCCCATATGCTTCAAAGCACATTGTATTTCAACAGTCACTTTGAGGATACAGGAACCAAGGACATATAGTAAACATTAAACATAAATAACACTATGGTGATATTTTATTTGTACTGAAATGTGATTTTATTTGTATGTTAATAAATAAAGTTGCCTGGGGGTCAGAGCTAATAGCAAGCCATCACAGAAGCTGGGCGGTGGTGGTGCATGCCTTTAATCCCAATCACACAACAGGCAGATCTCTGTGTGTCCAAGGATACAGCCAGCATGGAGACACACACCTTTAATCTCAATACCAACCATAGAAGACCTGGAGATCTGTACAGACAGGTAGTGACGAGGCGGTCATGTGGTTGGGTTTACAACCAATGAGAAGGCAGAACAGAAAGTCTATATAAAGACAAGCACACAGGAAGTAGGTCTCTTGGCTGAAGAGGATAGCTGCAGCAGTGAAGGGTAAGGCTCTTAGCTCTAACCTCTTGGGCTTTCATCTTTGCATTGGCTCTGCGTTTCTTATTTAATAAGATGATTACTTCTACATAACCTGCCTCTATTCAAGATATATTTTCAATGCTCACAATCTGATCAGATTCCAAATTCATTACTGGTTCAACTTTAACATTTTTTTAGACTT
Source organism: Peromyscus maniculatus bairdii (assembly GCF_049852395.1). Taxonomy (NCBI): domain Eukaryota; kingdom Metazoa; phylum Chordata; class Mammalia; order Rodentia; family Cricetidae; genus Peromyscus; species Peromyscus maniculatus. The sequence goes on along the minus strand of NC_134862.1, from coordinate 38,972,116 downwards.
TGCTATGTTGTCTTGACATTCAGGCTGTGTTTTGTCCAATTTTAAGATAAATTGAAGACATTCTTCTTTGAGAGATGAAATGCCTGTGGAGGTATTGAGGTCATGATAATGTGAGAGGGCTTGATAGATGGACAGTTGTGTACTGGGTACCAAGAGGAGGCTGACACACTAGGTGAAGCAGAAGGCAAACTCTTCAGATCTGAGATGCAGCGATTCGGTGACGTCAAGGATCCTGTAGTGTTTAAGGTGTTTCAGGCTGTTGTTGGCCTGTGCTAAAAGAAAATCACTATTCTAGTTTCATCCTGTTGAGGTGAAAAGTACCATTTCCAAGGGAAACTTAGAGGAAGAAAAGGCTTATTTCATCATACACTTCCATGTCACAATGCATCCCTGAGGGAAGTTAGGACATGAGCTCCAACAGCAACCTGAAGCAGAAACAAGAGAGAAAGGTTGCTTGTTGGCTTATTCTTTGACTTGTTCACAGATTCAAGACTACATAGCTTTCATATACAGCATAAGACCACCTGCCTAATAATGGTGCCACCCACAGTGGCTAGGATCCTCTTGTACCAATTAATAATCCAAACAATATCCACAGACATGTCAATAGGCCAACCAGCAGTTCCTAACGCTAGAGATTCCTCTCAGATGACTCCAGGTGATAACAAATTGACAGTAAAACTACCTGGGACAGGGACACTGTACAACTCCCCTGGAAGACTTACTCTTGGAAGATCATGTGACTGGAACAGAAACATGATCCATTCTTCATGACCAAGTGGTTAGCCAGCTCTGAGGTATGGTTTTTAGATGCACCAAAGGTTGCCTCATTGACATAGAGAATTCCTCAGGAAAGGAGAGATTTGAGAAGTATAGCAATCTTTGTGTCTGCTGAAAGTACTGGGAGACAGGCCATGAGCAAATGATGCAATTGTGTGTTTGAAAACTGGGAAAACAATCTTGAAGGTAAAGTCTGGAGATACGGAGAGGAAGTTGGAAGGGATATCATGTGTCTCCTAGTTCAGTCTGATACATATGTCCTTACGGTATACTCAAAATACAGAAGAATTTAGATAAAGGTTTGTAAAGTCTGGACTCCGTTTTGAAGGAAATGACAACTAGAAGACTAACACAGGGTGGAAGCAGAGGACCCAACCTGAAGCCACCTCAGGCAGGTTTGTGATAGGAGGCCAAGAAAAAGGAAGACTGCTGATGAAATGCTGCAGTGAAACACTGGATATTCCCATTGACCTCAGTGACTTGGTGTTCATTTATGTTCTTTTTGTGCTATTCTAAAGAATGTTGCCCTTGGGAGAAAAACACCCTTCAGTCTCACCTCTTGTACTAAATGGAGAAGGAAATAAACTGTGTTTGCATAGACATGTTGGTACACGGTCCACTAACAGATTCCAGCAGATAATAAAATGTTTGATAGAGGACCTGAAAGGAGCATGGGATCTTCCAGTGTCCCATTATTCCAAACTGACATGCTTCCAAACACCTTTTCAAGCAATATCTTGATATGACCATCATGAGAGGCAGGCAGCACAAAGTGGCAAGTCAGCATGCTGACATGCAGAGGAGAACCACAAACAGCATCATGGGAAGGGGATATGATTTTGCTTTTATAGCCCGTCCCTACCCTTAGCATGGAGCACGCTGCACAGATGCATGGGACTTTCAGGAGGCCAGTATCTGGTAAACATGAATATTTTACTCATTCTTCCTATTGGTAGCAGTGTTTAAGCACTTCTTGTATTAGTTTCTCATTGCTATGACATAACACCCAACTAAACAACCTGAAGAAAGAAGGAAAGGTCTATTTTGACCCAGTTTGAGGGTACAGTTCATTGTGGTGGGGAAGGGAAAGCATGGTTGCCAGAGCATAGATCAGCCGGTCACACGACATCCACAGTCTGGAAGGAGAGAGATGGATGCTGATGCTCAGCTCCTTTTCTCCTTTCAGTCCAGGACCCCAGCCCATGGATGGTACTGCCCATATTCAAGGTTGGTCTTCACACCTAAGTTAAACCCATCTAAAGAATTGCTCACAGACATATCCAGAATTTGTCTTCTAAATGATTCTAAGTCCTATGAGGTTCACCATATTGAGTATCACATACCATAAAATTCAGTACTGTTATTTAAAAATCAAGATGAAATATACCTATATAAAACATAAAGGCAGGCATATTTAAAGCATAACATAAATAGAATATATTATTTATACTTTTGTGTATAAGTTAGTATGTTCATCTGTGTATATGTGAGTGTGTATGCATGCATGTATGTGTGTGTGTGTGTGTGTGTGTGTGTGTGTGTGTGTGTGTGTGTGTGTGTGTGTGTAGACCAGAAGAGGACTTAGATCTTTTTCCTTGGGCATAAACCACCTTTTCTGAGATAGTCTCTCGTTGGCCTGGAGCTCACAAAGTAGACTAGGCTGTCATGTCAGTGAGCCCCGGAGACCCACCTTTCTCAGCCTCCTAGGTGCTGCAATGACAGATGCACAACAGCACACCTGGCTTTGCAGTGTGGTTTCTGAGGACTGAATTCAGAACCCTATACTTGCACGGCAAGCATTTTTCTGACTGAGCAGTCTCCACAGCCTGGACAAGCCATATTTTAAAAGCTAACATTTGTATTGTACACCCTATTTGTGCATGATTTCAAGTATCTCTTGGTGCTTCTAAGAGCTTTCCAATCCAGATAGGGGACTGCAGAATCGTGTGTGCTATAGTCTGAACATTTCTGTTCTAGTTTCATCCTCTTGCTTTGATAAATACCAAGACAAAAAAGAACTTGGGGAATGAAAATACTGATTTGCGTTATACTGCCCAAGTCACAGTCCATCAGTGAGCCAAGTCAGAGCAGAAGGAGGCAAGGAGGCAAGCAGAGACCATGGAGAATGCTACTTGCTGCCTTGTACAGGCTCATGTCTTCCTGGCTTATACAGCCTGTCCAATGGTGGTGCTGTTCACAATGGACTGATCTCTCACATCGATCAACTATCAAAACAGTCTCTCACAGGCCTGGCCACAGGCCAGTCCAATCCGAGTCATCCTCCAATTAAAGTTCCCTCCAATGACTGTGGGCCATGTCAATGTGATGGCTGAAGCTAACTAGGGCACTGTTCTCCAAAGTTCACACACACACACACACACACAAATCGATCCCCTTTGGGAAGTGGTAAACCCTTCAGGAGAGTTTGGAGTGCTAAGTGCTCTACCCTGGCAAACAAGATTGTACCATTATAAAAGAGGCTCCTGACCAGTTTACTCCTCCAACCACTTGAAGATGGTGTTCATCCTTTTTTGTGCCTTCTGCACTGTGAGGATAGATATTGATTGTCCTTATAGAAACAGAGTACGCTCTCTCCAGACAGTGGTTCTAGATTCCCAATCTTTAGACCTATAAGAAAACAATTTATGTCTGAAGATATTTAATTATAGAAGCATGAATGAACTAAGACAGAAATGTGCATATCCAGGGCCAGGATAGTGGGTCTGCAGGTAAGAATGCTGGCTGCTAAGCCTGATGACTTGAGTTCAATCCTTGGAACTCACAGTGGAAGGAGATAGCAGATTCCTGAATGTCCCTTGATTTCCACATCTGTGCTGTGGCACATGTAGACCTATGCCCCTCTCTTACACACACAGTGAAAAATAAGATCAAAGTTAAAAACAAGAAATTAATGTTCAGAAACTGGGTGCTGCTGCTGCAGTTAACCTAAAATAATAGACGCCTCTTAGGAGGCTGAGTCCTAAAGGGCTACTCTGGGGTAGGCTCAGAAAAGCCAAGCTATAGAGAGAGCCTTCATCATTATAATTATGCAATTGTAATCAGAATGTGAGTAGAAATTTGGACAACAAAGCTTGCTCTAGGGGGCTAGAGATGGTTCAGAAGTTAGGAGCAGAAACAGTTCTTGCAGAGGACCTGAGTTCGGTTTCCACATTGAGTGGCTTAGAACTAACTGTAACTCCAGCTCTAGAGGATCTGACACCCTCTTCTGGGTTCTATAGGCACCTGCACTCACATGCACATACCCCATCATATGCATGTATACATACTATCAAAAATAAAAATGAGAGAGGTTCCGGGAAGGGTAAAAGAGAGGGGGTGGGGGGCAGGAATGGAGATTTCTGAGGAGAGCACAGTTATAAATGAGGGATGTTACCATAAATTGAAAGAAAAGCTAACCTTGATACTATCTTGCAAAGAAGTTGGCTGAATTGTGCTCTTGTAGTGCTTCAGGGAAGACAAGGACTTCAGAGTGATGATTCAGAACGTTTGGCAGCAGATATCGCTGAGCAAATTGTTGAAGATATGGTATGTCTTCTCTTGACTGCTCACAGTAAAATTCAGGGAGAGAAAAACAAATCACAGATGGAATATATAATCAAAAGGGAGGCAGGATTTAAAGAGTTGGAAAATTCTTAGGCTGTAAAGAATAAGAAAATTGTTATGGGGAACACTCAAAGGGTAAGACAGAAGCTACGTGTTACCTGTCAAGACATTGGAAGAATAACTCTAATAGCATTCAGAGATTCCTGGGTGCTGCCCTTCCCACCTCAAAGTCAAAGCACCAAGTCTTTGTGGAAGAAAAGTCTTGAAGAAGAACCTGACAATCATAGAACCTCACCATTCACTGCCATGAGTCACCTAAGGTATCTGCCCCTGTATTTTGTCACCATTATCCTTGGCCACCTTGGATGTGGTGAATCAGTGTGTCCACATGTGGCATAGGATTCAATGTATACTCAACGGAAGTTGCAAGCAGAGAATCTGGGCAGATATGTGGAGCCTCCTTCGTTAAAATGCAGAATGCAAGCAGCAAGACCAGTAGGGCCTCCAGACAGATATCCAAAGGTCCCAGGGAGCCTTGAGACCCAGGTAGATGAGTTTTATGACCACATAAGGGTCAGACCACCACAAATAGCCCCTGTCAGGACATCCCCAGCATAATCATGGGAGCAGGGTCAACTCTAAAGATTCCAGAACAATAGTACTAAGAAAATATATCCAACTTCAGCATGGAAGATTCGATGGTGGTTAATATTGACTAACAATGATCAGGATTTAGAATTCCATAGGAGAGAAGTGCTAAGAATATCTTGGAGGGAATTACTAGATTTGCGTTAACTAAGGAGGGACTATCCACCCTGAATATGAATGAAAGCATCCCACTGGCTGGCATCTGGACTGGAATAAAAGGGAAAAGCAAGCCGAGCAGCAACACTCATCTCTTTCTGCCTCCTGACTATGAATACACCGAGAGTAGCTGCCTCGTAACCCAGCCATCTTCCTTCCCCACCGTAATGGATTGTACCCTCAAACTGAGAACCAAAATCAAGCATCATTTCTTTCTTAAGCTGTTTTTATCAGGTGCTTTATGACGGTAACAGGGACAATCACTAATACAGAGATGTAGGCAAATGACTCCAAGCCTTGAGACTGTGTGGATTGTACCATCAAACAATGAGGTCTGGGTTTCTCCAAACTTCAAGCCCAGGCCCCATGCCAGTGTCTCTAGACAGTGATTCATGGAGCCCAAATCGATGAATTTGAGCCGGGCAGTGGTGGCACACACCTTTAATACCAGCACTCAGGAGGCAGAGGCAGGCAGATCTCTGTGAGTTCGAGGCCAGCCTGGATACAGAGTGTTTCAGGAAAGGCGCACAGCTACACAAAAAAACCCTGTCTCGAAAAACAAAAAACAAACAAACAAACAAAAAATCGATGAATTTGGACCTTTAAGATATAGTGATTTGCCCTGGAAGGTTTTTACTTCCTCCTTTCCTAGTTCTCTCTGTTGGGGTGGGAATATCTAGCTGACAACTGTCTCACCATTATAATTTTTTCTTTCACTTTTGAGAATATAATATAATTACATAATTTCTTTCTTCTCTTTCCTCTCTCTAAGCCCTCCTATGTTGTCTGACTTGCCTTCTTTCAAATCCATGCCATCTTTTATTATTAATTGTTATTACATGAAGATACATGTGTGTGTGTGTGAGTGTGTATGTGTGAGTGTGTATGTCTGTATTCTAAATATAACCTGTGCAGTCTGCATACAGTTTGTGATATATATAAATTTTTTCAGGACTGACTATTTAGCACTAGACAATCAATTGGTATTCTCTTCCCTGAGGAAGACTGTATCTACTCTTTCAGAATTCATTAGTTGCCATTAGTTCTTTGTGTAGGGCTGAGTCCTCACGGGCTTCCCTTGTCCATTTGAGCACACATGTTGTTCTTATTCAGCTCATGTTTAGGCAGTCATGTTGGTGATACTTTATGACTGTAGCTTCTGTATTACTAGGAGACACTGTCTTACAATAAAGTCCCTGATCCTCTGGTTTTTATGATCTTTCCACTCCTTCTTCTACAATGCTCCCTAAGCCTTAGGTGTGGGGATTGTTTTGTACATGTGTCTATTGGGACTGGGCTCTGTAACTCTGTATTTTGATTGTTTGGAATGTTCTCCATCTGTTGAAAAGAGAAGTGTGTTTGATGGATGATGAGGACTATCCGTATATGTGGGTACAAGGACAAACATTTAGAGTGTAGTTAGGGTTGATGCTGGTTTAGTCAAGTGGCGATTGTAGGTTCTCCGCCAAGATCCACGACTTCACTAGTCCAGGGTAGCTGGCTAGTTTTCCAGTAGCAGGCATGGTTTCTCCTCTTGTTGAGTGGGTCTTACATCCAGTTGGTTGACCCTCCAGAAGTGGAAGGTAAGCCCCTATTTCTTAAGACACCAAGCACTTCAGACATAGAGACCAGAGATTCCTGAGGTAGAACTGACCTGAATGTCTCCTCTCTGAGGACTAGCTTTTATGGTACCACAAGGCATCGTGTGAGCTTCCAAAGGAAGAAGGCAACCAACAGTCCTACCCAGCTATGAAACATGAACTATGAACAACAACCAGGCCATGAGCCATAACAACAACCAGCATGGTATGATAACTCCAAGGGTTGCTCAAATCTTGCTGGTAACAAACATCTCTAACTGGACTCATCACTATATTTTAGAAGTGCATAACATGCTTTATTTCATAAGCTCACTACTAGAAGGGCAACTTTCTTAATGATGTGATGTCTCACCCAGGTCTAGTCAATATTTATGTGGAAATTTGGATTTGTACTTCAAAGTCAATGTGAAATTAATTAGTATTTGGGGGGACTTTGAAATGGAACGAATGGAATATGTGCATGTACGTATGATATGGGAGGACATGAATTTAGGGGTCTAGAGAATAAATGCTATCATCTGCATGTTAATGTCTTCCAAAATTCATATTGAATATTTAATCATAATATAGTAATATTTACAGGAGAACCTTTACAAGAGGTGGTAAGGTCATGATGCTTCTGTCCTCAGGGTTGGGATTACTATCATGAAAAGTCTGCAGAGAGTGGGTTTGTCAACTTTAACATTCCCCTGACCCCACCAGTGAGGTTCCAACAAGAGACACTATCTTTGGACCAGAGATCCATCCTCATTCACTAAATATGTTAGCCCCTGTATTTGGGCTTTCAATTCTATAGAACTATAAGAAACTTCTATTGTTATAAATTTCAAAGCCTAAGGTAATTTGTTACAGCATCAAGAACAACTTAAGATAGTGCAAATTAGTAACTCAAGCAAGGTCATACAAAGTTTCAGCACTAGAGCTTAGATTTACATACCACAGTAGTGTGGCTATGGCATCCTGGTCCTAACCTCTGTAATACAGTTTAATTGCTTTCCTGCCATGCTGAGCAGGATGGCATTAGATAATTATTTTGAGGCATGATGTGCATTTTGGGAAAGGTTAATCTTTAATGATGACTATACAGCAGAATCTCACCCAGTCTTCTTAGTAATTATGTCAGAGCAGAGTGCTATTACATTATTCTACTTAACATAGTTGATGAAGAACTGGGGAAGAGCAGGATGAGAGCCAGTGTGGCCACTTTCTCATACCTCCTTGTGGATATTACATCGACTCCATTACCAACTCATGAGTTCTTTATAGACATCCATTTAATATTCCTTACCTAAGCCAAGAAGGAAAGTTCAAACAAAATCACTGACCCCTGAGTGCATTTTCCCCCCAGGCAGACTTTGCCTTACAAATATCACATTGAGTTGAACTCAAATCACCTCCAATTCCCACTTGACTCCTTGGTGTTCTGTAGGTTTTGTGTAGACCATGAAGAGCTGGTTGTCATAGAGGTCCAGTGAGGCCACTATTGTAAAGCGTAAAATTTGTCTTTTTAAAGATAAGTATTAGGTTAAGGAATGTTAGACCCACTATAAAAGATTATTCCCTGCAACAGGAATATGTGTATTCTACTTTGGAGACGGTTCCTTTAAGTGTCCAAAGTAAATTTTTCTGGTTATTCATAATAGAATCAACTAGGTTGTTGTGCTAATATAAACGCCTAGTCTTAAATTTGTCGAGTGAGAATTTGGAGGCAGAGTTTAGGAGATCTGCATTTTTTGATGATTTCTAGTCTAGGTATGTAGCTCATTTGGTGGAGTGTTTGCCTAACAAGCACAAAGCTCTGCATTTCATCCCTAGCCCCACATAAGCCAGATGTGGTGGTACAAGCCAGTAATCCTAGCACTCTGCAGGTTTAAGCAGGAGGCTCAGGAGTTCACAATAATCCTTTGCTACATAAAACCCTATCTCAAAAACATGTGTATTGAATCAGTTCCTCTGATGACTGCCCCACTTCCCAGTGTTGGAAGGAACTCATTCAATACTGCCTGGCCTTTGCTTCAGCAATAGTCCCCAGAGTCCCACGAGCTCTTCATTGGCATCTAAGCATTTGTCATCTAAAATGGGTCATGAGGGACCCACATTAAACACTGTTTCCAGAGTGTCTGTGAGGGTGTTTCTGATGGAGGTACGATTTGAATCAGTGAATCTAGTAAGCAATCACCCTCAACAGTGTGGATAGGCTTCATCCATCCACTGAGAGACAGTTCAGGCAAGAAAGCAAGAACTCCTCTCTTTTTTGCACTCCTCTATTGCTCTGAGATTATTATTTGTACCACTGTTTCCCTGAACTCTTAGGGCTTTAGACTCAATCTAAACTACAGCACCAGTTTTCCAGGGTCTAGTCATATATGTGTCACATAATTGAACTTTTTTTTTTTTTTTTTTTTTTTTTTTTTTTTTTTTTTTTTTTTTTTTTTAGGGTGTAAACCTGTGAGCTCAGGAGTCAGAGTAGCCACTGGCTGACTCTCTTTCTCTTTGCTGCTGTCCCCGGAAGCCTCTCCTTCAAAACCACTCCAACTAATAAACCCACCTGTGCTCCTCCCTGTTACTTCCTGTCAGCTAGTTAACCCTGCCTCTCTGAGCCCAGGTTAATTTTATTTAATCAACACAATGCAACACATCTTTACGTAGTTAAACAAATGCAGCATAAACAAATGTAGCACATCTTTGCCTAGTTAAACAAATATTCCACAACAGAATTCTGCTCAGTTGGTGTCTCAGTTTATTACTGCTGTGATGGAACACCATGGCCAAAAGCAAATTGGGGAGGAAAGGGTTCATTTGGCTCACACTAATATGTCCATAGTCGGTTACTGAAGGAAGTCAGGACAGGAACTCAAACAGGACAGGAACCTGGAAGCAGGAGCTGATGCAGAAGCCATGGAGGGTACTGCTTACTGGCTTGCTCTCCATGGCTTGCTCGGGCTGCTTATTTTGTTTTGTTCTGTTTTTCGAGACAGGATTTCTCTGCAGCCCTGACTGTCCTGAAACTCCCTCTGTAGATTAGACTGGCCTTGAACTTGGAAATCTGCCTGCTTCTGCCTTCCAAGTGCTTGGATCAAAGGCATTCGCCACCACTGCCTGGCCACAGCCTGCTTTTTTTTTTTTTTTTTGTGATATATATTTTTTATTTTACAATACCATTCAGTTCTACATATCAGCCATGGGTTCCCCTATTCTCCCCCCTCCCACGCCCTCCCCTTACCCCCAGCCCACCCTCCATTCCCATCTCCTCCAGGACAAGTCCTCCCCCCGAGGACTGTGATCGACTTGGTAGACTCAGTCCAGGGAGGTCCAGTCCCTTCCTCCCAGACTGAGCCAAGTGTCCCTGCATAAGTTCCTGGTTTCCAACAGCCAACTCATGGAATGAGCACAGGACTTGGTCCCACTGCCTAAATGCCTCCCAAACTGATCAAGCCAATCAACTGTCTCACCTATTCAGAGGGCCTGATCCAGCTGGGAGCCCCTCAGTCTTTGGTTCATAGTTCATGTGTTTCCATTCATTTGGCTATTTTTTTTCAATAATTGAGTAAAACTGAAATTTATTATATGCCACAGTCGTCCTACGGACCTCCATGCTATATATATATAGCCTCTATGGTTCTATGGGTTGTGGTCTGATTGTTCATTTTATATCTAGAATCCACCAATGAGTGAGTACATACCATAACTGTCTTTCTGGGTTTGGGTTACCTCACTCAGGATGATATTTTCTAGTTCCATCCATTTGCCTGCAAATTTCATGCTTTCATTGTTTTTCTCTGCTGAGTAGTACTCCATTGTGTATATGTACCACATTTTTTTCATCATTCTTCCGTTGATGGGCATCTAGGTTGTTTCCAGGTTCTGGCTATTACAAATAGTGCTGCTATGAACATAGCTGAGCATGTATCTTTATGGTATGTATCAGCATTCTTTGGGTATATGCCCAAGAGTGGGATGGCTGGGTCTTGAGGTAGTTTGATTCCTAATTTTCTGAGAAACCGCCATACTGATTTCCATAGTGGTTGTACAAGTTTACATTCCCACCAACAGTGGAGGAGTGTTCCCTTTGCTCCACATCCTCTCCAACATTGGTTGTCATTGGTGTTTTTGATCTTAGCCATTCTAACAGGTGTAAGGTGGTATCTCAGAGTCGTTTTGATTTGCATTTCTCTGATGATTAAGGATGTTGAGCATTTCTTTAAATGTCTTTCAGCCATTTGTAGTTCTTGTTTTGTGAATTCTCTGTTTAGCTCTTTAGCCCATTTTTTAATTGGACTGTTCAGAGCTTTGATGTCTAGTTTCTTGAGTTCTTTATATATTGTGGAGATCAATCCTCTGTCAGATGTGGGGTTGGTGAAGATCTTTTCCCAATCTGTTGGCTGTCTTATTGTCTTATTGACTGTGTCTTTTGCCCTGCAAAAGCTTCTCAGTTTTGAGAGGTCCCATTTATTAATGGTTGTGCTCAGGGTCTGTGCTGTCGGTGTTTTATTTAGGAAATGGTCTCCAGTGCCAATGCGTTCAAGAGTGCTTCCTATCTTCTTTTCTATTAAGTTTAGTGTAACTGGATTTATGTTTAGGTCTTTGATCCACTTGGACTTGAGTTTTGTGCATGGTGACAGATATGGATCTATTTGTAATCTTTTACATATTGACATCCAGTTATGCCAGCACCATTTGTTAAAGATACTTTCTTTGTTCCATTGTATAGTTTTGGCTCCTTTGTCAAAAACCAGGTGTTCATATGTGCATGGATTAATGTCAGGGTCTTCAATTCGATTCCATTGGTCCGTATGTCGGTTTTTATACCAGTACCAAGCTGTTTTTATTACTATAGCTCTATAGTAGAGTTTGAGGTCCGGGATGGTGATGCCTCCAAGGGTTGCTTTATCGTATAGGATTCTTTTAGCTATCCTGGGTCTTTTGTTTTTCCATATAAAGTTGAGTATTTTTCTTTCCAAGTCTGTGAAGAATTGTGTTGGGATTTTGATGGGGATTGCATTGAATCTGTAGATTGCTTTTGGTAAGATTGCCATTTTTACTATGTTAATCCTACCTATCCATGAGCATGGGAGATCCTTCCATTTTCTGATATCTTCTTCAATTTCTTTCTTTAGAGATTTAAAGTTCTTATCAAAAAGGTCTTTCACTTGTTTAGTTAGTGTTATCCCAAGGTATTTTATATTATTTGTGGCTATTGTAAAGGGTGATGTTTCTCTGACTTCTTTCTCAGCCCTTTTATCATTTGTGTATAGGAGGGCTACTGATTTTTTTGAGTTGATCTTGTATCCTGCCACTTTACTGAAGGAGTTTATCAGCTGTAGAAGTTCCCTGGTAGAGTTTTTGGGGTCACTTATGTATACTATCATATCATCTGCAAATAGTGAAAGTTTGACTTCTTCCTTGCCAATTTGTATCCCTTTGATCTCCTTTTGTTGTCTTATTGCTCTAGCTAGAACTTCTAGTACTATATTGAATAAATATGGGGAGAGTGGACAGCCTTGTCTTGTTCCTGAATTTAGTGGTATCGCTTTGAGTTTCTCTCCATTTAATTTGATGTTTGCTGTTGGCTTGCTATAAATTGCTTTTATTATGTTTAGAAATGTTCCTTGTATTCCTATTCTTTCTAAGACCTTTATCATGAAGGGGTGTTGGATTTTGTCAAAGCCTTTTTCAGCATCTAGTGAGATGATCATGTGGTTTTTTTCTTTCAGTTTGTTTATATGGTGTATTACATTGACTGATTTCCGTATGTTGAACCATCCTTGCATCCCTGGGATGAATCCTACTTGGTCGTGATGGATGATTGTTTTGATGTATTCTTGGATTCGGTTTGCCAATATTTTGTTGAGTATTTTTGCATCAATGTTCATGAGGGAGATTGGTCTGTAGTTCTCTTTCTTTGTTGCATCTTTGTGTGGTTTGGGTATCAGGGTAATTGTAGCCTCATAAAAAGAGTTTGGTAGTGTTCCTTCTGTTTCTATTGTGTGGAACACTTTGAAGAGGATTGGTATTAGTTCTTCTTTGAAAGTCAGGTAGAATTCTGCACTGAAACCATCTGGTCCTGGGCTTTTTTTAGTTGGGAGACTTTTGATGACTGTTTCTATTTCTTTAGGGGTTATTGGTCTATTTAAATGGTTTATCTGGTCTTGATTTAATTTTGGTATTTGGTATTTATCCAGAAAATTGTCCATTTCTTCCTGGTTTTCCATTTTTGTGGAGTACAGGTTTTTGAAGTATGATCTGATGATTCTCTGGATTTCCTCATTGTCTGTTGTTATGTCTCCCTTTTCATTTCTGATTTTGTGAATTTGGGTGTTCTCTCTTTGCCTTTTGGTTAATTTGGCTAGTGGTTTGTCTATCTTGTTGATTTTTTCAAAGAACCAACTCTTTGTTTCATTGATTTTTTGTATTGTTCTCTTGTTTTCTATTTCGTTGATTTCAGCCCTCAATTTGATTATTTCCTGGCGTCTATTTCTCCTGGGTGAGTTTGTTTCTTTTTGTTCTAGAGCTTTCAGTTGTGCTGTTAATTCATTGGTATGGGATTGCTCCATCTTCTTTATGTGTGCATTTAGAGCTATGAATTTTCCTCTTAGCACTGCTTTCATAGTGTCCCATAAGTTTGGGTATGTTGTACTTTCATTTTCATTGAATTCTAGGAACTCTTTAATTTCTGTCTTTATTTCTTCCTTGACCCATTGATGTTTCAGGTGGGTATTATTCGGTTTCCATGAGTTTGTGGGTTTTCTATAATTTTTGTTGTTATTGAGTTCTAACTTTAAGGCTTGGTGGTCTGATAAAATACAGGAGGTTATTCCAATTTTTTTGTATTTGTTGAGATTTGTTTTGTGTCCAAGCATGTGGTCAATTTTTGAGAAGGTTCCATGGGGTGCTGAGAAGAAGGTATATTCTTTTGGTTAGGATGGAATATTCTGTATATATCTATTAGGTCCATTTGAGTCATAACATCTGTTAGGTCCTTTATTTCTTTGTTAAGTTTCAGTCTGGTAGATCTATCTTTTGGTGAGAGTGGTGTGTTAAAATCTCCCACTACTAATGTGTGGGGTTTGATGTGCATTTTAAACTTTAGTAGTGTTTCTTTTATGAATGTGGGTGCTTTTGTATTTGGAGCATAAATGTTTAGAATCGAGACTTCATCTTGGTGGATTTTTCCTGTGATGAATATGTAATGTCCATCCTGGTCTCTTTTGATTGATTTTAGTTTGAAGTCTATTTTATTAGATATTAGGATAGCTACACCAGCTTGTTTCTTAGGTCCATTTGCTTGGAAAACCTTTTCCCAGCCCTTTACTCGGAGGCAGTGTCTGTCTTTGGAGTTAAGGTGTGTTTCTTGTATGCAGCATATGGATGGGTCCTGTTTTCTAATCCATTCTGTTAGTCTGTGTCTTTTTATAGATGAGTTGAGACCATTGATATTGATGGATATTAATGACCAGTGATTGTTAATTCCTGTTATTTTTTTGGTTGTGTTGTGTTGTCCTTCTGTGGTGTATGTTGGTGTAGGATTATCTATTGCTTGATTTTTCATGGATGTGTTTAGCTTCTTTGGGTTGAATTTTCCCTTCTAGTGCTTTCTGTAGGGCTGGGTTTGTGGACAGGTATTGATTAAATCTGGTTTTATCCTGGAATATTTTGTTTACTCCGCCTATGGTGATTAAGAGTTTTGCTGGGTATAATAGTCTGGGTTGGCATCCATGGTCTCTTAGTGTCTGCATGAGGTTTGTCCATGATCTTCTATCTTTCATAGTCTCTATTGAGTAGTCTGGTGTTATTCTGATGGGTTTGCCTTTATATGTTACTTGGTCCTTTTCCTTTGCAGCTCTTAATATTTTTTCTTTATTCTGTGTGTTTAGTGTTTTGATTATTATGTGGCGAGGGGACTTTTTTTTTGGATCCAGCCTATTCGGTGTTCTGTAAGCTTCTTGTATCTTCATAGGTATTTCTTTCTTTAGGTTAGGAAAGTTTTCTTCTATGATTTTGTTGAATATATTTTCTGTGCCTTTGAGTTGGTATTCTTCTCCTTCTTCTATCCCTATTATTCTTAGGTTTGGTCTTTTCATGGTGTCCCAAATTTCCTGGACGTTTTGTGTTAGGACTTTTTTGTCTTTATTGTTTTCTTTGACTGACGAATCTATTTTCTCTATCATGTCTTCAGTGTCAGAGATTCTCTGTTCCATCTCTTGCAATCGGTTGGTTATGCTTGTTTCTGTAGTTCCTGTTCGTTTTGTCAGGATTTCTATTTCCAGCATTCCCTCAGCATGTGTTTTCTTTATTGTGTCAAATTCATTTTTCAGATCTTGGAATGTTTCTTTCATCTGTTTAATTGCTTTTTCTTGGCTTTCTTTGATTTCTTCCCATTTTTTGTTCGTTTTTTCTTCCATTTCTTTAAGGGAGTTTTTTATTTCCTCTTTAATGGAGTTTTTCATTTCCTCTTTAAGGGAAGTTTTTATTTCCTCTTTAAGGGAGTTTTTTATTTCCTCTTTAAGGAAAGTTTTTATTTCCTCTTTAAGGTAGTTTTTCAATTCCTCTTTAAGGAAAGTTTTTATTTCCTCATTGAGGGAATGTTTTATTTCTTCTTTAAGGGCCTCTATCATCTTCTTAATGTCATTTTTTGTGTTTATTTCTTCTGTTTCTTCTGTCATGGTATGTTTAGGTCTTGCAGGTGTAGAATCACTAGGTTCTGATGTTGCCATATAGGTCTTTATGTTGTTGCCTGTATTTTTGCACTGGCGCCTACTCATCTCTTCCTCTGTGAGGTGCAGGTGGTGTCTGTGTCTGAGAGTGCCTCTCTTGTTCTAATTTTTAGTCTTGGTTTAGTAGGGGTTCTTGGTTAAGTTGGTGCTTTTGGGCTATTTCTTCAGGGGCAGCTGATTTCGATCGGTGAATTATATACATATGATTCTGGTGATCTGGTTTGGTGTCTGGGTAGCGCCTTCTTCTGTGTTCTCAGGTCACTTTTTGTTCATTTGTCAACTCCTCAGCTGATCTTGTTTCTTCAGACTTTAAACTGTAGGCATCTGAATCCTCTCCCAGATGGGTTTCAGCTGAGCAGGGTAGTCTCACCAACACCTCCAAGTTGTTGGGTTTCACAGGATCAGCAGCTGGGCCCTGGGTTGTCCTCAGACGGAGTGTTCAGATTCGTTCTGGTTCTGACCCACGGAGATAGCTTCTTCCCCAGATGTTGGGGTTAGGGGCGTCCCTGTTCCAAGCTGTGTCTGCTTGTCTCCGTCCCTGGGCCTGTTTACCTCTGCCGTCCGCCGCCGGGCCTGTATGTCCCTGTTAGCTGCCGCTGGGTCTGTCTGCCTCTGGGGGCCGCCACCGGGCCTGAATGTCCCTGTCGGCCGCTGCACGTCTACCTCAGCGGGCTGTCGCTGGGCCCGTCTTCCTCCACAGGCCGCCGCCACAGGCCTACCTGCGTCTGCTTGTCTTCGCCGCCGGGCCTGTCTACCTCTGTGGGCCGCCGCTGGGACGCCTCCGGGCCTGAATATCCCTGTAGGCTGTCGCCGCTGGGCCCGTCTACCTCAGCGGGCTGCTGCTGGGCCCGTCTACCTCCACAGGCCGCCGTCACAGGCCTACCTGCGTCTGCTTGTCTTCGCCGCCGGGCCTGTCTACCTCTGTGGACCGCCGCTGGGCCTGAATGTCTCTGCCGGCTGCCGCCGGGCCTGAATATCTCTGTCCCATAATTGAACTTATAATATTTTGTAATTGTATGAGCCAATCTTTCATAAGGAGTGTGTGTGTGTGTGTGTGTGTGTGTGTGTGTGTGTGTGTGTGTTTCTGTCTGTCTGTCTGTGTCTGTGTCTGTGTCTCTGTGTGTCTATGTCTGTGATCTATTTCTTTGGAGAAACTATTGGTTATGATTCTCTGAAGAAACTGAGCAAAAATATTGACACTGTATAAAAGCTGAATAACAAGGTAGTAGATAAGTACAGTAACTTCCTTTCCTGTATAAGGAATCCATTTGGATGGTTCCTTTAAATGACTCAGATATAGTTGGTTTCTTCACTGTAAATACACACGGCCTAGGAGATAAATTTGTTTTTATTTTGACAATATGCATAGTCCCTGATCTGGCACCAGGCTACAGTAAATCATAGTCAGTGAACAGCTTTTATCTCAGATGATATCTGGCTGGTTCAGGGTGGTGATAGTGCTCTGTGGACAAGAGTTCTGAGACTGAATTGGGGCACAGTGATCCAGATATCATCCGTTATCCATGTCTACGTGGAAACAACATGGGGAAGTGGTGGCTAAGACAGAAATGTGGCAATACAAGGTAGTATATCATCAAGTATATCATCAAAATATATTCATCAATAAATGCATAAAGATATTCTACATGATGTATTATCTGTATCATCTCTTACGTATAAATTGTGACATTTTTTTCTAAACTTGTCTTCATATGTCATTCAGAACCTTGAAGAAATAAGGACTACAGACTTAGCTCTGCTGACAGAGTACTTACCTAGTATGCATGAATTGTGGGTTCAATTTCCAGCACCACACAAGCTAAGTGTGGTGGTGCATGGCTATAATCTTAGCACTCAAGAGGCATAGGCAGGAGGATTGGAAGTTCAAAGTCATCCTCAAATATTTGGTAAGTTCAAGACCTGCCTGGGATACATGAAACCCATTCTCAAAATAAGAGGAATTGGTCTTATTTTTTTTTACATCTACCAGATATGCAGATCTTTGAGTCAGATTAGTTGAAAGCTGTAGAAGGTTTCCATTCTACACACACACACACACACACACACTCTAAAACAAGAAAATATTTTTTGTTTGTTTGTTTGCTTTTTTGTTTTGTTTTTTGTTTTTTCTTTCAAGACAGGATTTCCCTGTGTAATAGCCACAGCTGTCCTGAAACTCACTTTGTAGATCAGGCTGGCCTCAAACTCTCAGAGATCCCCCTGCCTCTACCTCCTGAGTGTTATGATTAAAGGCATGTGCCACCATGCCCAGCTAAGGAAGCACTATATATATATATTAGGAAGTTTCTCCAGTAGTAGATGTCTACATGACTTCTTTGAAAGGTCTTTAGTGTTGGTTACTCCTCTTCATAATCCCTCCTTCCCATTCCCATTTAGCCTCTCCTGTTCCTTTATTCCCGTTGGCCCTTTGAATCACTGTATTCTATCTCTCCACACTTGAAATCATCTCAAGGACCCCTTCTCATTTCCTGACTACCATGAGTATTCCAAATAGAGCAAACATTTGTGAGGGGTCAAAGCTAAAGTCCATGAATGAGAGAAAACATGTAACATTTTATTTCTGGGTCTGAATTGCCTCATTCAGAATGATTTTTTCCAGATCCATCTATTTACTTGTGAATTTCCTAATTTCATTTTTCTTTATAGCTGAATAATAATTGTGTACTACTTGCATTATTTATACATTAGTTGATGGGGCCTAAATGGGGTTACCCTATCATGGGCCAGCAATGTCCCACTAGACACTAGAGGTTAGCAAATAAAAATCACAGTGCCAGGAATAGGCTACTTCTTTTTTAGTTAGCCAGTGAGGCCTCCTGGACACACCAAACATTATAGGATATTGCCAGCATTCTTTGTTACCTTCCAGAACATAGTGGTAAGACCCTGTTGCTGAAAACACCACACATTTGAGTCATAGAACGTGAAGAAATCAAGCCAGTACTCACGTGGAAGTTCCCTCTGCACTGGCTAACTTTCATAGTGCTGGAAGGTGTTATGCATGATACCATAGTAGAAAACTAATTGTCAATCTTACTCAGCTGCAAACCCTGTGAGTATAATAACGCTGACCTAACAAGATATGACCACTGATGCGACAGTGGCAAAAGTGTCATGGGAGTAACCAGACACTTTCAGATTGAATTTAAGGCCTGCTCCACAAGACATAACTCACATTGAGTACCATATCCAAGGCCAAGAACCTACGACTAGACAGGTCATAGACACTACAGGAGAACTTACTATTATTATTCTGCCAAATGGACGTAGTACTAAACCAACTTCTGATGACATCATTATATCCACAGATTGGCGTATCTCTCATCCTACACAGACCAGCTTCTTTTGGGAGTAGATGGTAATTAACACAGAGAACAACAACTAACTGGTCAATGAGCAAAGAACAAGAGACTGTGAATTGTTCAACCCTAAATCTGTAACCCAACCCCTCTTCCAAAGTTTCAGTGATCTGTATCAGGCTTTCTTTTTCTTTTATTTTTTTCTTTTGTGAGGGGGAGGTCACCAACCAGCTCCCAAATCATGACACTGAAGCTTACCAGTTTTGAATGCTTGGTCCAGCTTAGGCTCATTTGGGGCTAGCTCTTCTAACTTAAACTAACCTGTTTCTCTTTGTCTACCTTTTGCCTCGGGGCTTTTTACCCTTCCTTCTGTACATCTTATTTTCAGTGCTTCTCATGTCTGCCTGGCCGGTGGCTGCCTGGTTTCTAGCCCCAGGCACGTCCCTCCCTTTCTCTCTCATTCTCTCCTCTCTCTTCTTTCATCTTTCTTCTCTCCTGAGCCTAGATTTCTCCTCCTGTTTATTTTCTCTCCCTGGCAGCCTCACCTATCCCTCTTCTGCCTAGTTGCTGGCCATTCAGGTCATTATTAGATCAATCAGGTGCCTCAGGCAGGCAAGGTGAAACAGCAACTCATCTTCACCTAATTAAACAAATGCAGCAGAAACAAGTGTAACACACCTTTATGCAGCTGAAGTAATATTCCGCAGCATAAACAAATGCAGCACATCTTTGCCTAGTTAAAATATTATTCGACAATAATGCTCATTGCAAAATAGGAAACAAAAAGACTGTAAGAACTACAGCTGGTGGGTTACTACAAGAAAACAGTTTTCCAGACACAGAGGGCAGCTGCACGCATGAACTCCCAGTACTGCGACAGCGCGCACAAGACCTGCATAAGCTCAAGCCACACAAAATCCCAACATGGAGAGGAGGGGTGAGCATGAAGCCTCACCCCTAGCTAAGAAGCTATCAGTAATCAACAGATGGAAGAGAGGGAGAACCATTTTTAAGAGTGTAGTCTCTTCTTTACTGAAATAATTAAAATGAATTACATCTGCCTCCCTCTCCTCTTTTCTCTCCTCCAACCCCTTCCATGTCCCGGCCCCCTCACTGCCTCCCAAACTCATGGCTTCTTTTTCTTTAATTTTTATTATATCATATATGTAGAAATACCTAAATGCAACATGCTGAATCCATTCCATGTTGTTTGTAAGTATATGACTTCAGAACTGGCCACATTGAACTAGATAAACAGTTAGGGGCTCCACCCTGGAGATCACTAGTCCTTCCTCTCTCAGCACCCCGAAGTTGTCTATAGTTCTCTGTCTAGGAGTGGTACCCTGTGAGAGTCCCTGTCTTCACAGCAGCATGGGCTTGACTAAATCTGAAGTGTTTGTAGATATTGACACCAGAATAACCCACAAATGTTTGGCTTTTTAAGTCTAAAGCTTAGGAAGAGATTACTTTCAAAAGATAAAATTTGAACTTATGAACATCGAGAAAATCACAGGTGTAGGCAGATTGGGTTATACAGAAGGGAGGGAAAAGGAGGCTTAGAAAAAATTCATTATGTATTTCATGTCAGCTAGGTTGTTCTACATATTGTACTTGAGATAATTTATATCAATAACTCTTGCATTCTAGAAAGCAAGAATGGAGCTGAGGAGACGGCTCGGTGGGTAGGTGAAGTTCTTGCTGCATAAACAAGAGAATCTGAGTTTGGATGCCCAAGAATCATGTAGAAAGCCAGGCCTAGTAGATGTACATATAACCAGTGCTGCAGGGTGAGTACAGGCAGGTCCTGGGAGGCCACTGTTCATCAAGTTCAGCTAAATGCTGAGGTCCCAGTTTGGTGAGAGACCCTAATTCAAAAAATTTAAAAAAAAAAAGATTAAGAAGCAATTAAGGGGATACCTCAACTTCAACCTCTGTCCCCACTTCATTTGTGACTTCATGGGAGAGACCTTATGTACATATGCATATAATACACAGACACTCACACACAAATGCCAAGCAAAAATTAAATATAAATATTATTTAACTAAATCATACTAAACTTCATTATTGTTGGGGAAAAATCATAGGCTACCAAAGTCCTACACAACTCTTATCTTTGGGAAGATAATTTGGGAGGGAAATAAATCTTTCCATTTAGAACTCATGTGTTTTGTTCCCTCCTTCTGGTAGTATTTATGGTTGAGTTATAAAAATCTGGAGCCTGAAAATCTACAAGTGCCAACCCAACTATGAGTTCTATCATGACTACATAATCAATGTCTGAACAGAGCTGAGAGAAGAGTTCCTTTCTCTACCATCCCTAGTCAGCTTCAAAAGCCAGAGGGTCTGTGTGAGATGGCCTTTTCTACAGCCCTTGGGTGCTCAAAGCATCACTCGAGGGGCCAGTACTGAAGGAAGGCTTTCAAACACGTCTGGGAACAAAGATGCATTTCCTTGCATCAAGATTCTTCACTAGAGCAACGGCTATGAATGGAGAATATCTTTCCTAAGGAAAGATAAACAACTAATCAGAACACTTAAGAAGGAGCATTCAAATTTTGTCACAGAGGCTGGAGTGATGACTCAGTGTGTCAGGTACTTGCTTTGTAGGCAGGAAGACCTGAGTTCAGTCACTCCAACCTAAAAACAACAAACAAGACAACAGAGACAAAACAGAGGTGGTGGTGCATACTTGTATTCCCAGTGCAGGGAAAGCAGACACAGGAGATCCTTGGGACCCACTGGCTAGCCAGCCCAGCCTAATTGGTGAGATCCCAGCCAGTGAGAGACTTTGTCACACACACAAATAAAGCAAGGTAGAAAGAACTGAGGGATGTGTCTTCTGGCTTCCACATGCAGGAGCACACATGCACATGTATACACACTGAGTCAGATAGATAGATAGATGATAGATGATAGATGATAGATAGATAGATAGATAGATAGATAGATAGATAGATAGATAGATACATACATACATACATACATACATACATACATAAGCATATATGTATATATATACTTATATACATATATAAGACTGTATATTTGTATAGACAGTCTTCTGTTTATACACATTCACATACTACACACACACTGTTTGAGAATCCAGAAAAAAAGCTGCAGTGTAAAGGCCAAGGCAAAACAGGAGAGAGAGAAGGTAGACGGAAAACTTCGTTCAATATTAGGAATGTTTTTGTCAGAGAGAGACAACCCTAGCCAGCCTTTTCACAGCTGGAACAAAGAGGCGCTTGTAACCACCCAGCACTCTGAGCTCACTATAAAAACCCTGCACAGTTCCAAGCCTGAGCATGGATAATTTCATGCCTGCTTTCCATATGCTGCTACTGTGCTGAGGGCTCCTTTGTCACACTTAGCAGGCAGCTCCCTGGTGCTGCCCATGTGTTTCCATTGTGCTGTCTGACAGAGCTTGTCTGCACATCAGCACAGACATGGTTACAAGCCCTGAGGGCTGAATGCAGTATCTAGATAGGAGAGCAAGGGCTGGGCAGCTAAGGAAAACCAGGCAGTGTGGGATCCAGGCGTCTAACCTCCCCCAGCCCCCAGCTCCCAGTTGTGACTACCTGTAGGCAATGGCTTGTACCCAAACAAGCTCTGTGCAGACCTGACCTTGGGTTTTGAAGCAATACTGTGAAGCATGGAACTGGCTGTCAGTCAATCCAAGTCTGAATCTTTCTGTTGACATGTGTGAGCTGAAATGATTGGAATCGGAACTCTGTATTTTTGTTCCCAAGAAGATGAATGATTCTTGCAACAAATACACTCAATAAGCAAGCAATTGCCATTAAATTCATATAGATTTCTATTAATAGGAAAATACAATAATTCTTCTGCCTCATAACTCTTTAGAAACCTGAAAAGCCTCTCCTTACCCCACCTCTAGAGGGTATCTGTTGGCTTGAATCATACCTGCCATTTACGCAAAGGGAAAAGACTTCTCAGACTCTCATTTTTCTAGACAATTCCTCATGGACGATGCTCATCATTACATCGCCTTCAAAGTGAGGAAGTTAATTTCCAAAATGAATAACCCACCTAACAGAAAGACACTTCACTTTCTCTTCCCTCAAGTTGGTGCTGACAAAGAGGCCCCGGCATGAAACACCATCATAACATTTTCAGGCACAGCCGTTCTGCTCTTAATGGGATTTGAAGAAAGACAGTTCAATCCTATGTGCTATCTGAAGGCTTGAAAGGAGTCTTTAATAATTAGAATACTCATTACCTGCCCCCTCCAGAAGTTCCCATTTTAATTTTCACTTGCCTTTTGTGTTAGAGGGAAGAAAAAAACACAAAGCGTCAGACAGATCAGACTAGCTCTCTTCGTAAGCAAGCTCTGTCTGTCACAATAATGACACCTCCTTAAATATATGTTGCCTTGTTCCCCCTAAACAAATAATGTTAATAAAAACCTGTTCATATCAGTGAGATTGAGTTCCCATAAACTTGCCTCTCCACTCAGTGAGTTCCTACCAATGCTTGGGATGTGTTCACAGATCTAAGCTCTTTATTGGCATCTACCTTTTAGGGAAGAAACTGTAACATAGAAAGCTGAAAATTCCAAAGGCAGAAACATACAATGCTGTCCTCACATCTGTTCCCTATTTTTCTCACTGCTGTGACCAATACCTCACAGGAAGCAATTTAAGGACCAGTGAGATGGTCCAGCAGGCAACGGCATTTGCAATACAAACCTGTACAGCAGATTTTGATTCTGTGATCCTATGAAAGATGGAAGGAGAGAATGAACTCCACAAAGTTGTTCACTGACTCCCACATGTGTGCCCACACACAGAAATCCAAGCACACACAGAATAAGAACCATTTAATTCAAAAATAAAAGCTAAACAGAAGCAATGTGTGTGAGAGAGAGAGAAAAAAAAAGAGAGAGAGACAGACAGACAGACAGACAGAGAGCACGTACGTGCGTGCATGGCACAAGCATGCTTATTTTGGATTGCAGTTTGAGAGAAGACAGTCCATCATGGCAGGCAATGCATGGTAGAAGGAACAGAAGGCTGATTGGCCAAATAGTGTCATGGGGCCGGACTATAAAAATCTCAAGGCCTACCCCCAGTGACCTATTTCTTTTAGCAAGGATCTACTTCATAAAGGTTCAACAACCTTCCCAAAGAGTGCCCCCAGGTGAGAGCAAAGTATTTAAATATATGAACCTCTGGGGGCACCTGACATTCAAACACCACCACTACTCACTTTAGTTTCATCACCATCCATTAAGTTCCTCCCTGTGTTGCACATTTTATCAAGTTAGTAAAGCAGGAGTAACTTGAACCAAAATATGGGTCTATGCGTAAAAGGTGAGAGATGGTCTTTGGAACAGAACTTGCAGTCTCACATGCAGCAATGTGTTCATAAGACCTGTGATGTCATGTACCAACACCAGAATAGCTGTTCCTGACTTTTATGATTCCCACAACTGTTCCTAGCCTACTAATTGAGGCTGTATTTTCAATAGTGTCTAATGCATGTCTCCCAGTTCCTGATGATCAATTTCTTCATAACCCCCACCCCCGTACTCTGAAGAATTCTGAAACATGCACATGCTCTGTATTATCTGCCTTCTTTTGTTTACATTTTTGACACATCTATTTCTTGTTAATAACCTTAGTTTTCTTTCATTGTTGTAAACTGTGACTTTAGATGGCATATCAACATGTATCCATTCTAATGTTGATAAATCAAGCTTGCTTTGAGTTTAGCATTACAGTCCTGCTATTACCTGTATTCTTGTGTCTTTGTCATATAAGCATAAACATGAACATTTCACCACATTTGTGGTATCTGTTGCTTCTTCATCTGTATCCTTCAATGACTTTTGCTCAAGTTGCACCCCAGATTCCAATTGTCCACACCTGAAGGACCAAAGTCCTTGCTGCCTACCTACCAAGAAAGCCAAAATACCTGGGGAAAGGACACTTGTTTTCCTACAACCCAGAGAAGGAAAACACAGTTGTGAGGTTACTCCTTTAGATGAGTCCAATATTCTTCTTCTGTCTCAGTTACTGGGCTTTCCCAAGAAGAAGCTGCAGGTGTCATGAGGGTCTCTAGGTTGATGTGGCTCTATTGATGGGCATCAATTCTACTTGTGATTTCCTTATCTTCTCCTCCACTGGTATTTACTGGGATAACTCCCATGAAGCAGATGCATTTAGAACTTCATCCAGGTAACTGCTTCCAAGAAATTCAAAGTAAAATGATTTATTCCTCTACTCAGTACTCTTTACATAGTGATGATTCTCCTGGTGCTGTGCTTGCCTGCTAGACACAAAGCCCTGAGTTCAATTCCCAATATGGCATTAAGTGTGATATAGCATACCTGCTATCCTAGCACTTGAGAGGTAGAAGAAAGAGGAGTAAAAGTTCAAGGTCACCTGCAGCTATATCCTGAGTTTAAGGCCAGTCTGGGCTACATGAGATCCTTACTAAAAATTGGTGATTACAGTATAAATCCTCAACTTACTAAACCTCAGCAGAATTAATAGCCACACAATATCTCAGATGCCTTAAAGAGTTGAGATGCATTTATTTCATTTGTGCCTCTTTCTTTTGTGATCATACTGTCGTATTTCAGATATACTTTAAACCCAATAATGTATTATTATACATTGTATAGTGCAAGTTAATTTAGAGTTGTCCACATGCTCAGCCTGTGAGGTCACTGGAAAAGTCAGAGCCCAGGACAGAGACAGAATACATGCTGCACAAAAATAAAGGAGGATATCCCCATTTCTTATTTACACATCCTACTCTGCCCTCTGGGCACTAAACTTACACCACTGTGTACAGTAGAAACATATTCTTCTATTTCCCATGGCTGGCCTGGGGAGGCAGCCTCATGTGTAAAGTACTTGATGTGCAAATGGAATGGTCTGAGTATGGATAACTAAAAAGAACCCATATAAAACCAGCTAGGGTGATGTGCATATGCAACCTGGGTCTTACAGGTGTGGAGCAGACAAAAGAAGACCCCAGGAGCTTGCTGGCTGAAACAAGGTCCAGGTTTAGTGAAAGGGCCTGTATCGGAAAATAAAGTGGAGGGCAATAGAGGAAGACACCTGACATTGATCTCTGACTTCCACACATGCCATCATAAGGAGCAAACCCATGCATATATGTGCATGCATGCGCGCGCGCACACACACACACACACACACACACACACACACACACACACACACACACACTTTCCCAATGCTCCCTCTTTTTTGGAAGATAATTATGTCACCCCAGGGAGAGATTTACATACATGGAGCTCTACAGGCCAAATTTCTCACAGGAAACAAACAAACGAAACACCAAGTGTCTGGTTAGCAGAAATTACCAACACCTACATTTATGTCCTGTCCTAGTGAGGGTTTCTATTGCTATGATGAAACGCCATGACCAAAAGCAAGTTGAGGAGGAAAGGCTTCCTTTGGCTTACACTCCCACATTGTAGTCCATCATTAAAGAAAGGCAGGACAGGAATTCAAAAAGCAGTGCAGGAACCTAGAGGGAGGAGCTGATGCCCAGTCCATTGGGTCTGCTTTTTTACAGAACCCAGGACCACCACCCCAGGAATAGCACCACCCATAATAAGCTGGCCCCTCCCCCATAAATCACTAAGAAAATGCCCTGTAGTCAGATCTCAAGAAGACATTTTCTCATGTGAGTTTCCCTTCTTTTAGATAGCTCTAGCTTGTGTCACGTTGACATAAAAATAGCTTGCACATGCCCAGACCCTTGCACTCTCCTGGGGTTGGGGAAGAGTCTGTAACTCCTTCTAGAACACAGGTCAGAGGCGTGGCAGAGTTTTCTTGACAAAAGTAGTTTGTCAAGTCACAGTTGGGGACAGTTTGAGGAGGGCTGAGAGAGGTCCTCACAGAGAGAGAGAGAGAGAGAGAGAGAGAGAGAGAGAGAGAGAGAGAGAGAGAGAGAGAGAGAGAGAGACTGGAGCTCTCTCCTTTCTCTAGGCTCATCTTCCTTTTATTGGATTTTTTTTTTTTTTTTTTTTTTTTTTTTGGTGAGCTGGCCCTTAGGATTGCAATGACAAAATATTTTAGACTTGCCATCATGTAAGAACAAATGGCTTTTAAAACATTTTCGTACTTTAGGGCATCACTGTAAGCCAAGAAAAAACATGAGAAACACAAGCTTTCTTTTTAAAAAGCCTTTCAGCTGGGCTTCTTACATCTAATCCCTCTCTTCATGTTTTTCTCTCCTATTGTCCCTTCAAAAAGTGAATTGTTTGGCAAGGCTGACACCTGTCACAGAGGTGACTGTGCCATAATTTTCCGTGTCTTATAAATCGGTCCATTTGCTCTCCCAGTAGCAAGGACGTTGGGTAAGTTGGAATTATTTTCGAGAGATTGGGGGCTGCCTGAAGCCACTTGACTTTCTTTATGCCCACGGCATCGCAAGCCAGTTCTGTTTGTTCCTACACTGTGAAGACACATTTGGAAGCTGCCACTGTCTGTGGCGTGTGACAGGATCTGGTCCAGCCAAAGTGGGGACTATATGGTCAGTTTTATGATGCTGTCAAGTAACAATACTACAGTTCCAGTGCAGATTTTAGCAAATGTAAAGAGCACCTTGGGATAAGAAGTGGTCTACATTAGGAGCTGGGGATGTGTGGCTCACTGAGGCTTGCCTAGCATATACAGAGCCCTGAGTCCCATCCCAAGCACTGCATAAACTGGCCACAGCAAGACTCAACCTATAATCCCTGAATTTAGAATAATAGAAGAAAATTAGTTTAAATTAAAGCATGTATATGTTCATTTTTAAGTATATGATAGCACATTGTACACATGGATCTCATATGGAAAAATTCCAACTGCATCTGTACATTTGCTCATACGTGCAAATGTTCTCTGTGAGAACATGAGAAATGTGAAGGTACAGTAGAAACAGCAGAAGCTAGGCTTTTTAAAGCTATATTTACTATGTAAAGCTTTGAACCTCATTCTAAGTACATGTGATTATCCATTAAAAAATGAATCAGTGAGGCTGGAGAGATGACTCAGTGGTTAAAAGTGCTTGCTTTTCTTTTTCTTTTTTTTTTAATAGGGGAGAGCGCGAACGCAGTCCCCCACTACCACAAATTATGCACTCGAGTTTCCTGCATTTGGGGAAATCACAGGGGTCAGCACATCCGGAGTGCAATGGGTAAGCCTCGCCCTGGGAAAACCACCTTCGAGATCATGGTATCTCCCCTGTCAGGTAAGTATGTGCTTGCTTTTCTTATCGAAGACTCAAGATCAGATCCCAGCACCCACATTGGCAGCTCCCAACTGCCTGTAACTTCAGGTCCATGGCATCCAATACCTTCTTCTGGACTCTGAGTGCACATATACTCACACAGACACCCATATGCATAAATAGTAAAAATAAATGAATAAATATGGCTGAGGATCAGATCAGTTGATAGACTGTTTGCCTAGTATGCATAGTGGTAGCAAATGCTTGAGATCTCAGCACTGAGTTAGAGTCAGGACAATGAGAAGTTTAAAGTCATCTAAAAATACATAGCAAGTTCAAGGCCATCCTGAACTACATGAAACTGGAGGAGAACAGTATCTTCTGGTCATGACAGGACTGTTTCACTCATGAACTCATGACAGGTGCTGCTGCCTTCACAAGACCTGCACGTGCTCAAGCAAGTTAATGATCTAGCATAAGCTTCCATGATTCTGGGAAGAGAGAGTCAATTCTCTTTAGGGGTATGGTTCCTGGTAAGCTGACCACACTCCAGTGAATGGCCCCATATCCAGAAGGAGGTGGGCAGCACAAATTGGAGTCAGTGAGTTATTAAATTTAGAAAAGAGGACACAAATTTGGGGAATAAATAGATGTGGTAAATATAGGAGGAGTTAAGGGGAGGAGTCCAGATGAAAATGCATTACAAGGAAGTCTCAAAAACTTTATAAAATTTACTAAAAGTAGTAAAATAATTATAACATACATAAATATAATTTAACATAAAATTTTTAAACCAATTTATGTCACTGGTTTTGAAGTGCAGACACATTCTGAAAATTTCTTACTGTGCAGATGAAAGCTCAAGACTCTGGGGCACGTGGGGACTGAACAAATGGAAGAGTGGAGGTTGCAGTGCTCTGGAGGAATGATGCTAAAAGATGGTACTGGTGCAGCATCCACTCCTTCATGAGAATGCTGACCTCAGAAGGAGGAACAAGGAGTTTGAGTACCTCACCAATGGGGTAAAGCACGATCAACATCAAGAAAAGTTCATGGACAAGTAAGGCGTTCATCCAGGTCAAATGCAGAAAACAAAGTACTCATGGGTGGGTGGCATTAAGAGCTCAGGAGGGAACTGATACACTTTCGGTTCCGTAGCTAAACACACTATAATAAATTCTCCATGTGAGCACCAAACACAATGATCTTTTTTCCTGAAATATTGCAATCATTGGTACTGATAGGTCCCCCAGCTGCCTAAAGCGCAGAAGATGGTGCTTGGATTTCAAATCATAAAGGTCAAGACTTGAATTCTAATTCTGCCACTTTATTTTTATTTTACTTCATTTTTAGTTAAGTGTGTATGTGAGCATCTATGTGTGGGTTCGTGCATGTGAGTGCAGTGTCCATGAAGGCCAGGAGAGGGCATCAGATCCTCTGGAGTTAGAGTGAGTGGCTTGAGTGGCTTGGGTCACCTTGCCAGTGTCTGTGAGTCACCTAATGCAGGTGCTTGGAATTGAGCTCAGGTCATTTGCAAGAGCACTGAGTCATCTCTCCAGTGCTGAGCTACTCTCTTGAGGGACAACTTTGGGGAGATGGCCTGATGCCTAAGAGCCTCAGTTTTCTAATCTGGAAAAATACACATACTGTAGCTACCTAGAATGATGACATGGACTGTATGTGTGTGTTTGCGTGTGCGTGCGTGCGTGTGTGTGTGTGTGTGTGTGTGTGTGTGTGTGTGTTTGCATGTGTGTGTGGGGAGGGGTCTCATCATTATGCTAGCATGTCAAAAGAAAACAATGAAAGGTGATTGTTGTATCTTTCATTACAACACATAAAAAGAGCCATGAGGGATGAGAACTATTTGAAAGTAATCTTTAATTTATCACCAATGGAAGAGATAAACTCATAGAGAATAAAATAAACTAGAACAAATGGCTAAGCATCGGCTACGCTTGTGAACATAAATGTGCCTTCTCTTGCTTTATGGAGCCCATGATTGTCTCTGATGGCTGGGTTATTCAGATAAATGCACCATGTTAAAGAGAAGGTCTATTCTATGGAAATCAATCATTAAAACACAAGCTAGATGTGACAGCAAGATGACAATTCTTTAATTTGATCTGTTTATCTCTTTGTCTACACTCCATTGGTCAAGGCTATGGCTCAGGTGAGCTTCATGGGTTGGAGATAGATTTCTGAAAGAGCCATGTCACCCTGAGCATCGATGAAATAACACAAGTAGAGTGGCTACAGTGTCTGAATGGTTTGGATGTGGAACTATGTTCTGTTCCTCATTATCTTCGACAGCCATGTGGAACAAGGGATAACACCAAGAACAGCATTAGACCCTACACTGCAAATGTGAAACTTCCTTATCAAGAAAGGAGTCAAAACCAGATAATGAAGCATAAATGGCCTGGGTGGAGCTCATCTGGATTGACCAGAAGAAGACTATGTTAGATACTTCTATACATGGAGTCAAGAACAGGCATGTACTTGATGCTCTGGACACAGATGAAGAAACAAGAAGCTAGCAGGGTAGCCAGCTGTTGGAGGAAATGTGAGGGTTAACTTTGCCAACCTACCACGATCTAGAACCACCTGGGGAAAGAGTCTCAGTGAGAGATTGTGCTGTGTTGGTCTGTGGGCATGTTTAATACAGTATTGTTTTAATTAAGTTAATTGATGTAGAAAGACCCAGCCCACTGTTTGTGGTATCATTCCCTAGGCAGAGGGTCTTGAGCTGCACAAGAGTAGAGAAATCAAGCTGAGGGCATGCATGCACTCACTCATTTCTCTCTGTTCTTGGCTCCTAGATGTGTTGTGACTAGCTGCATCAAACTCTTGCCTTGATTTTTCCACAGAAATGTACTATAATCTGAGATTATAAACTAGGTACGCCCTTCTTTCCCTATATTTCTTATTAATAAGAGAGCCTTGCCTCGTTCCTGATTTTGGTGGAATTGCTTTGAGTTTCTCTCCATTTAATTTGATGTTGGCTGTTGGCTTGCTGTAAATTGCCTTTATTATGTTTAGGTATGTTCCTTGTATTCCTGATCGCTCCAAGACTTTTATCATGAAGGGGTGTTGGATTTTGTCAAATGCCTTTTCTGCATCTAGTGAGATGATCATGTGTTTTTTTTCTTTGAGTTTGTTTATATGGTGTATTACATTGACGGACTTTTGTATGTTGAACTACCCTTGCATCCCTGGGATGAAGCCTACTTGATCATGGTGGATAATTGTTCTGATGTGTTCTTGGAGTCTGTTTGCCAGTATTTTATTGAGTATTTTTGCATCAATGTTCATGAGGGAGATCAGTCGAGAATTGTTGAAACCAAGGTTGGATAAAGCACAGGGACAAATAGCCAAACGAATGGAAACACATGAACTATGAACCAAAGGCTGAGGGACCCCCAACTGGATCAGGCCCTCTGAATAGGTGAGACAGTTGATTGGCTTGATCTGTTTGGGAGGCATCTAGGCAGTGGTACCAGGTCCTGGGTTCATTGCATGAGTTAGCTGTTTGAAACCTGGGACTTATGCAGGGACGTTTGGCTCAATCTGGGAGGAGGGGACTGGACCTGCCTGGACTGAGTCTATCAGGTCGATCTCAGTCCTCGGTGGAGGCCTTGCTCTGGAGGAGGTAGGAATGGGGGGGTGGGGTGGGGAGAAGGGGAGGGGAGCAGGAAGGGGGAGAACAAGGGAATCTGTGATGTAGAACTGAATAGTATTGTAAAATAAAATAATAATAATAATAATAATAATAATAATAATAATAATAATAATAATAATAAAACATCATTTGCCAAATGAAGGACTGAAGCATTTCCTTTGTGACATGTGAACCCTGGAGAATTTATTTTTTATGAATATGTTTTCAATAAATATATTTATAATAAAAAAGAGAGCATTTTATCGCAACAGAAATGGAACTAAAACAAAGCTCAGTTGATGGAGCATCTCATCTCATCTCCTGACTTTCTGATGGCTTCATCAGGGATTTCCTGGGGAGCTTCTTTCACAGGAAGAATATACTCATTCTGAGGAATAATCCTGCAGTGGAGAGGGAAACAAAACAAATCTGGCCCCCCTGAGATGATGACCCTCTGTGAGTAACCAGGTTGGTTTTTTATTGAGGAAGAAAGATACAGAGATATCTAGACTGGTGTCCCATGAGTCCCATGAAACACAAAGTAATAACAGTCTATGGGATCCTACACACCATGGCCTCTACCTACTTCTCTCACTCCACCTCATGCTGCTGGCCGCTTTATTCAGGTTAGACGCCATTGGCATATGTCCTGTTTCCCGACTGGAACGATCCCATGCCCATATCAGGGCTCCAGTTTCACTGTTCTTTCCTGTACTTCTGGTTGTGGTGGTAAAGATGAAAGTCAGCTCAGGAACACCTCCTTAGAGATACCTCCCAGGGTTGCTATGAACCTTTTTTTTTAATCATTTTTGGTGATGTTTTATCCTTAAAGACTATGATGGTTCATACAGACTGTCAGCTTTACAGGACCTAGAATCAATCACCTAGGGAGACAAATCTCTGGGCATATCTATAAGGGAGTTTCTAGATCCAGCCATAAAAATGGGGAGACCATGGACATGAGAAGGTGGCTAAGCAGTTAAGAGCTGCTTTTACAGAGGATCCAGGTACAGTGACTCACAACAACTTGTTTCAGAGGATGCAATGCCCTGGGAGCACAGCTTATACATGGTGCACAAACATTCACATAGAAACCACACACATATATAATGAAAATAAATACTTTTTAAAAACATAGACGTGGGGAGACTCACACTAAATGTGAACCTCATTCTCTAGGCGTGGGTTCTAAACTGAATAAAACAGTGAACATGAGCACCAACATTCACCTCTCTCTACTTCCTGACTGTGGATGCAATGCGACCAGATGCCTCATGCTCCTTCAGTCAGACCTTCTCTGTCTTGACAGGCTGTACCCTAAAATGTACCCAGACAAGCCCTTCTTCCTCAGATTGCTTTTGCTGCTTGTCTTGTCCCAGCAACAAGAAAAGGTGACAAATACAATGACAGATAGCACACAGTGCGTTAATGAAACTGAGGCAAAGAGCTTTAACATATGAGGATCTACATTCATCTTGCTAAAAATGGGGTTACATTCACTTTTTCCAGGGAACATAGGCTAACCTACCCTTGTCGTAACCTTGTCTCCATCCTCTATTTTTTAACTTAGAGTTCTCCTCAACAGAGAGAGTGAGCTTTATGGGTATTTTGATTGTAACCTCCTGTTAGGCTGCAAAAGCCCTTTTTGTGCTGTATTTTAAGCTTTGATGATATAGGCTTTGATGATATAGGCTTAGGTCTCACTATGGGATGATGTGAAGCCTTCTATGACCCAGTCTTGTGTCTCAGTTTTTTAGTGTGCCTGTAACCCTGGGGTATGACTTCCACCTATACGTCTGGATATCTCACCTATAAGGTGAGAGAGGAAAGATACAAGGGCTGAAATTCATTTTCCTCTCTCCGTGTCACTTAGACTCTGGTAAAACCCACTCTGGGGCTAGAATAATGAATGCATAAGCAGTAAAATGCTTGCATCACAAACTTACAAACATAAAGATGAATTCAATCCTTAGAATGCACACTTTAAAAAATTTGGTTGCACCAACATGTGCCTACAGTCCTAGCATTAGAAAGCTAGAGACAAGTGAATACTGGAGGCTCCATAACCACTCAGCCTAGTGAGTTCCAAGGCTATATCAAAAACAAAGTGTAGACAACTGAAAAATGACACCTGCAGTTGACCTCTGGCCTTCGATTGTAAGTATGCACACACAGGCACATGTGGGCACATATACACACATACAAAATCTGCCCTCCCTCATGTGGTATATCACACACACACACACACACACACACACACACACACACACACACACACACACACACACACTTCTTCCCTCTCCACTTGCAAAGCTTCCTGTAAATGCCCCCCAAATCTCTCCTCTCCTATATGTCACACAAGCATCGGCACTCTCACCCAATCTTTGGGAAAACAGGAAAACTGAAGATTCTGGCTGTCTCAGAATCAAGCAATCATTAATTTATTTCTTTCCGGTTCTATTTATTTGCAGCCTCATGTGTAAGATGAATAATGCTTTAAACACATTAGATCGTGCAGCTGGGAGGATGAGAGTTATTATCGGCAATAATGAATATCCCTGCATTTTATAGAACAATTATTGATTGTCTGGGACAGCGTGGAGCTGAAGGTATGTCTGCCATTAAATAGCCAGTTAAAAACTCCACGAGATTCATTATTGCTCTTTAAATATATATTATGGAAGAAATGGGGATGCATTTTCCAGGTTATAAAATGAAAGGCATAAAGATGGCAGATTCTCAAAAAGCCTACACCATGATGAAAAAGAAAATGAATACTGTGGGGGAAAATATTGGCTAAGATGAAATGAGAAAAGGGCAAATCAGTTTAAAAATTCAGTAATGCTTCAGCAATTCGAACGTCTAGTACCTTATTAATATTTAGTCATCAGATAAAACTGGATTTCTAAACCTCTATAATTTGAGTGGTGATTATATGAACATAGCAGTTCCATTTTCTTGTGTCCTTATCTGGCTCAGGTATGAGTCTTGTAGGGATCTAAGATGCTATTCTGTGTGTGTGTGTGTGTGTGTGTGTGTGTGTGTGTGTGTGTGTGTGTGTATCTATATATAGTACTGTATATGTGTAGCTATATACAGAATTTTTTTGTGTGTAGTACTGTACGTGTGTGTGCATGTGTGTATCTATATATAGTTGTGTGTGTGTGTGGTGTAGATGTACATGAACTTGAGAGGGCTAGATATTGGTGTTTGTTGCCCTCTGTAGTTCTCCAACTTATTTTTGGGGAAAGGGTCTCATAGTTAACTTATAGCTCACTGGTTCTACTTCTCCCAGCTTCCCAACACTATTATTACCAATTGCCTGACACTACGTCTGGATTTTTACATGGGTGTTGGAGATCTGAACTCAGGTCCCCATACTTGCATGGAAAGCACTTTGGCCAGTGAGCCATCTCCACAGTCCCCTGAGCTTTTATTCTTTTAAAAAATATTTCTTTTTAGATTATAATACAATCATATCATTTACCCCTTTCTCCTTCCAAACCTTCCTATATACTCCTCCTTGTCCTCTTTCAAGCATTTATTTCTCTCGGCCTCACTCTGCCAGGGAGCCTGGCTTTTTACAGACCATGAGTCATCTGCTCCAACCCAACTCTGATACAAGGGTAGACCAGTCAAATAAAAGCATTCGCCATCCTCATCCTCCCCAAAGGTATTGGGATCTTACTGCTTAGCTCACTTCTAGAAGTCATTTCCAAATTTTCCATACCGTCACAAAATACCTGCTAGGAACAACATAAAAAGGAGACATTTTTATCACAGTTTCAGAGAGGTCACAGTCCATTGTAGCAGGCAGGGTGTATATGAGCCAAACAGCTCACATCATGGTGGCTATTAAGCAGAAAGAAGGATAGAAAAGGGGGCTAGAGAAAATATGTTCTAGATTCACCTTTAGTAACCAACTTCCTCCAGCTAAGTCCCACTTCCTAAACTTTCCAGAACCTTCCAATGTAGCATCATCAGCTGGAGACAGAGGCTTTGCACACAAGCCTGTATAGGACATTACACAACCAAACTAAGATGTACGCTTAAAAGGAGCTAAAAGCAAATTCAAAATCCTCCTTCCTCTAAGGTATCTAAGACCCACGGTGCATAATGT
Source organism: Peromyscus maniculatus bairdii (assembly GCF_049852395.1). Lineage (NCBI taxonomy): Eukaryota > Metazoa > Chordata > Mammalia > Rodentia > Cricetidae > Peromyscus > Peromyscus maniculatus. The sequence goes on along the minus strand of NC_134862.1, from coordinate 38,936,333 downwards.
TGGAAGACACTTCTTGTCATCAGGACTGAGGAGGGACTGTTGCTAGTGACACTTAGTGTGTAGAAGTCAGTATTCAGCTATATACACTGCAGTGCCCAGGACAAGTCCTCACCACCAAAGACTCACCCAACCTAAAGGTAGCACCAGGGTAAGAAAACCAGACCTCGAAGGAAAAAAGCCATTAACCCTCTGGTTCCCAGGCATCCCCAGTATACTCCCATGGCTGCTGTTGTAGACACTGAAGGACTACTGAGTTTTCACACTGTGAGTAAAGAAAAGGAATACACTGAATCCATGATTGGCACCTGTGAAGCCTTGGCCATGGGGTCTAGCAAAATGCTATTACAGTACTCTGGGATATTAGGACCATCCTAACACCAGGCATTTCCCGAGGGCTTCACACCACCCAGGACCCTGTAACCTAAGCATGCTGCTGTGGTCGCTGTCACTCCATATTCCTCATTGCCTGCTCCTTGATCCTTCATGCCTCTGCACTAGTTTGCTCAAAACTCTCCTGTGACCATCCTTCTCCTCACCTTTTTACATCCCTCCCACCATACAACACCTGACACCTACTGCTCCCTTCCTACTCCGTTCAGGACTCAGGTCACTCAAGAAAAGAGGTATCAAGTGAAAGACCTTCCAAGGCTGGGGTGATGGCTCAGACCTTAAGAGCATTTGCTGATCTTCCAAAGGACCCAAGTTCGGTTCCCAGCATCCAAGTCAGGCAGATCATAACCACCTGTAACTCTAGCCCCCAGGAGGTTAGATACCTCTATTCTGTTCCTAGGGGCATCCATGTATGCATGTAACTCACACAGATATACACGCATATTAAAAAAAAATAAAAGAAAGTAAAAAATGTTCCTCAGCCATAGAATTCCTCAAATACTTCATGATGCCACCTCCACAGGACCACCTGGGTGGTAGTGAGGCTTGAGTCACTGACCATGCAAAGTCTGTGGCCACTTACTGCTAGACCCACAGTGATTAGGGGGATCCCTTGAAAGTGCTTCTCTCCTATAAGAACTCACAACTGTTTCCAAAACCCCCATTCCACTTGTGTACCTGACACCATCACCCCAACCAGACCAGACAAGGTATTATTATGGAGAAGGAGGAAGAAGGAGAATGAGGGGATGAGGAGGAAGATGAAGATGAAAGTGGAACCCAGCAAATGAAAAGCCAGATACGTAGAACTGAATTGTATTTTAAAAAAAAAAAGAAATAAAGAGAGAGAGAGAGAGAGAGAGAGAGAGAGAGAGAGAGAGAGAGAGAGAGAAAGAAAAGCCACATACAACTCTGAATCGATTTTATGATGATATATTCGTTAAATACATTCTGAGGCTGGGAGGGTGACTCAGTCAGTAGAGTGCTTACCTTGTAATCATGAGAACCTGAGTTTAATCCCCCAAACCTGCATGAAAAATCCAGGTGTGATGGTGTGTGCTTGTGGTCTCAGCACTGGGGACGGGGAGACAGGCCGACCCTCAGGACTTAATGGCCAGTCAGCCTAGCCAAATCCATGAGGTCTGGGTAAAAGTGAGAGATTCTCCCCTAAGCAAGATACACAGAACCTAAGGAACAAGTTTCCAAGATTGACCTGTGGCCTCCACATGCAAGTTCATACAAAGCACAGATATGTGTGCACATAAAAAAACATGCGCGTGCACGTATGCACACATACACACACACACACACACACACACACACACACACACATGCACGCATGCACACACATGCACACAAGCGTGTGCGCGGGCGCGTGCCTGCATACAGAGACAGAGGGGGGTATTTTAAAATGTCCATTCTGGGAGCCGGGAGAGATGGCTCCATGGTTAAGAGTATTTGCTGTTCTTCCAGAAGACCCAAATTTGACTCCTAGCACCCGCACTGGTCAGCTCACAACTGCCTGGAAATGCAGCTCTAGGAGATCTGATGTCCTCCTCTGACTTCCACAGGGGCCTGTACTTGTGTGTGCATACCCCACCGAGACACACATACAGGCACATAATTAAAATTAAAATAAATTGGAGGAGGCAGAGATGGTGTAGAAGTTAAACACATACTGCTTCTGCAGAGGGCCCAAGTTCATTTCCTCGCACCTACAGGGAAGCCCACAACTGTCCTAACTCCAGTTACAAGGCACTGGTATCCTATTTTGACCTCTGCAGATACCAGGCATATGTCTGGTGCACATATATACATACATGCAGATAAGAGATTCATACACAAAATCAGAACAAATGAAATATTTAAAAATTAAAAATAAGACCTTTGAGAAGAGCATATTCTGAGAAGGTGGGACTCTTTAACCTTGCAGGGGCATGGAAAAACAGCACCTTTGTTGGGTTGGTGATTGTTAGACGTGTTTGCTCTGTGAGTGATAGGACTTTATATCAAAAGGCAAGCCAGGACAACCAGAGAACAGAGCCTTAAATAATGTGTGGAGGTGGTAACCTAAAAGATATCTGGATCCTATGCAAACCTCGAGTCAGAAATTATATATCTCTTCCCTTTTCCCATAAAACATACTCCACAATAGAATATTTCACCTTTCATCTAAAAACATCTCTCTTGTCCTCGCCTCTGCCTCATAAATAACAGTAGTGAAAGAGAAAAATTAAGTTGGTACCCACATTGTCTGAGATGTGATTCAGAAGACAATTACTTTCTATAGCAGTTTCCAGATCAAAACGGCATCACGTTTTCTCATGAGTTAGGTCAAGGAGCCTAGTGTCACAACTCGAATAATCTTGTAAGATGAAGTGTTCCTTGTAGCACATCGCTCTGTAAGATGATGCGCGAAGAACTGTTGAAATACTGGCAGCATGTAAGACAGTAACACACCAAGAACAGTCAGCAGTTAAGATAGCAAGAAGCAAGGGCTGAGGACACACAACTGCACCTGCTGTGCAAGGCTCAGAGCCACACAGTACCTCATGGGTTTTATGCTCATTTTTCAATTCTCCATGAGCTGATTCAAGGTTGACAGGTGCATGGCAAAGAGGGAGACAGGAATGGAAAAGCCCCCACTTTATATACAGTTAAAATGAACTTTAAGAAAAGGAACTTAGTAAGATTAAACATGATTAATTTTGAGCAAATACGTGACAAACAGAGAATATACTCTTATTACAATACCATGGAGGCAGACATGTGAGCTAATAGCTACTATTCAGTATTCTAAACTGTAGACTTAGCACAGAGTTGGAAGTGAGACTCTTGGACACAGGGTGGAGGTGGTTGGGAGGCCTCACCAAGAAAACAGTTTTAGTTGGTTTTCTCATGACAAATTACCTAACAAAAGCAACATAAGGAAGAAGATATATTTTTGTTTACTTGCTCGTTTGCTTGCTTGTTCATTTGCTTGCTCACTCCCTTGCTAACTCACTTGCTTGCTCACTCACTCGCTTGCTCATTCACTTGTTTGCTTGCTTGCTCATTTGCTTGCTTGCTTGCTTGTTTTGATTCACAAATCAAGGAAATACATCCCATCATGGAAGAGAAGCCATTACAGCAGGAGCATGAAACAATTGGTTCACTTCATCCACAGTCAGGAGGCAGAGAAATGAATCATGGTGTTCAGCTTGCCTTCTCCTCTTTATTCACCCTGACACCCTAGTCCACAAAACAGTGCCACTCTCATTCAGGGTGGGTCTTCCCATTTCAAAAGCTAATCTAGGGACTCCCTCACTAGTATGTCCATAGTTTTGTCTCCAGGTGATTCTAGATCCTGTTAGGCTGACAATCAACATTAACCACGTGATGACAAACCAGTATAAAAGACAACACCCCTTTGGCATAGAAAAATTTAGCGTGTTACAGAAGGGCAAGTTATAAGTGTACTAATGGAAATAAAATACACTGTTTTGTGGACTAGGGTGTCAGGTTGGCAGGAAATAGTAGACACCCAGTGGACATGGAAAATGCCAACAAGAGCCTAGCAAAAAAAAATAAAATAAAATAAAATGTAGTAGAAATTGGCACAACATGAAGAGCCCAGAAGATACTGCCAGGAGAGTATTAAAGAGTATAGAGCAAGCAGCCCTTCTTGATGGCTCACTGAGATTCCCAAAGTGTAAGCCCTCCAGGCTCTGCACATTCTTGCAGAATCATGATGATCTAGTGGCATTGAAGTCAGTTTTATTAATGGAATCTCATTGGCTCCTCCAAGATGAAAAAGTCTTGAGTGATGCAGACTGTATGTACTAAAGAATGGATCGAAGCACTGTGGCATTAGCTTGGGTCTTCAGTAGTAAGAAAACTTATTTCAGAGTTTGTATATATGGTACCTCATATTACATTGAGAAAACACACACACACACACACACACACACACACACACACACCTGGTCATGTTTTCAGATGATGAACTGGGAGGCATGGCTTCTTTTCTATGGTTCTCAGAGTAAAGATCAAAACATTGAATGTTCATGAGTAGTTGGCTGATTTGGAAAGAATTGGCTGACTTGCAAAATGTGCTAGTTATACACAGTGAATCACTACTCAGCCATAAAGAATGCAATCCTGTCATTTTCAAGATTAATGGGACTAGAGATCATTAGCCAGGCACAGAAAGATGAGCTCCACTACATCTCATCCATCTGAAGAAACCAAACCATTCAGACATGAAGAGACAGTTCAGTGGTTAAGGTTGCCTACTCATCTAGAGGACCAGATTTTGATTTTTAGCAGCTCACACCCTCCTGCAAATCCAGTTCTGAGAAGATGATGCCTTCCTTGGGCCGTCACTGAAACCAACCCATATGTATTCACACAGACACAGATACAAAGACAGATACACACACACACACACACACACACACACACACACACACATGCATGAAAATAAATTTATAAATAATCTAAAACATTTGATCTTACAGAAATTGAGAGAAGCAATGGTGGTTACTACAGGCTGTGGATTGTGCCAGAAAGAACAAAAGTCTGATCAACATATTAACACATTCAGCCACAGATAGATCAAATTCAGCAGTTTTAGGTACCATACTGCACTACTCTATGGTTGATAATTATGTGCTGTGCATTTCTAAAAGCTAAAAGAAGAAAGGATTTTTAAAGTTTTTATGGCAAAGAAATAATAAAAGTTTTAGGGAAAATCATGACAATTTTAAATATGATGTAATGAATATGTGAGATGAATACTAAGTGGTATTCCAATGGTCATGTTTGTGTATCCATTAAAAACAAATAATAGAGAGATAAAATTGGCTGGCTTGCAAGCAGAAGGGAGAGCAGATATTGAGAAATTATATAAAGCTTTGCATAGATGATAAAAAACACACACCAAAAAATATAAATTTGAAGAATAAAAAGAGTCAGAGTGGTAAACAACAAAAATATTAAATCAATTAAAATGTATAGGTGCAAGGAGACTGTTAAGGTTATGTTTCCATCCACAGCTCAAGAAGGCATTATTGTGGTTGATGTTAGGCTGAAATAGAAAGGGACATAGAAAAAGGAAGAAATGAACTGCTCTGGTTTTGAGTGTTACATCTTCCAGTTCTTGAGCATGGTCAAAGGCATTTAGAATCGACCACAAGTCTACCAAGTTTTGAAAACACATTTATTTATTGCACAATTACAGCCTCAGCTCCTCTAAAAACCCAGTACTTTCTGTGTCCATTTGCATTAACAGAAAGAAAGGTATAAAAACTCTATATTCCTCCAGGAAGGCACATCTGGTCACCTTCTATTGATGTGTTCAAGAAGACTTCAAAGGGAAGATTAAAAAAGAAAGAAAGAAAGAGCCAGGGGCTGTGGAGGATAATGCACAAGATGGTAGTAGTCCCCAGTAGAGCAGTATTGGATCTTAAACAAGATGCTCTCACAGTCAAATGGAAGGGTCTTCAAAATGCTTGAAGTTCTATAACTTCTAAGGACTATTGACAGCTGTATCTAGCATCATTCCTTTTTCCAAACTGAAGCTGACCTGAAATTATCCAATTTCTGCTTCATCAATGCACATCAGCTGAAGGGATGGGAATGATAACGTACTACTAAATGAAGAAGGGGTGCTTCCAAGCCTGATGAACATGCTGTACATGTCAATCAGACATTCCAGGCTCTGTTCTGGATACAGTGATTAGAAAGGAGTTGGGTCAGCCCATGACAGCAATGGAATTATGCCCTGTGTGAGAGTACATGGGTATGTGGATATTTAATAACAGTAAGTACATACAGTGACAGGGATATTTCCCTGCTCATTGGAAGTTTATTGGTGGAGTTTAGCCTAGGAAGAAGCTTCCTGGATAGGGCTATATTTCTTAGCTACTTTGCATCTCAATCATGCCATATGATTATTTATGGCCAATGGAAACTGAGTAAAAATTAATTATGTCATTTCTAGTCTATGGTTGTTGGCATTTGGTGTGTGTCCCTTCTCCATAATCTTGTTCCTGTTTATCGATACCTTGCTGACCATATAATAATGGTATCTTGGGACATAAGGAGTCCACATCACAGGACACCCCTGCTGTTCTGTATGCTGTGAATGTGTTGCTCTGATTGGTTCATAAATAAAATGCTGATTGGCCAGTAGCCAGGTAGGAAGTATAGGTGGAATAAGCAGACAAAGAGAACTCTGGGAAGGAAAAACAGAACTGAGGAGACGCCAGACTGCCAGCCAGGCAGCAGCATGTACTGGCACACAGGTAAAGCCACAGAAAACATGGCAACATACGTGGGCTGAGTTTAAGTGTAAGAGCTAGTCAGTAGGAAGCCTGAGCTAATGACCAAGCAGTTTTAGTTAATATAAGCTTTTGTATATTTACTTGGGTCTGAGAGGTTGTGGACCAGCGGGACACAGGAAAACTTCAGCTATACATTAAGGAAAGCCACCAAGAAAAGATATACATAAATACCTATACTGGACATTGAACAAAAGACAAAAGCACTTTGTTGCCTTAAGTCACTGTGATTTTATTATCATGTGATATATCAGCTTATATTAGTTAGCCTAACTAATACATGCCAAGCATAGTCTAGTTGCATGAGGACAAGAAATATTTCTGGGAGAAGAAAGTACAGTAGCTTTATGTTACTAAAAGTATAATGTAAATAAGGAGATGTGGTTGATAATGGAACTGTGAGGTGGTAAAGAAGCATAGTTCATAAATGGCATGTAAACATTCTTTGGATGATAGGGAGATGGCTCATTCCATAAAGAACTTGCTATAGACACATGAGGACCCAGGTTAAATTCACAGAACCCACCATGCATGGCATGGTGGCATGAGCTTGTAATCCTGGCACTGGGAAGGCAAAAACTGGGGACTTGCTAGACAGCCAGTGTAGCCACAATAGCGAATTCCAGACCAATGAGAGACCCTGTTTCAAAGAATAAGATAGACATCATTTTTGAGAAATGATAGGAAAGTTGTCCTGTAGTCTCCAGCTGCACACACATGTGCACTTTCTCATACATACATACTCATGTACATGCACATGTATGCATGTGTGCACACACAAGCATTCACAGATCACTTGAGTACTTTATTTGAAATGGAGTTTTAGGAGCTCTAGCTTTGACTGACAGAATCAGAATCTCTTAAGAGGATCATAATGATAATTTTTTCAAAAAAGAACCCAAGTGATTTAGAAGAGCCCATCACCTGGCTAGGTAATGAAGGTTCCTGTGTGTCACCTTAAGACTGTTTTATTATGTTCTACAACTCGAGCCATTAGAGAATGGTGGATGTTAGACACAGGGAGGAATATGAACATCTCTGTAGGGTGTAGCTCAGTGAGGACATCAACAACTTGAATTTTTCACTACTCTATCCATAGTGATTGCTCAATAAAATTTTATTGAATAAATGAATCAAATTTGAGTTTTAAAATGAGAATTGCCAAGTAGATGTGGATAATGAATTGTAGGAAAAGATAGTGGCTGCCAAGCCCCCTGCTAGGAGGCTATTAAAATTGTTCAGGTGTGAGATGATGTATTTCTGAGCTAAGGCAATGGGCATGAGAACAGGAAAGAATGGATGGTTTTGAGGTGTAGAAAAGGGGGTATGACTTGGAGAATTATTCGGGAACATCAAGGGAAAAAATAAAGGCTTTTAAAATCCCTTTTCCCTCTGATCTAATGAAATTGATAATTGTGATATCCATGGTGATTCACAAATCAGCTTTGGGAAGAAAAGTGCATTATTATACAAATTGAGTTTGATATTTAAAAAATATCTAGATACTCAATACATTTGGGGATGTGCATGTTAAGAAATCATTGAAAGAACTGGCGGTATGTAAAGATCTGAGAGTCTGCTGTGTATATATTTATTGATCCATCCATTAAGCAAGCACATGCCAAATATCTCTGCTTTAAGTCACAAGTTACTTTAAGTCACCTCAAGTCACAAGACGGGGTTGGATGAGATGTACAAAGAAACCTCACACACCTTAGAGTTCTATGCAAGTACTAAAACAGGTGAATACGTGTCCAGGAGTGGAGGCAGACAGGTGCACTCAAGGTATCTGGGAGTCTGAAAATCCATGAAAGGAAGACAAGCAGAAGCATGGAAATGCGCAGAAGTCAGCTGTCTTAGAGACGCAGCATCACAATAGACTGAGCAGTGAATGGGTAAAGAGGAAGTAAGGACAATGAATTCGAGGTAGTTCTTTCATAAGAACTTTGATAAGGAGAGAAGAGAAATAGGTCAAGAGCTAGAAGGGGCATTAAAGAGATCCAAACATTCTACTTAGAAAAGGAGAAAGTTGAGCATGTTTCTTTGAAGAAGGGCAGAAGAAGGTTGAAGTTATAAGAGAGAGAAGACAATAGGTTGAGTAAAATCCCGGGGGAGGACAGTGAAGGCTGGGATGAACTCACTTGACAAAAGGAGCCTCGGACAGGAGGTGAAGCATCTCTTCCGTTGCTCAGAGTGGGAGGAAAGTGGGCAGGAAGAGGTCAGGTCTCTTGGTGGGACCAAGGGGATAGGAGAGGGTAGGATCATGGTGCATTGTGGAAAGCATTGTTAGAGGTTTTAGGAGTGGAGGACTGCACAGTCCAGCAGGGAGAGCTTTTTCTGTGTTTACATGAGAAGGGGTAGAAAAGAGGCCCCTTTAAGAAGCAGAAAACCATCCTGGCAACATTCTAGATGTGTGTCCTGTTGAGGAACACTCATCACTTTTTTTTTCCTATTTTTCCATTTTCTTTTTAATTTGTGAGATTATATTACAGTCACATCATTTCTTCCTTCCCTTTCCTCACTCCAAACCTTCCCACATACCCCTCCTTACTCTCTTTCAAATTCATGACCTCACTTTTCATTATTATTACATGCATATAAGTATATGCATATATACAAATATTTTTAAATATAACCTGCTCAGTTCTTATAATGTCACACATATGTATGTTTTTATAGCTGAGCATTTGGTATTGGATAAACAATCGGTGTGCTCTTCCCTGGGGAAGACTGTTTCTCCCACTCTCAGCATCCCTTAGTTGCCTGCAGTTAGTTCTTAGCATAGGGACAAGGCCTGATGGGCTCCACTACTCATGTCCACTTCTGCGTGTCTATTGTGGTCCAGGTTAGGCTCGTGTTTATAGAGTCCTGTTGGTGAGACTTTATTGTATAGCTTCTGGTGTCACTAGGAGACACAAACTCACAGCAAACACCCTGATCCTCTGGCTCTTAGGATCTTTCTGCATTCTCTTCCCCAACATTCTCTGAGCGTTAGGTGTAGGAGTGTTTTATAGATGTAACCATTGGGACTGAGCTCCACAGAATCTACATTTTGATTGGTTGTACTTTTCTGTAATGGTCCCTGTTTGTTGAAAAAAAAAATTCCCTTGATGAATGGTGAAGACTACACTTATCTACAGATATAAGGAAAAATGTTTAGAATGTAGCTAGGGATTATGCTGGTAAAGGTGTGGTATATGTATGTGTTCATGTGTATATGTATGTGTATATATGTGTATATATGTATATATATATGAAGGTCAGAGTTTGATATCAGTTGTCTTTCTCAATAATTCCACCTTAATTTTTGAGACAGGGTTACTCACTGAATCTGGAGCTCACTGGTTCAACTAGAGTGGTTGTCCAGCAAGCCCTAGCCATCCTCCTGACTCTGCCTCTTAAATGCCTGCATTACAGGTATATACTACTGTGCTCAGGCTTACATAAATACAGCTGATCTGAACCCAGGTTCCCCTGTTTGTATGGCGGGTACTTTGCCGACTTAACACCCCCCCCCCCAGCCCCTCTATTCACTGTACGAAGATAAGGTTGTTCTCAGATTATGATAATTCCACAGCATTCAGCAGTTATCTTTCTTTGCATGCCTGTGCCTAACAGAGTGACATTACCATGGCAGACACTGAAAAGGTGGCTTCTGTATGATTCCTGACCCTGATCAGGACCTCTAGAATCTTTTTTATCTATTCCTAACAGTCATAAATCCTGATGATAATGAAGCTAATACACTAATTAATCTTAATCACTGACAATTAAAAGTAACAACCTACGATCTAAGTAAAATAGCTTCTCATAAGGGCAGCAGACTGACGACAATGACGAATGTTAGATCCTGTAAGCCTACATGGTTTGATGCAGTCAGGGAAAACAGCTAAAATTCATGACACCATTCTGGGCTGCTCAGTGCTTCGTGGGCCTCTTTATATTCTGAAAAGATTCCTTTGGATTTAGAGTAAGATTTAAATAATCTCCTAAAACAACATATGCTCAACTCATAACTGTTACCAAACATATGTTCAGAATGGATAAGCCAGTAACTATGATTTATGCAAGAAAAGACTGCAGGACGCATCTCTCTATCCTCCCCACCACACTCTTTGGATTCAGATTGAAAAATAGACATGGAAATTTTGTCATTTCATCTGTTTGGAAATCCTGAAGAATTAAAGCAGAATCCAGCAAAGTCAATGAGGAGCTGCTGGTAGTTTGAGGCTACTGGGAGAGGGAGAGTCATTTTAGGAAACGGGGTAACAACTGATAGTTACCCAGGTCCCAGTGGCTTTTCCCACACCCAAGGGCACATGGGCATCAGTAATGGGACTCAGTGGGTTATTAGAAAATAAGAAGAGGACATGGAGTTGAGAGAGAGCTGTGTTGTGGGGTAAGAGGGGTGTGTCCTCTAGAGGGTTTGTGGGAGGGAGGGAGGGAGGGAGGGAGGGAGGGAGGGAGGGAGGGAGGGAGGGAGGGAGGGAGGGAGGGAGGATGCACATGATCAAGACACACAGTATGCATGTATGGGATTTTCAAAGAATAAATTGGGATGGAGAGATAGCTCAGTGATTAAGAGTACTTCCTGCTCTCCCAGAGGACCTGATTTCAATTTCTAACATCTAAATTCAGTGACTCTCAACTGCCTATAACTCCAGGTCCAGGGGGATCCAAAACCTCTGGCCTACACAAGTACCTAGACTCATGTGGGGGCACACACACACACACACACACACACACACACACACTCAATCTATCATCTATCTATCTATCTATCTATCTATCTATCTATCTATCTATCTATCTATCTATCTATCAATATTTTAAAAGAATACATTAATAGTACATGCTACCGAAAATTCATTACATTTTGAAGGTCTCCAACATAACCACCAGTATCATCACCATCACTTAGGGCAGTGACATGTTCCAAAAACAAGAAAGGCCTTTTTGCAGAACTAAGTGCAGGATGAGTGAGTCACAGGCGCCATATGTAGACTTAGAAAGCCTCTCAAGATCAGGTGACAAGTGGAGGAACAGAAGGCGTAAACCTGTGACTAGATACGCTGTGTCCTCAGCCCTGTTGCCCACATCAACTCACAACTGAGTCATTAGGTGCCAAGTCTGACCTAATTAAAGTATTAAAAACACAGTGGACTAGTTATTTGTCTCATTGCTGTGACAAAAGTCAGGACACATGCAACTTAAAGAAGGAAAGGTTTATTCTAAATAACAGCTTGGGGGATACAGCTCATTACGGTGGGGAAAGCATGGTGGCGGGAGTGTGAGGCCGCTGGTCACATTGTACCACAGTCATGAAGCAGAGAGAAATGAATGCCGGTGCTCAGCTCACTTTCTCCTTTTTATTCAGTCTGTGACCCCTGCCTAGGGAATGGTGCCTCCCACATTTAGGATGTGTCTTCCCACCTCAGTGAACCTAATCTAGAAGCTCCCTCACAGACATGCTCTGGTTTGGCTCTTGGTGCTTTTAGAGCCTGCCATGATAATACACGTGAAGCTTAAAAACACTAGAGTTGTATAGACCTCATTCTAACTTTACCAAACTCGGAAAGGGAAGATGATTGGGAAATCCACCCATTACAATTGTCAAAGCTTCTTGGATTCTTTTATTGTTATCCTGAGAAACTTAGAGATTCACATAGTTGTACTAAATGACAGAGAACTCTAAGATTATATAAAACATCTTTCAAAGCTATAACACAGGATCACTCACAAGAGAATATTGAAATGGATAAAACTAAGGTACAAACAGCTATACTTATCCCTCCCCTGCCTTTCGGTGACCCTTGTCATCAGTAGCCTCTCATCTGTTTTTATAGTTTAATCACTTTGAGAAAGTTGTGAAAACAGAACCACGTGACATGTGACCATTTGGAATTAGCTTTTTCTACTGAACGCATTTAGCCTGAGTTTATCTAAATTGCTGTCTGTATCAATATTTTGCCCCTTGTCACTCCTCAGTACTGTTCCACAGTTTAACTGTTCACCGGTTGAAGAACATCTACACTGTTTCATGTTTGAGCCACTCTGAAAATTTGTGTTTACATTTTTCTGTGAAAAATAATTTTTTATTTCTTTGATATGAATCTCTTTAAAATGCATTTTCTGAGGTAGATGGCAGATGTAGATGTTTTACAAAATGTCACTAAGTAATTTTCCAAAGTACCCAATTGTTTTACCTTCTCTCTGGTGTCCCAGGAAATTGCTGGCCTCTTTCCTTTCATTTATCACAGACACTCTTTCTTGTTTTAGCTATTCTCCGTCCCACTTTGGTTTAAATTTGCATTTACCTGATGGCTAATGATGTTGGGCATCTTTTCATATGCTTATGGGCCACCTGCATATCCCCTTTAATTCTTTATCCGTTTTGAAATTAAATGGATTTTTTTAAGTGTTGGCATTGAAAAGTTTTTTTTTTCTTTTTCTTATACATATTTCAAAGGAGGGGATTTTGATAGATGTGTCATTCATTGGGTATTTTTCTGTCTGATTACATATATTTTTATCCTCTTCTGAATATTCTTTCACAAAGCAAAAGGTTTTTTTTTGTTTTGATGAGATTATATTTCAGTTTTTTCCTTTATGGATTACATTTTCAATATCAAGCCCAACAAATTTGATAGTCCTATATACTTTGAATTTTTCCCTGCTTTTTTCTCCTCTGACATTTTTATATATTATTTTAGATGTTTTATTAATGCATATTAATTGTGGGAAATAATGGCTCTCATCCCATTTTTGTCTATGTATACAGCGCACTTTGATATTAGTCAGCCCCTCCTTTCCTCACGCACTTCCCCACTCCCCAGTCTTTCCGGTCTCCTTCCTAGTTCGTAGTTGCTTCCATTCAGGTATTTTCAGCATTCAGGGCTCCAAATGGCTTAGTACATCACCAAGTCTCATGACCTACATTCAATCCTCAAGTCCCTCAGGACAGAAATAACTTCCACAAGTTTTCCTCTGATTTCCACACACATGCCATGGCATATACAGTCCTCCACACACACACACACACACCACACACACACACCACATATATGTAACAGAAAGGAAGAGTGAGGGGATGGAGAAGGAAGGGAGCATTCAGTACTTGTTCCAATCTGGCTTGTTTGACAACACACTGATCTCTAGTTCTTTTTGTTTTTCTACAAATGACAGGTTTTTGTTCTTTCTAGTGACCAAATGATACTCTGTTGTATACACATAATGAATTGTCTTTATCCATTCATCTGTGGATAGACACTTAGGTTAACTCTGTAACAGCCATTGTGAATGGTGCTTCAGTAAACAAAATGCGCAGGTAATATTCTTTATGATGCCTTGTGTTCCTTCAGATGTGTACCTAGGCATGGTATAAGCAGATTGTTCAATAGTTCTGTTTTTAGTTCCTGAGAAACTTCTATATTGTTTTACATACAGGATGTAGATATAAATTGCCGGCTTTATGCTTCACATTTAAGTCCATGATCCATCTTGAGTTAATTCTTTATTAGTTGTAAGATTTAAATCAGAATTTGTTTTAAGCTTTGGGTGTCCTAGGATGTCTCTAGAAAAGTCCCTCACATCCAGTAGAGGCAAGTCCAAGCCCCTCCCACTGCCTCAAGACTGCATGAGGTGTCCCATCATAGGTAGTGGGCTCCAAAAAGCCTTGTGAATGGGAGAAGGGAGTGGGTTGGGAGAAGGAGGCTGGGGCGGGCAGCAGGAGGGAAGAGGGGGATCTTTGATTGGTGTGTAAAATGAATGAAAAAAATCTTAATAAAAAAGGAGAAAAAAAGAAAAATCCAGCACACGTCTCTTGAATTACCTTTTGTGTCTTTCTGAAAGACCAGTTAGGGGTGGTAAAGTGGTTCACTTCATTAAAGTTTCTTCCATGAGCACATGAGGGCCTCTGTTTAGATCTTCAGCACACACATAAAAAGTTGGGTGTAGTAGCCTGCATTAGTTAGGGGTTCCATTGCTGTGAAGAGACACCATGACCATAGAAACTCTTATAACAGAAAGTATTTAATTAGGACTTGCTTATAGTTTCAGAGGTTTAGTCCATTATTATCATGGCAGGACATGGCGGCATGAGGACAGACATGGTGCTGGAGAAGGAGCCAAGACATATCTAGCCTGTACCATCTTGGCATTCATCGTAATAATTCACACAGTGTTCAAAGACTGGCTTAATAAGAAGAACAAAGATCAGTCATTTTGGGGACTGATACAGGTTTTAAAAGATAGCAATGAAGGCTTACAGAAAAAGATTCTTTCTCTGGAATCTGCTAATCAGGATTTCCAAAACAGACTTATACCCAAAATTGATCTTATTGATAAGAAAAGTGAATATTTAATGGATAGAACACTAACTCTCCAGACACTATATAAGGAAGAAAGATTATCATTAATTGATATGATAAGGTCCATGGAATCATGTGTTTCTGAGGAACATAAAAACTTCTATGATTCCATGAGAAATCTGGAGTCCCTTGCAAGAGAAGAGGTTCACTCCCTAGAACAGACCCTAAGTGCTTGTTTGCAAGCCCTGCAAGAAACTCTCAGTAAACATGACAAGGGAGCTAATAAGCAGAAGGGCAAGATCATAGAGGTTGTAACATCTCCAAATGGCTCTCATACAATTGCTTATCCTGTTATAATCCATGAGAAGCCAGCAGATGACAAACACCCCAAGCCATATAATACATATACATTACAACCGTTTTCAACAAGGGACTTTGAAAATATAAAGGAAGCAGTAGTTACGTATGGGATACACTCCACATACATAAGACAGACATTAAATTCGTGGTCTACCTCACATAGAATCATTCCAGATGACTGGCATCAGTTAATTTCAGCTGTTCTAGAATATAGCCAGCAGTTACAGTGGAAAAGCTGGTTGAGAGAAAAGGCAAAAAATTTAGAACAACAAGGTAAACTCAAAAAAATCAGTAGCCCTCCTATATACAATTGACAAACAGGTTGAGAAGGAATCAGAGATACATCACCCTTTACAATAGCCACAAATTATATAAAATACCTTGTGGTAACACTAACCAAGCAAGTGAAGGACCTATATGACAAGAACTTTAAGTCCCTGAAAAAAGAAATTGAAGAAAATGTCAGAAAATGGAAAGATCTCCCATGCTCATGGATAGGCAGGATTAACATAGTAAAAATGGCAATCTTACCAAAAGCAATCTACACATTCAATGCAATCCCTGTCAAAATACCAACACAATTCTTCACAGACCTGGAAAGAATAATACTCAACTTCATATGGAAAAACAAAAAAACCAGGATAGCCAAAAGAATCCTGTACAATAAAACAACCTCTGGAGGCATCACGATCCCTGACTTCAAGCTCTACTATAGAGCTACAGTAATAAAAACAGCTTGGTACTGGCATAGAAACTGACATGTGGACCAATGGAATCGAATTGAAGACCCTGACATTAATCCGCACACCTATGAACATATAATTTTTGACAAAGAAGCCAAAAGTGTAAAATGGAAAAAAGAAAGCATCTTCAACAAATGGTGCTGTCATAACTGGATATCAATGTGTAGAAGGCTGCAAATAGCTCCATATCTGTCATCATGCATAAAACTTAAGTCCAAGTGGATCAAAGATCTTAACATAAATCCAGCTACTCTGAACCTGCTAGAAGAGAAAGTAGGAAGTAGTCTTGAACGCATTGGCATAGCATTCAAATATAACACCAATAGCTCAGACGCTGAGGGAAACAATCAATCAATGAGACCTCTTGAAACTGAGGAGCTTTTGTAGAGCAAAGGATGTGGTCAACAAGGCAAAGCGACAGCCTACAGAATGGGAAAAGGTCTTCACCAACCCCACATCTGACAGAGGACTGATATCCAGAATATATAAGGAACTCAAGAAATTAGACATCAAAATGCCCAACAGTGCAATTAAGAAATGGGCTATAGAACTAAACAGACAATTCTCAACAGAGGAAACTCAAATGGCTGAAAGACATTTAAGGAATTGCTCAACATTCCTATCAGGAAAATGCAAATCAAAATAACTCTGAGATACCACCTTACACCTGTCAGAATGGCTAAGATCAAAAACACTGAAGACACCTTATGCTGGAGAGGATGTGGAGCTAGGGGAACTCTCCTCACTGCTGGTGGGAATGCAAGCTTGTACACACACTTTGGAAATCAATATGGCACTTACTTAGAAAACTGGGAATCAATCTCCCCCAAGATCCAGCAATACCACTCTTCGGCATATACCCAAGGAATGCTCAATCATACCACAAGGGCACTTGCTCAGCTATATTCATATCAGCATTGTTTGTAATAGCCAGAACAGATCAAGCCAATCAACTGTCTCACCTATTCAAAGGGCCTAATCTAGTTGGGGGCCCCTCAGTCATTGGTTCATAGTTCATGTGTTTCCATTCGTTTGGCTATTTGTCCCTGTGCTTTATCGAACCTTGGTCTCAACAATTCTCGCTCATATAAACCCTCCTCTTTCTCACCAATTGGACTCCCGGAGATCCACCCGGGGCCTGGCCATGGATCTCTGCATCCAGTTCCCTCAGTCATTGGATGGGGTTTCTAGCATGACAGTTAGGGTGTTTGATACAGTTGATTGGCTTGATCTGTTTGGGTCCAGGCAGTGGGACCGGGTCCTGTGCTCAGTGCATGAGTTGGCTGTTTGAAACCTGGGGCTTATGCAGGGACGCTTGGCTCAGCCTAGGAGGAGGGGACTGGACCTGCCAGGACTGAGTCTACCACGTTGATCTCAATCCTTGGGGGAGTCTTTGCCCTGGAGGAGACGGGAATGGGGGGTGGGCTGGGGAGAAGAGGAGAGGGGCGGGAGGGGGAGAACAAGGGAATCGTGGTTGATATGTATAATTAAATCATATTATAAAATAAAATAAAATAATAAAAAAGATACAATAAAAAAAAAAAGAAAAGGAGCCAAGAATTCTACCTCTTGATCCACAGGCAACAGGAAGTGAATTTTCTACCACAATGAACAGGGCTTGAGCAAAGGAGACCTGTTCTAGGGGATTTATGTTTCCATATGTATTTTAGAACCAACTCCTCTACAGAAATCTGTACCTGGAGTTTTCTCTCCGAATACTGACAAGCCCCGGCAGTCCACAGCCCACTTTTAAAATAAACACACAGGTGCTTATGTTATTTACAAACTGTATGGCCATGGCAGGCTTCTTGCTAACTGTTCTTATATCTTAATTTAACCCATTTCTATAAATCTACACTTTGCCACATGGCTTGTGGCTTACCGGCGTCTTCACATGCTTCTTGTCATGGCAGCGGTTGGCAGTATCTCCTCCACTCAGCCTTCCACTTCCCAGAATTCTCCTCTCTCCTTGTCCTGCCTATGCTTCCTGCCTAGCCACTGGCCAATCAGTGTTTTATTTATACAGAATGATTTCTACAGCACTTCCCCTTTTCTTTTTTTCAAAAGGAAGGTTTTAACTTTTACATAGTAAAATTACAGATAACAAAACAATTACCAAGCAAGAATTACAGTTATAATATCTAGTCTATTTATAATAACTAGTTTATTTGGTAAAATTAAAGAAGATATCCTATCTATCTTATTTTTTGTGAGTCTAAGGTTTTATATCTAACTTATTTTTTATCATAACTAAGGAAAATTGTAACTAGTCTTCAACTACATCAAAGACCTCAGAAGGATATAATATTACCTGAGAAGTGGGAAAAGGATGCAAGCAACTTTCAGGAGTCTTGCAGGGTAGACAGAGACAACTGGCAGCCTGGATAGTCATCCAAAGTTCTCTTGTAAAGTTGGGGCATCTGTCTTCAGCACACAGGCCTAGAGTCTCTCAGTCACGTCTCTCTGTGTCCTGTAGAATGTCTGTCAGTTTCTTCTGAGAAGCAGGAACCCAAAGGACCATTTTGCCAAGCAAAGTTCAGTGGTCACCTTTTTATGGGTCTTGTATGTCCAGTCGATCAAGCAGTCCAGGCAAGAACAGTTTCTTGCCCAAATGGCTATTTTTGCCAAGGTGAAGATAAACTCCATACGGAGTGTCTTCAGTGCTCATTCTCCTCTCTGAAGTAAAATGGTGCTGCCAGGAGCAGACATGTCTCATTGTCCAGAAGTCTAAATTTTTAAAATATTTTAAATGCAATATTCTGTAGGTCTTTGAAGTATTCGAAGATTACCTATCTATCTGGAATATATCTATGTATACCTAGAAGACTTAACTAACATGGCTACAAATATGATTATCATAGATGACTAATTATTAATCTATTTCTTAATTATCCATTACAATTTTAAATGAGTTACATAAACATAATACCTCAAACAAGAATAGAAATATATATACAGTATAACAAAAGAGTTTAAACTTGTATCAATAAACTAAAATCTATAGCAATATAAAACATTTTAAACAAGTCGTTACTCTTTAAAAGTAGGTCCATTAATCTACCCTTTCATTTTATCATATCTAAACTATCCCCTTTTATTCTTTAGAAAGAGATTGTATTTATAATCCACCTGCTTTAAATAAAAATATTGGTTTTTCTCTGTCCCACACCAGAGGGCTCTTCTGATTTGGAACACAAGAATCTCTTAACCATTTTTTTTTTAAAGCAATATGCCTGGATTTAGAGGGGGAGTGAGCCAATTCATCTCCAAAGCCAACTTGGTATATTTGGGAATTTGGGCATAGCATCTCTTACTACTTTCTGCTGGAGGGGGCGCTGTATATTATGGGTACACAAAGAAAATTTTAGGCTTATGGGGTAGTCCGTGAGGCTGTATTGTTTGAGCCAGTTGCCTTGAAACCTTTCTGGATGCTAGATCATCTGGGCCATGGTGTCATCAGAGACCTTTCAGGAGGTCTTGGCTGGTCAAACCTGATGTATCTTAATCTGGAACAAATCCATAGCCTCTGGCTTTCTGTGGAAACAAAAGCAGAGTCTCTTTCCCAAGCAACATATCCTTATATCCAAATTTTGAAGTCAAGGTACCTTTAAAATTTACATTTTGGCATAACTCAACAGCTTTTACAATCAAATGTTTTCCTTCAGTTATGAATATGAAAGAGAACATAATCCAGATTCTCTGTGTGATAGCCATCTTTATGTGGCTTATTTTTTATATTAATTTTACTGTCTCTTTAAAGACTTTATTTTTAAAAAACTATCTGTTTATATAACTGTATATATTCCTTTTTCTCTCTCTTTCAAGCCTACATACATTTTTACACACATTGTAAACTATTCCACCTGAATCTGTCTTATTGTGAATCTATTGCTTTAAACTGAAGCATTCTAAGACTGAAATGGCACTGTGGCTGTTGGCTCTGCCTACTTTAGCTTCCCAACATGGTGGTGGTATGTTTTCTACCAGCTCTGGGAGCCATCAACTCTCAAAAATAGTGGGTCTATGCTTCTATCAAAGCAGCATGTAGCCCAGAAACCTATATGTGTGTGTGTGTGTGTGTGTGTGTGTGTGTGTGTGTGTGTGTGTACACACACACACACACACACACACACACACATATATACTAGTAAAGACTAAATCTACCACACAGTGTAATGTGCCGCTGGCAGACTCCTCATTCCCGCCATACTGCTGGTCAAACACGCACACCAGGAACCGGGCAACTTGAGAGAGACAACTAGGAAGCTGTTTTTAGCTCCGTTTTAGAATCTTTTTTTTTAAGGTTTAGATGGAAACTTACCAACCCATTGGGCACCATTTGTAGCTGGAGTTTTCTCTCTGGGTCCCGCCAAGCCCCAGCAGTCTGACAGCCCACTTAAAAAATAAACACACAGATGCTTATATTATTTACAAACTGTATGGCCATGCAGGCTTCTTGCTAACTGTTCTTATATCTTAAATTAACCCATTTCTATAAATCTACACTTTGCCACATGGCTCATGGCTTACCGGCATCTTCACATGCTGCTTGTCATGGCAGCAGCTGGCAGTGTCTCCTCCACTCAGCCTTCCACTTCCCAGAATTCTCCTCTCTCCTTCTCCTGCCTATACTTCCTGCCTAGCCACTGGCCAATCAGTGTTTTATTTATACAGAATGATTTCTACAGCAGAAATCCTTTCTGGGATTCTAGCAGGAGATGCATTAAGCCACAGATCACACTGGAGAAGTGTGACATCTTTAACACATTGAGTATTTTTCTACAGGTAAATCTGTCTCTGCATTTCTCCGGGTCTTCTTTGATTTCCTCCATCAAAATTTTGTGATTTTGAGCAGGCAGGTGATTCTAGTTGCCTTTCTGTTGCTATGATAGAATGCTATGGCCTAAAGCAACTTAGGGTAGAAAGGACTTTTTTAGCTTACAGGTTATAGTCTTTCATTGAGGGAACTCAGGGAAGAAATTTAAGGTATGGAGCAAAGCTGTGTGCTGATTCATGCTTAGCTGGTGTTCTTATATAGCTCAAGACTACCTGCCTAGGGAATGGTGCTGCCCACAGATTGGGCTCTCCTACATCATTAACAATGAAGACAATCCCTCATAGACATGCCCACAGGCCAATCTAATCTGGTAAGTCCCCAATTAACATTCTCTCTGATGACTCTAGGCTTTATTATATTGATAGTTTAAGCTAACCAGAACACAGATCTTGTCTATAATTTTTCCAAGTATCAATTCATTGAGAGTAATTATAAATGGTACCATGTTTTAATTGTTAGTTTTATATGTTATTCATAGATGCAATAAGATTATCACATGAAAACATGATGATTCTTGTGTGTTGATGTTTTCCATTAATTTGCCTATTAATTCTACCATTTTATTTTTATATTTCTGGGAATTTTTGCAGAGTAGATAGCCATGTGATTTGTATATAGTTTCTTCATTTCAAATCTGTGTGTTATTTATCTTTTTCTTGCCTTACTGAAGTAACTCCAACTTCCAGTTTTGTGAGTATGTTTGTTCTGGTCTCATTCTTAGATGATACCTATAAAAAATTCAAGTTGAAGTATGACATTTGCAATAAAGTGTTTTTTTGTTTGTTTGTTTTTGGGTTTTTTTGTTTGTTTTTCGAGACAGGGTTTCTCTGTGCAGCTTTGTGCCTTTCCTGGAACTCATGCTGTAGCCCAGGTTGGCCTCAAACTCATAGAGATCTGCCTGCCTCTGCTTCCCAATTGCTGGGATTAAAGGCATGCACCACTACTGCCCAGTTGTAATAAAGTTTTGGTACTTGTTCTTTATTGGGTTGAGAGAGCTTCCTTCTATATCTATTCTTTTCAGAGATGTTCTTAAATTTTGTTTTATTACCTTTTATTTATTTATTATTTATTTACTGGGAGTGTTCACCATGGCATGCACATGGAAGTCAAAGAACAACTTGTGGGAGTTGGTTCTCTCCTTCCTCCAGGTCGGTCAGAGGGACTGAACTCCAGTTGTTATCTTAGCAGCAAGTGCTCTTACCCCCTAAGCCATCTTAACAGCTCAGAGATATTTTCTAACATCATGAACGGCTATTGGGTTTTATTAAATGCTTTTGCTCTGCTGTTGTTTGTATCAGCTGTTGTTTCTTCTTTGGGTGACTGATATTGTGGATTCTATTAGCTAATTTTTAAATACTGAAGTTGCCTTGTAACAAATACTATGTAATTGTGATATGTAATTTTTATACATTGTTTATTTGGTTTGCTACAATGGTGTGAGAAGTTTTACAACTATATAGTTGATAAGTCTTTTTCTTCCTGTGTAGTCATTGTCTGGATTTAGTCTAAGGGTTATCTCTTCACCCACCCACCATATATTATATATATGAAATACTGCTATTAACTCTTCCTAAATATATATACATGTATGCTGTATATGTATATATATATTTGCTGTTAATTCTTCTCAAATGGAGAATTTCTTCAGTATACACTTGGGACTACATATTTTATTTTTCTGAGATTTTTAATCATAGAACTATTGAAGCTGTCTACTTTTTCTTGGTTGAGTTTAATAATTTTGTGGTACTGGCTCATGTGTTATCAACTTTAGCATTAGATTGTTAGTTTAAAGTTTTTGACACATTGCTTATTATCTTCTTTGAACATTTATTTTACTTTAAACTTCATGTATCTGTGTGTATCTTTGAGTGTATATGCTGTATGTTTGCAGGCGCCCTCAGAGGCTAGAAGAGGTTGTTGGATCTTCTGGGTCCAGAGTTACAGGTGGATGTAAAGCATCCACTATGGCTGCTGGGAATCAAGCACAGAACTCTTGAAAGAATAATGCATACACTTAATTACAGAGTCCTCTCTCCAGCCCAAGTATCTATTTACTATAAGAGTTCTATTAATTCTTATTAATTTAAATTTTTTCATACATGCATACAATATATTTTGATCATACTCACATCATACTCTTCCCCCTAACTCCTCCAGGACCTGTCCCCTATCCCTCTAAGCACTTCCAAATTCATCCCCTCCTTTTTCATACTACTGAATCCAGCTAGTTTTGCCCATATATGGGTGGATGTGGGATCATCCACTGGGGCATATTCAACCTACCAGGGACCACACCCTTAAAAATGCTGCCTCTCCCTTCCCTAGCATCATCAACTATCAATAAAACCTCAGCTAGGAGTGGAAGTTCATGAGGTCCTTCCTGTCCCTAATGGAATGTTGACTGACTTGATCTTGCACATGTCTTGTGCAGGCAACCACAGCTGCTGTGAGTCATTATTTATTATTGTTATTGTTATTTATTATTATTGTTGTTATTATATTTGTAGCAACTGTCATGATATTCTGTTTTCTTTGTGATACTGTAATTTGTCTTCTCTCTTTCTATACTTATTAATCTAATCTGGGATTTGTCAAGTTTTTCTTTTTTTTTTTCACTCAAGGCTTCTTTTTCCCAGTAATTTTTTTTTGTTGTTGTTCCTTTGAAACATCTCACTCTCTTTTGCTTTTGTCCTAATTGTTTCTTTTCTTCTTTGTCATCTGAATTTTCTAGATTCTTAGGTTCAGATCTTCTGTTACTTATTCAAGGATCTTTTCTAACGTAAGAATTTAATGTCATCGGTTTTCCTCTTGGTCCTGTTGTAGCTGCTTCTTGGGTATTTTCCTGTGTCATTTTTTTTTTTCCTTTTCATTCAGCTCTACCTGTTTGTTCATTTCGCAGGAGACCTAGAGATAACACTTAGATTATTTAGAGCACTGCTTAATTTCTAATGTCTAGAATGTTCTTGTTGCCTTTCCGCTGCTGATTTTCATTCTAATTCCACTGTGGTCAGAGAACATAATCCGAATGATGTTTGGTTGGTTGGTTTTTTGTTTATTTGTTTTTTCTGGCTGAGAATATGGCCTATTTTGATGAATATTGCGTGTACACCTAGGGAAATGTATATACTGTTGCTTGGGGCAGAGTGCTCTATGCATGTTAACTGGGTCCTGCTGTTTGGTTTTTCTGTTCAGGTCTCAGTTCCTCACCTATTTTCTGTCTAGCATTTTTTATTAATTGTTAAGAGTCAGACATTGAAGCTCCCAGGCAGCTTTACAGATTTACCTATTCCTTGACCACTTTCAAATTTTCCTTCCTGTATTTTGAGTGTCTGTTTTTGGTGCATATATATTTATGAATGCTATGGTTTCCTGTTTGTGTGATTGTTTTATCATTTAGTAATTTTTTTTCTCTATGGTTATTTCCTTTGCCACAATGTCTATCTGATTTGCTGTTAACAAAACAACTCCTAGATTTTTATTAGTATTCTTTACCACAATGTCTGTTTTATTTGATATTAATGTAACTTCTCGTAGTTGTTTATTATTATTGTTGTTATTTATTATTAGTAGTGGTATTAATGTAACTCCTCGTAGTTGTTTATTATTATTGTTGTTGTTTATTAGTAGTAGTGGTATTAATGTAACTACTACTAGTTGTTTATTATTTTTGTTGTTGTTTATTATTATTGTTGTTTATTAGTAGTAGTATTAATGTAACTACTCCTAGTTGTCTATTATTATTATAGTTGTTTATTATTAGTAGTGGTATTAATGTAGCTACTCCTAGTTGTTTTAATACTGATTTGGTATAACTTTCTCATTCTTTTTCATCTTATGAATTTTGTTTCACTTGTAGAAAAAGTTATAAAAACTGCCATATTGGGATGTGTTTTCTAATCTACCCTACCAATTTTTGTGTTTCAATTGATATACCATAAAATTTAAGGAATTATTGATAATTTTAAGCTTATTATGTTATTTGTTTTCTGATTATTATTCTAAGTTCCTCTGTTTCTTCCTGTGTCCTATGGTTTCTTTGAATATCAAAATATACTCTCAAAAATAATAAATAAAATTATTCTTATCTATAAAAATTATAATGCTTTCCTTTCTGTAATTTTCTTAACAATTCTCTTGCTATTATAGGACGCATTTGTAATTTAGAATGTTCTATTGATATCAATTTAGCACTTCAAAAGGAGTATAAAAACCTTACTTCCTTCATCCTTTTTCTTATCTTATGGAAATATCCCTGCTATAGCCTATGCATGGAATGTCCACAAAGGCCCATCTGTTAAAAGTGTGGTCTTCACCCTGGTGTTGTTGGAAGCTAGAACCTGGTAGAAGGTCTTAGGCCACTGGTACATGGTTTTGAGCCTTCAGGGATCTTGCTCTCCTCCTTTCACTCTCCTGATTTCCAGGCATGAGAGAGGTGCCTTTCCCTCCCCACCCGCCCCTTGCAGGACACTCTTCCTCAGTACACACCCAGGAGCAATGGGGCAGCTGACGTGGGCTGAGACCTCTAGACCTGTGAGAAAACAACCTCCTATCAATGATGCTAATTCATTAGTCTCAGGTGTTCCTTATGCTCCCTTCTTTTTGTCGTCCAGCTGTTTTCTCTCTTCTGTTGATACTTAGTAAATTCTATTGATCTTTCTGGATTTTTTTTTATGAATTCTACCCTCTGACATCTCCAATCTGCTGCTGAGTTCATCCAGCAAGGCTTCTCTCCCAGTTATTGCAATTCTCAGGCCTGTGATTTTCATTTAATAACACTTCAAAGCTTCTGTGTCTTTGTTGAGGTTTTCTGGTTGTTGTTTTTATTATTATTATTATTTTGCTTTGAGAAAAGTCAGAATTGCTCATTGAAGGATTCAATTGATGCATGCTTGCAAATTCTTGTCAGGTCACTTTTATATCTGCATCACTACTGTGTTAACCCTTGCTGGCTGTCTTTTGCCGTCATGTGACTTTTTTGAATTTTCCTATGACAGATTATTTTCCCATTAATCCTTCACACTTTGCATATTACCGTATGAAACCTTTGGAGGTAGGATCTTGCTGAGCATCCCAGACACAACTTGGTTGTACTGTGCAGCCTAAGCTGGCCTTGAAGCTGCTTCAACCCTCCTGCCTCAGTCTGCCAAGTGATGTCACTGAAGATACGTCCTGTCATTCCTGTGAATGGTATTTCTCTTGTTGAGATGTAACTTGAAAGCAGGTGTTCTTGTGTATGCTTAGCCTCTGGTTGCACAGAAACATCCGTGATCCCCACAAAAAGTTCCTCTCACACCATCCTGGAATCAAACATTACATGATAACCCCTTTCTCCACAGGCTGCTCTTTCTGAGGTATCCACACTCATCTACCCTCCTTGAGTACTTGGTGCAATCCTATTTCCTTGGGCATTTTCCATATATACTTAAGATCAAGAACTTCTGGCTTGAACTGAATAACTATTCTGGGAAATGTGTCTTCCCTTATAATTAGTTGCCTGTTTGAATGGTGTGATGGAATTGTAGATAAAATAACCTCTCATTGACTGTGCCACACCAGGTAATTGATTACAGGGTGGGAATTACATCAAACAAAAAACAATGAGTCCTTCCCTCTCTGAAGCTCATCTTTTAGTGCTAGAGATAAGGAGGATGCTTATAAGGTGGAACTTTTCTACCTAGCACACTGCTTACTTATTTACTTCTTTGTTGCTGTCCAGTAGCCACTTTCCTCTTGTCCAAGTCATTTGGAATCTACATTCTTAAAAGTAGAGTCTAGCTCCTAGGAACTTATTATTATTATTAAATATTGAATAAGTATTATTCAGAATGTCTTATCGGGGGTGAGCAGACACTTGATCAAAAGTCCACAGCTTGAAGTATCTTATGTAAGCACAAGAAATTCATTTCCTGGGCCCCGGCATCCCACTGCCTTTCCCGTTTCAAGTGCCTTTCAGACATCGGCAGCAGCCTGGTGGGGGTGGAAGAAGCATTTACAGAAGAAGGGATGAATCACCTCACAACTGAAAAACTTCACTTTTTCATGGGAGAACATTCAGGCATCTTCTAGAAAGTTCTCATCAGCTGTGTCATCCACCCACAAACACAGATGGACCCGTGCCTTCAAGAAATATTGATCGTGGTTCCTCCCCATGTGCCAGTACCTATCAGTCAGAATGAGCTTCCGTGAAATGCCATCCTCTGGACACTACATGGCTGTGAAACATAGGAACTCCCAGCAGCTGTGGTGACCTGCATAAGGATGGTACAAGCTCAGCTAGAGTATGGAGAGGAGAAAGGCTCCTGGGGGTCCCACTTACAGATGGTGAACTATTGGAAGTTTATGTCTGGTAGGGCATGGAGAATCACTTTGGGAGATGGGGAAGAAGCCACTGTTGGGTTACCCATGCCCTTGTAGGTGACTCCACACTCATGGGCATATGTGCAACACTAATCAGACTCAGTGAGTCATAGAGAAGAAGCATGAAGTTGGGAGGGAGATACGTTGGAGGGTCCTGGGGGCTGAAAGGATGGGGTAGGATGGATACAGTCAAGATACCTTACATACATGTGTGAAATTTTCAGAGAATGAATTTTAAAATGACTTTAAAAAAGAGAAATGAACCTTCTGATGACATAGACTGTGCATATCAAGGAAAGCAAAGTTCCCTCCCCAGGTAAAGTGAGACCCTTTTGTCTTATCTAGGAAATAAAGTCACTGTTAGCCATTGCCTTTGTTCTAGAATAATCTCCACATTTCCAAGGCCAGCACTAGAATGACATAAGAATTTGTTATATCTGTATAATCCACAGCTTCATTCCCATGTACTTAGTGTACTGGTTCTACAGTTTAAAAAAAAAATAGAACAGATTAGGATAATAATAGATGGTGCTGGGTATGGAGATGCTGCTTAATGGGTAGAGTACTTGCACAGCATTATTAATCCCTGGATCCTTTCTCCAGTATCCCATAAATGGAGTATGATGGTACACACCTGTACTCCCTGCACTTGGCAGATGGATTAGAAGTTGGAAGTCAGCCTCGGCTACATAGAAAACTAAAGGCCAGCCTCGGATACATGTTGCAGATGTCAGTCTTAAAAATATGAGATGGCATCAAAAGTGTAAGCTTAAGAATAATGCCTAAATGGGCTTTTGGGACCCTGTTCCTCTTACTGATTGCCTTGTCCAGCCTTAATGCAAGGGGAGGTGCTTAGTCTTACTGCAACTTGATATGCCATGCTTTGTTGATGCCCATGGGAGATCTGCCCCTTTCTGAACAGAAACAGAGGAGTGGATTGGAGGATGCATAAGGGACTGGGGGAGGGAATGGGAAGAGAAGAGGGAGGGGAAACTGTGCTCAGGATGCAAAATAAATAAATTAATTTAATTTAAAAAAGGAATAGTGCCTAGAGATTATCATAATGTGAATATGATTGTCTATATACTCATACATGTATTATGATGTAAAATATATTCTCCCCATGCAAAGAAGTAAAAAATAAAAGTTTGAAATACATTGAGCCTGAGAAACCGGAGGCAGAGGGGAGCAATGTCTTAAACTCAGACCCACAAGGGCTTCTCCTTGTCATAATAATGTACACAGCACAGAGCGTGTCCTCGGCTCTAATTGGAGACACTCACTCCAGAAATCACCTCTTCTGGGACATCCTCTCTGGCCTCCCTGCCCAGGCAGGGCTTTTCTTGACCTCTCCTGAGTCCCCTCACTGTCCTTGATCCTCCTGCCTCTGTGGAGCAAGGCATTTGTTTACGTGTATGTTTTCTCAAATGGGGCTGCCATCCAGGAGTCCAGTCCCCAAGTTCAAATATAGGAGACAGCCACTAAATTTGTCATTCAAAATTATAAATAAGGCAGGAGTTTTCAATGGATGCACAAACTACTAGGTACAGCTTTAACGAGTGTCAGGATATTTATGACTTAGCTGGTTATGTTTGAGGAGAATCTTGGCTTTTTTACAACACACTGAAGTTTTGGAGGAAGGAAGGAGAAAGAAAAATGCAACTTCTATAAGTCCAAAATAATTTTAAGTTACAAATCTAATAAAAATGAACAAATGAGTTTAAGATAGACACTACCACCGAGTCCAGAGAACAACTGTCTTATGACTAATAAATCCTAGAAGCACCTAGATTGCAGCTATATAATTCACACTTGGAGGCCTTAGGTGGTTTGATTCCAAGCTCACAAGGCAGGAACAAAGCCCAGAGTTACATTTTGAAAAAAAATGTTTGATAAAACATCAAAAATAGGAGCCACTGGCTATGTCTCTGTGCAGTACATCTCATTTAGCAAAACTGATAAATTGCTTGGGAGTTACAAGTTGATCAGCAGTCAGGCCATTCAGGCAAAATGCTAAATGATCTATTCAGTCCAAATTCCAACTGGCCATAAGAAAGGCCAGTGCCTGCCCTCATCCCTTTTCAGGCATGTAGGTAGCCAAGCCAACCCAACCCCACTGCAGGCTTCTCTATCTAACTTTATCCTCTGTCTAGAGTAGAAACTTCCAACCAGCAGGCCCATTGAGAAAGAACTTCCTTGCAAAGTTTAAATGTTGACTCATGCACATATGCATTATTGTTACCTCAAAGTTGTGTGAGGGCTAGCCTCCATCCTGTGCTCTATGTTACAGCAGCACAAAGTAGCTGTACTGAGGGGTCAAATACAAATGACTAGTTGTTTGATGCACTGAGCAGGTCAGCTGTTTGGTTCTCTTCTCAGCAATTTTACAAGGCATCTGACCAAATAGTTTCAACATTATGGAAACCCAAGTCTAAAATGCAAACATCATCTCTTGGCTATGGAAAATTGCTGAAAGACAGTCTCAAAACAGTGGGCAGAGAACAACTTTGTACCCTTATGGCTGAGGTCAGTAATGTGCTTGTTTGCCAGCATGAGGAGCCTCAGAATCCATGTAAAATAGTTGGGCAGAGTGGTGCACACCTGTAACCCCAGCATTGGTGAGGCGAACAAATGTGGTCTACTTGGCAAATTCTGGATGAAAATAAAAGAATTTGGCCAGAAAACAAGGTGGTTAGCACCAGAGAAATGATAGCTCCTGTTCTCCTCTGAGTTCCATGTACCAGTACACACATGTGCATTTATACCCACACATACATGTACACCTATACACACTTACACTTACATAAGAAAACTGAAAGAGAGGAAGAGAGGTAAGAAAGAAAGAAAGAAAGAAAGAAAGAAAGAAAGAAAGAAAGAAAGAAAGAAAGAAAGAAAGGAGGGAGGGAGGGAGGGAGGGAGGGAGGGAGGGAGGGAGGGAGGGAGGGAGGGAGGGAGGGAGGGAGGGAGGAAGAAGGAAGGAAGGAAGGAAGGGAGGGTGATCTATCTCTGGACAACTGCTGGTTGGCTCCAATACCGAAAGGTTGAAAGTGAAATTGAAAAAGGAGAGGAAAAGGTGATTCTATGCCTTCCTTAACAGAAGGCTAGGGAAAGAATACCTTGGATTAAATGGAGCCTCAAACTCCTCACCAGGCCAAAGACTTCCATTTTATCCAAGAAGTTCTCATTTGTCTGGCTCTGTCTTCCACATCTCCATCACTCTGTGATCCTGAGACTCCACAGTCAAATGTGACCACTCACTATAGCCCTCGGTGATGGTACTGACCTCTATGCTAATTACCTTTTTAAACTATTATAGAATCTGGCGATAAAGGTGCATACAAGAAAAAAACAATGATCTATAAAAAAAAAAAGGGAATGACAATAGAAATTAAGAAAGTCCCAGACTTCAGACCCAATTGAGACATAAGTCACAGTAAAATGAGTGACAGCAAGTTAACTCTATAAGGTTCATCTTCTTAACTAAAATTGGGAGTTTGGGTTTGGTAACCTCTATCAGACACTTGTTTGTTTGCTTGTTTGATTTTTGTTTGTTTGGTTGGTTGGTTTGGTTTCATTTCATTTTTTGAGGCAGGATTTCTCTGTGTAGCCTTTTGCTGCCCTGGAACTTGCCCTGTAGACCAGGCTGGCCTCGAACTCACAAAGATCCTTCTACTTCTGCCTTTCAAGAGCTAGGATTAAAGGTGTGTGCCACCACCACCCAAGTTTTGTAACCAGTAAGATCACTTCTGTGTCTGAAACTTGGCACATCTAAGTGATTCTTCCTTGTAGGAATCGCCATTTCCAGAGACCAAATAACCCACAATGACTGTGTTATCCACAGACGCTCCATATTTGTGCTCTCTCTTGGGGGAAATTTTATTCTAGATTTTTGGAACTAATCATGAGGGTAATGTTTATGCATGTGTGTGTGGGATATATAGTTGAGATAGATAGGTGATTATGTAGGTATATAGATGATAGGTGATAGATAGATAGATAAATAGATAGACAGACAGACAGATAGATAGATAGACAGACAGAGATGATAGATATGGTAAAAATGACAACAGATAATAGATTATTATAGTTAGATGATAGATACATAGATGATAATCACATATATTTATCTACATATATAATCTATACATTCTCTATATTATATTGTATATAATGTGTGTATATTCATACAGCATGCATGGGTAGTTTAATGCCTAATTGCACACCATTTCACAAACAACAGGAATCACTCTTCATTAGTAAAGGAGGACAACTTAAAACATTACAAAGGTCACATTTACACAGAATATATGGGACATAGATGGAAGTGCATTGACGAAAACCAGAGACGGGCCACAGAGCTGCCAGAAAGATCCAGAATGGGAGGACAGGAAGCTTCAAGGAAGACATCCTCAAAGGAATCTACATGCAGACCACACCAGCCTGTGCATATTAAATGAGAGCCCAGACAACACGCAAGACAGTGCTAATGTGGATAAAATATGGATAAGGGGAGACAAGGTAGCAGCTAAATGAATAAAATTGAGACATTGGAAAAATGAAACACGCCCTTTGAGCCAAGTGACCAACATCAATATCCAATTCAGAAAAGTTGAAAAAGGTGGTGCTGTACAGACTACTAAATGCAGCAAACACTGAGCTGTTTGAGTAGTGACTGCTTCTTGAGCACCTATGGATGGGCAGAGATACAGGGTCCTACAGGTAAGCAGGGGAGTAGCAGAGATCAAGTGCAAGACTACAAAACATCAGGGTACCTGCATGGCTGCCTATAACCTAGAGGTGTGTTACTTCACTTCCTGTCTATATCTCTCCTATGAAATCAAGACCCACCGGCTCTACTTCTCTCCCAAAGTCCTTCAAGTGCTAAGACAAAAGAATGGGTCTACTCCTTTGGAGGGATACCTCATCCTGTTTGCGTTCAAATGTAAACACTGCTACATCTGGCTATTCTCTGTCATTCAGGGAGGCTCCTGGAATGTAAGCAAGGCTCTTATCAGTTTTGTCAAAAAGTAGCTTACATGCAGAACAAGACTCCCAAGCCATCGCACTTCCAAGAATCCAGTACACACATGTGCATTTATACCCACAAGAATCCAAGCATCTTGACTCCCACAGGACAGCACTCCCCACTGTAAAAGACTGTACACTGACCAAATCCCTTTCTTGAGGGATTCTCTCTGCCCCCTCTACCATGCTCTACTCTTCCATCCTCTTGATGTCTGATCCTGTCTACCTACCTACTTGAATGAGTGTCACAATGACTGCCATCTTGTTCTTGTTCCCATCCTGAACTTGATGCCAATGTCTATGGTATTGCTCTTGTCTGAAGTTGTCACACCAACTTCCAAACTCTTTTGTATTTGCAGCCTCTAGCATTTCCAAATTATTCTAATTCCACAGTCTGATCAACCCTGCTATGACATTCATTTTTATTCTGCTATGATCATCCTTTCTGTTACTTTTTGAAAATTTCAAAGTAACGGATTCTCCATATAAATTTTTCCTATCAATTCAAGAGTATAAAAAGAGAAGAAAATATCTCTTGATCTTGCCCTCGGGGTAAGCTAAAGGCATAATTTAGAAAAGGTAGTTTTGTGAGTGCTGAACTAAATGAGGGATATAGCTGGTGTTTCACTACATGTAGAGGCAGAATGTAAGGAGGCAAATTAGCATTTCCTCTAGACATGTGACTTCCAAACTATACTGCTTAGGACTGTAGGGAGAAGTTTCCAGGCCAGAGAGGAAAGAGTCTTTTAATGCCTTCAACTAGAGCACCTTTATTTTCTATCCTTCTTACACTGGAGTTCTAGTAAGATGAGAGAGAGAGAGAGAGAGAGAGAGAGAGAGAGAGAGAGAGAGAGAGAGAGAAGAGAGAAGAGAGAAGAGAGAAAGGGATGAAGGGAGGAGGAAGGAAGGAGGGAAGGAGGGAAGGGAGAAAGGAAGAAAAAAAGAAAGAAGAAAACCCTGCTGCAACAAAAATTATTCATTAGAGACTCTTCCCTGAGTGTCTCTTCTCTCACATCAAATTCTGGTGAGTGCTAGGGAGCTGACAATTTGTGGTAATTCTCTCTGACAAGTGTCTGGAAGGCAGATGGTCAACATTATTGATTGAGCAAAGATTGGTATGTTTTAAATAGAAGGAAAAAAGAAGTGGTGAATCTGATATTCTGTTATGAAGTCTTCAAAATGATACAGTGAGATCCCTAGAGGGGTGGCCGTATCTTACATGCCTGGTATATCCTCAGTTACAGCTGGCAGATATTCATTAGGTACCAACCACAGCCTTGAACTGTACCAGATCCATTTCAACCATGGTTCCTAGTTACATTCTCCTAATGCCAGGTGTTTGTTTCAAGAACCCTTCCTGGTTTGCTTTTCTGTTTCTGTGATAAACACGGTGACCAACAGCAACTTAGAGAAGAAAACATTTATTTAATCTTACCGGCTAAAGTCCATCATCAGGAAGCAAATGCAGGAACTCAAGGACAGAACTGAAGCAGATACAACAGAGGAGCACTGTTTACTAGCTTGCTGCTAGGCTCAGTCTGCTAGACCCCTTTCTTAGAAAACATAGATGGATCTGCTAGGGATGATACTTCCCACAGTGAGCTGGATCCTTCTACATCAATTAGCAATCAAGAAAATACCCCCACAAATATGCCTACAGCCAATCCATGGAGGCAATTCCTCAGATAAGGTTTCTCCTTCCTAAAGCTGTCAAGTTGACAACTGAAGCTAACTGTAACAGAGCCATTGATGCTAAATGAGTGAGCTTAGTATCCTAGTTTCCCCCCCCCCAACACACACACATTTCCCAAAAGAGAGTTGCATGTAAAATTTTTAAATATTGGAAGACCCTTCTTGTTATTATACTTTCTCCTGGGTCTCAGTTACAATCCTGAGATGTTCTGCCCAGACTGGGTTACCATGGCAATGCTCCATCTTGTTGAATTTTAGCACCACCCAAGTTTCTTCTTCTGGGCTAGGGAGGTGGTTCAATGGGTAAGAGTGCTTGCTGCCCTAGCAGGAGTTGAGGTACAAGGAATAGTACTGGTATAAAAAGCAGTCAGCCCCAGGGCTAGAGTGTGCGCAGAGACAAGAGGATCATTGGGGTTTGCTGGTATCTACCCTAGCTCTAGGTTCAGTGAGAGATCCTATCTCAAGGGAACAAGTTGTAGAGTATTAAAGCAGGACCCTTGACATGCACCCTCACACATGTGTGCACAATACGCACACACACACACACACACACACACACACACACACACACACATATACACACCAAGCACTGCCTTTCTTCAGATTTTCTTTAAACAGAGGGTCAATATCAAAGAGGTCTCCCCTTCCTAATTTTTAAATAGACAATCTGTGTCCTGGGCACATATTTTATTCCAGCTCATCTGACAATGTCAGAGTTAAATGAGTCGGTATAAGTCCATGGTTAGAACTAATAACTGTGTTCTTACCACACAAATATTTTCTTTGGGCAGAGGCTATTAATAACTAACACAAAGAGATCAGAGGTGGTATTTTGAGACCACAAGAACTTCCAAATCAGAGTAAGTGGATGACATCCCCGTCCTTTCAGCTGCCTGAGTCTTTTTTATCGATATACAGATGTAACTCTCACGCTTTATGCTGCCATGAGGGTCAGAAGAAATGACTCTCTCTTCCAAGGGCCACATGGAGCATGCTCTAAACTTGCCTCCATTTATTGACTGTAGTGATTATTTAGTATCTGCAATGGGTCAGGCTATGTGCTAACTATAAGATTTGAAGAGATAAATAGCAAATTTTCTGTCTTTGTGGGCATATACAATAGTGGGGAAACCATATTTGAATGTAGTTATAATAAAATATATTACAGAATCATATTAGCAAAGAATGTGTAGTCCACATCCCTGGCTGGAATGCCACAGCACAGACTGTAGGGATCCGTCCTTTCTGTCATCAGCTCAATAGTCACTTCCTATACTCTACTCCTCAGCTTTGTGGGAAAAAGACTTAAGTTTATCTCACAAATGCTAACCCATACCTTCTAGGCATTGAAGATAGTCTCTAGCAAAAGTCTTTGTACATATCAACTGTTCAGTTATTACCTGTCCTTTTAATAATGGCAATGGGAGAAAGGAGAAGTCTAATGTATATAAAAATCATTTCTATTTTCTGTGAGTTATACAGTCCCCTCTAAAAACAAGAAAACTTACACATTGAGTCACGCTAAGAATTCAATTCCACGAGGAAGTTTGTTTTGCTTTTTGCCATAAGGACTCCATTTTCTTTGTTCCATTCAAAAATTTGTCTTCTAAACTCCCAACCTCAATCTTTATGATCTAAAGCAGAGTGAGTTCAGACATGGACTTATGGCACAGGAGCCGCCATCTTGAACACACTGGGCAAATCGTCCAGTTGGAGGACAGAAATTAAGGTGATTTCTTTTACTTGATCTCTTACAGTATATTTTAAGCTGGGAAAGATCCTTTCTTAGAGTACCCTCAGGTAAGGAGGGCCAAGTAGGAATGGAAGGAGAATCAAAGAAAGAAACACATAGAAAATGAGCATCTTTAGGTTTTAGGTGGAAAAGATGAAAAAGGAAGAAGTTCAAAGTTCCTAAGTGGTTCAGTCCAGGACTTGGCATGGAGAGCAGTGAAGGACAGGCCTTCTTTATCTATGGTGGTCTCTGCTTCTCTCTCTGTTCCTCAGTGTCTGGAAGTGGGTGAGACGTAGAGGTTCCGGCCATGGGTGGCCATTGCGGAAGTGAACAGGGCCTTGGAGGAATAGAACACAGGAGTAGATGAAATCCCAGAGGAGATAAAAAAAAGCCCATGGAGGTGTGGCTGATGTCATCTGATTTTTCCCTTCCTGCCAATATGTAAGAGGGAAGATTCTGATCTCTCATCCCCCTACTGCTACTTTCTTCAGAGTTTTGGGGAGAAATCAACTCCACTTAGGTAGAAGTTCAGCAAGTGGCTGTTGAATGCTAGATGCTGTGGCAAGCAGCATGAAAACAAACAATAAAACATTTTAAAATTTTCACCTCCTGCCTTCCAAAAACACTATCATGCAACAGGGAGAGAAGTATGTAAGCAAGTGATTTCAGTATGGCATTATAAGTGCTAATAAAAGCATGAACTGGTATGCTGGGGTGAGGTGCCAGATATTCTGAGTCTGTTGTTTTAGAGCTATTTCTCATCATTATCCATTGCTCTGCTCCAGGTGGCTACCATGTAGGAGAGGCTCCCATATGGCCTCCCTTTTCTCCCCCTTTCTTCCATCCCTTCTGTCCTTCTTTCCCCTCCTTTCTCTCTTCCTCATCCTTTTCTTTCTCTCTCTTTCCCATTCTTTCCTCAATTCCCTCTCCATCTCTGTCTTCTATCTCTCTCTGTCTCTGTCTCTCTGTCTCTGTCTCTCTATATATCTCTATCCTCCTCTTCTTCTTCCTCCTCCTCATCTTGGCCACAGCCAATCATGCATGATGCATGATGGTGGACAGGTTCAGAGAGGTGGGAAAGAGAAGGTAAGACTCTTTGGCTCTCCTCTTGCAGATTAAGAGACTGTCGACTCTTGCATCCTTCTTTGATCCTAGGTTCTGGTACTAGCTTCCTTGTCCCAGAAAGAGGCTGGTGACATCCTCTGTGTGATAGCCTCAGTGTAGTTACTACTATATGATTTACCCAAACCATGCTGCATCCCTGTAGATTAGACATCTCTTAAATTATCCATGAATGAGATATATCTGGTGTGACTAAAGTGACTGCTGTACAGTTTATTAAAAAAAATTCCAGAGAAATGGTTTAAAGGGCTTCAATGGGGATTAGAGAAAAAAAAAAGTGGTAGGTAACAGGAATAACAGATAATAGGCAAAAAGAGAAAATAAAAGCTGTATGGCTGACACATTGACCTGCACAAAACCATGACAACCATGACAGCTGGGGAGGAAGGTAGCACTGGATGACAAAAGTCTTTCTCTCCCACACCAAGAAGCATGAATTTAGTCTCCTGCTACCAAAATGCATGAGATCAGGCTAGAATAACCACACTGGGGAGTTAAGGCCTCCATCCTCTCTCTCTGTCACCAGCCTGATGGTGGCTTTCTCCCCTTGCTTCAAAAAAAATAATAAAAGACTGCTATTCATCCATGAACACTTCTAATCCATGCCTTCTGGATGATGAAGTCAGCCCATAGCAAAAGCCTTTGTGAATGTCACTTGCCCAATTAATGCATGTTGACTTTAAAAGTCTATGGTGGCATTATGAAATCCAAGACAGAAAGGCCAGGCAATAGGCCACCCCAAAAGTCCAGATGTGCAATGTTCTGAAATATAACATAAAAATGATTTTTTTCAACTAAGACTCTCTATTTATATACATAACTACAACATGAACAAGAAAGAAGGAGACACAAGACAAAATTATGGGACTGGAGTTAACAAGCGACAAATTAGGTCAAGAGGTTAGTAACAGTGAGAACTCTGGGTTGGCTCTCAGATTTCCCAAAAGGAAAAATGTTTAGGACTACCAATCCACAAGGAGAAAGGTTTTATATAGTTTCTAGATAGCTCTGTTTCTCCTTTCAGTTGTTAGTACAAGCTTAAGAATAATAACTGTCTAAAATGAATATGTGTCATCTTACATTTAATGAACTTGGAATAAATTAAGTAAGCTGATTCCATTAAATGAGTGATCCATTCTTCAGTCAGGCATAACACAGAAAAAAAAATGCTTGTAGATCCTTCATTCAGCCCAGCTCCCCAAAAGCACCCACATACACATCCTCTCAATTACTACTGCTACCTATATGAATTCTATTCATATTTGTGTAAAACATCCTTTTAAAGTTAAGGCTGTCAACTGTGAATCTGTCGGGACAGTCGTGGCAAAAGGGGAGGAGACATGTTTTCCTTTTTCCATCTGAAAATTGTGTTTTCACTTATAAGAGGTGACTCATTTCATTTTAATGAATCAGAAACCAAGGTATTTTTTTTAAAATCCATTGTACGGTAT
Source organism: Peromyscus maniculatus bairdii (assembly GCF_049852395.1). Classification (NCBI taxonomy): domain Eukaryota; kingdom Metazoa; phylum Chordata; class Mammalia; order Rodentia; family Cricetidae; genus Peromyscus; species Peromyscus maniculatus. The sequence continues at coordinate 38,897,989 of NC_134862.1, read as the reverse complement.
GCTGGTGTGTTCAAGGGTATGCAAGTGACCGAAGGGCAGGGGAAATGCAGAGGTGACTGAGAATATTATCCCCACTGTCCAGCCTCAAACCATCATATTTGGAAATCCACAAATTATCTCCATTTTTTTTTTTGCCCTAACATATCTCCCAGAAGAATGGGCTCTGCATGGGTAAAGAGTTGGACTTGGTGTGCAACAGTTTCTTGGTTCTGACACACATTCATCACAGAAGAAAAAAAAGGACTGGGTCTAGACTCAGCTTTGGAGGTTAGCCAGACTGCTGTAAATGATGGCAGGCTGCACACAGTTGGGCTTCATCATGCCCATTGCCAAGAGGGGAGGGATCCTCTGATTTGATTGGTCTGTTAGGCAGTAACTTCTTCCAAACTTAGTTGAGGACCTGGTCATAATCCAGAGTTAGCTAGCTCATGGCCAAATCAAAGAAACAATAAAACAGATGAAAGGCTGGCATGTCTTCTGCCCGGATTCTTCATTCTGTACCTGCGTTCTCTAACCCTTCTCTCGTCCTCATCCCTCACACTCCCAGCAACCCAACATGAAAAACAAGCATAATAGTGGAAGCCCACATATGCACCAGTTCCTGCATAAACCCGCTAAATCAGAACCCTGAATCCCTCCCCTCAACTCCAATACTTCTAGCATTTTCTGTCTCATTCTGTTCTGCCTCTCATTATATATATGAGGCCCACCATCTACTAATCTAGGTCACTATTCTTTGGCTTTCGTGATGAAGGAAGGTGTCTTATTTTTCATTGACCTAACTCCTGGCTCAGGGTCTGGCTGCTAAGCATTAATTCAGTACATGAGAAATGACAGTTTGCCCAATGTGAACACAGTGAGTTAGTGTCGGCCACACCCTGTGAAAGGGACAAATACTACTAAGCAAGAGAAAAGACTGAACCTGATGTGACAGGCGATCAGAGCACTCAACACACATTCACTTATGTAGCCAGCATGGCAATAAGAGTCCTGTTTACAGATGCAGGAAGCTGAGGCATGGTTTTGAAACGAGGAAGCCTGTGTCAACATCAACCCCATGGCCTCTGTGCCTCACTATTTCATGATTGTTAGCAGACAGAAATCTGAAGATCCTGGTGCTTTAGCAGATGCCAGTGGGTGTGTTCATATCAAGTCAACCTTATCCACTAACTGGTGACCTGTTTGAATCCAGTAGGCTTAGTTTTCCTTGGACTCTTCAGTGTGTACTAATGGATGTGGTTCAAGTGTATGCATATGAAAGTCCGTCTGTGTGTGTGTGTGTGTGTGTGTGTGTGTGTGTGTGTGTCCATGTGGAAGCCAAAGGTGACCTTTGGAAGTCATTTCTCATGCACGCATGGTCCACCTTTTTTGCTGCTATTGTTTAAGAATTTCGTACATGCATGTGTTTAATCAAATCCACCCACTCTATTCTCTCCACTCCAACTTCTCCACGAACCCTCCTCCACTTTTGCCTCCTTCTCAACGTCATGTGCTCTGTTCCTTTAAATCTACTGAGTCCATTTAGTCTGCTTGTATGGCCATGGTGTAGGACCAGCTCCTTGGAGCATGGGTAGCTACTTGAGACAGGCTCTTACAGAACCTGGAGTGCACCAAGGAGACTGGGCTGACTGGTTTCCAATCTTATGATTCACTTGTCTCTACCAGATAATGCTAGGATTACAGGTATATGCTACCACACTCAGCTTTTTGATATAGCATCTGGGGGAACTGAACTCAGGTCCTCACTCATGAAAGGCAAACACTTCTACTCTTGAGGACTGATTTAACCACAGGTTCTTTTTCTCTTGAGGGTATGCCATGACCTTGCTTGTTTGGGGGACTGTCTCATTATGTTAGAAATGCTGCATTCAGGAAATGCACACAGCTGTGCCTAAGCCTATGGTAAGACCCCCATAATACACCACGTGATGCGCATTCTTTGAGAACCAGATATACATACACACACAGCACCTTGGCCTGGTGTTTGCTTGCTTAGTTGTATTATCCACCGTTATCCACTGAAGACAGAAGAGCTGGAACTGCGTGGCATTAAAAAGTGAGATCTGATTCAAATCTGTGCTGAAAAAAAATGTGTCACAGTGAAGTAAAGAAAACATTCATCTTGGAACATCTATATTAATGAATTTAATCACAGTTATTCCACCCTATCAGATATATAATTCAATATGCAAATTCAACATTTAGATAACAGTCTGTGGGGATTACTATGTTTGCTTAATAAATTAGTATTGTCAAAATATTACAAAAAGGGGGGTTATAAAAAGGGAATCACTGGGACCAATCTATAACAGTAAAAAAATCAGCCACCAGTGTCCACAAAACACATTTGAAATACTCAGGAAAGCCTATGTGAGTTCTAATTTTAACACCAAATGAAATTTCTGAGGATTAACCGATCTCCCATTTAGTGAATATTGGACACATAGTCGCTATTTGTTTTGAGCCTCAGAGATCAAGGGTGTGCCAAGACAGTAATAAAACTAACAAAAGATGATGAAGAAGAAAAAGACGGGAGCTGATGCACTCTCTCCCTTTCTGAGTAATGGTTTGTGCTTCTGGAAAAGTTTTAATGAAAATAAATCCCTTAGGTCAGTCTGACCTTCTCCAGATGGTTGCTGGTTGGAAGGACATGTCTCCAGTAATTCCATCAACGATTCTGGGGAGACACAGGCTGGACTGCAGTAGGCCCAGTCAGGCCTGTGATGGTGCTAACAGCTGGACTGTCGAGTGGCAGTCTTGACTGAATAGTCAGATCAGCCAGGAGCACCTTCCTCCCAGCATGCTGCTCAGAGCCACAGGCTGCTCCATTACTAGCCTCCCAGGTCTTGTCAGTTAGTGACCCCATGACTGTGAGTCCTGCAACTTATCTTCTTCTGTCCAGTTCCACAGTTGAAAAGAGTCTCCTCGCTGCTTCCCAGGTGAGTTTTTTTCCCCTAGGGTATAGCTCTGACCATCCAAGTTTTACAATGAAAACCTTTTGGAGTCTCTATCATCTCAAGGAAAATAGCCAAATTCTGGGGTTGGGCCTTAAAAGCTACAGAGAATTTGAGCTCTCTGGGACCATTTTTGTGACTTCCCAGTTGTCTTGCTCATATTCTCCACACTAGTATTTGTTGGTCATATGCTCCTTACCGAAGGTGCTCCTAAACTTGCTTTTCAGTCAAGGTAGTAAGAGTTAACCTGTCCTAGCAGACTGCGCGCAAACATTTCCATGGCAGCAACTTTCAGACAAGATGGGGAGCATTTCCAGGTCTCTCTCTTCTGAATGCCCTACTGCCCTTCACATACTTCTGCTACGTATACCATTTAACGTAGCCTGGTCATTCAGTCATCTAATGTCTACCAAACAACGAATGGCCAGACACAGTGCTCAGGCCTAATGTTCTCTTGAGAATTCCCTGCTGGGAAGCAGCCAGTATTCACCATCACTATTCCACATGTTAAGTGTTAGATTGGAAGTCTCAGACAGCTGTGGGAGGTGTAGGAAGGACATTGGCTCTGATGGGCAGGGCACTGGGAGGGGATGTATGATAAGGGCAGATCCATCAGGAGAATCTGCTTGGATTATCTGAGATACAGACCAAGCTGGAATTGATTAGATAAGGTGAATATAATGAAAGTCAGAATAGAGAAGGGCAAAAGCCTAGAGGTGAGGGGAAGGATGCCGCAGAAAAGGAGACAGACTTGATGGAAGATGAAGGTCTCTGCTTCAGTCTTGTTTGGTCTGGGATATCTAAGCAGCTGGAAACCTGAACCTAAACTCACAAAGGTGTTCTAGACTAGAGATTCCAAAGGTGGAATATGCAGCACAAATAAACAGCATTTTAGCCATCACAGGCTGTTAAAATGACTCTCAGAGAGAAAGAAGGGGCAGCACAGGACCGTATAACATCTCAGTCTCTCCTCCACACTGGTCTGGTTTGTTCTGGATCTCTTTGGTGAGGACTTACATATGTATGTTCATGATCTTGAAGTGACCAGTCTGAAGTTTTTCTCCACCCTAGTTTGGGGTTTGATTGTGAAAGGTCCAGGAATGTAGAAATATAAAATGATAAGCTTAAGAGATGAACATGGACAGTCATCAGCTCTAAAGGTTAACTGCTAACAATGGCTGTCTGCTTTACAGTTGTCCTCTGTCAACAGCCCAGGGTTAACTTTTAACTCTCTTACCCCTTATAGCCAACAACTGCCTGGACCAAAGTTAACTTTTAATAGTTGTTTCTATGTGACTCCCAGCATGCACCCTGTGCCTGACACTATAAAAGGGGGCCAGTACCCGCCTCCATTGCCACAGCCCCAGAATTCTAACATTGGCTTTGGTCTCAGTTAGCTGATAAGCTTGTGTGCCCACAGTGTTTTATTTTAATTTTTTATTTTTATTTTTCTGAAATAAAATTTGCTTCTGGTCTAATAGACTTTAGTAGTCTGTCCCCCATGATTGCATGACCCCAGACACAACAATCGAAAGTTCTCAGTTTCTCATGTTCTAGGACTTTTCTTCAATTATCAATTTGAAAATTCTCTCCCTGTTTGCTATTTTCTCTCTCTGGGACTTCAGTTAAATATATGCAGGACATTTTCTTTCTGTTCTTGTATCTTTTAGCCTCTTTTCTATTTTTCATTTCTTTGTCTCTAAATTGCCTTCAGGGTGATATTTTCAAATCTGTTTTCTGGAACATTCTGGAATGTTCTGGAACGTATTTATGCTTCAGCTGTATCCACTCTAGTTTATACATAGAGATTTTAGTTTCATTGGATATTCTTTTTACTTCTAAATATTGTTGGTTACTCTTTCCCGAGTCTTCTAGTTCTGATGTTATCCCATTTCTTATTTCTCTCATTTTTATTCAAACATCTGAAGGATATATGTATTGCTTATATTCTGTCAATTATTGTAGTATTTGCCTTCCTTGGTATTATAGTTTGTTGTTTTTATTGACTTTCATCTACCTAGCATTGTTCTTATGTACTCGGTGGGTTTTGACTGTCATCTGCAGTTACTTCAAACTTTATCTATAATAATTTTTAAGACAAATTCAGAAAGACAAAACCCACATGTATCCTTTGTCATGAGGATCCTAGCTTGTAATACACACACACACACACACACACACACACACACACACACACACACACACACACTCGTAAGTAAAGCCTAAAAACCTAAAACCCAAGACAGGGTAAGATAGCCACTAAGGAAGGATAAGGGAGTAGACAAAAGATCATGGGACATAAAAGTAGAGAGAGACGTGGAGAAAAGATATGGGGAGCAGTAGGTTGGGAAGTGGGGGCAAACATCTATTAAAAGATAAATGATGACTAGCACCTTTTTTTTTTAACTCATTTTGGGAACTTCTAAATGCAATAGAAAAAAGAGGAAAAATAAGTATTTGTAGACCTAGTTTTAAAATGCATTATGTCATAGAAAAGCTACATTTGCTTTTGGTATGCACCTGTTGGGCCAAGGGCCCTTCCATTTAAGAAGTTTACATATTCTCTCATCTGAATTATGTAAGTGGTCATGGATTAGATATTCCAATCTTCCAGTTTGATGAGTGAGCATATGGAATAGGAATTCTTGGTGAAGTTTACTTTTTGCCTTCTTTTTGTAAAACAGTTTTTATTTTTATTCTTCAAGAATTTTATACATGTATATAATATGTCATTATCATATCTACTCTTCTCTCTACCCTCCATCTTTCCTTAGTATCCTCCATCACATCTCCCACCTAATTTCAATCCTTTTATATTAATTGATTAGTAGCATGGGGAAACCAATGGTCACTGTGGAAGATTGATGTGAAATGCTTTCCTCTGGGCATGAGAGGACTATTGTACATATGAACTCACAGAACTATGGTTACCTATACAAGCTCTTTGCAAAATCAAGTCAGTTAAAAAATTCATCTTTAATCCCAGCACTTGGGAGGCAGAGGCAGGTGGATCTCTGTGAGTTCGAGGCCAGCCTGGGCTACCGAGTGAGTTCCAGGAAAGGCGCAAAGCTACATAGAGAAACCCTGTCTCGAAAAAAACAAAAAAAAAATGCATCATGGATTGGGAGGGGCTCCTAAGCACCTCGGCACACACACATACACCTTGGCTGAGGAGCTATGGGCAGTCAATGGCTGCTGGGTAAGGGAGAATTGCTCTTCTCTTTATTTGCACATAGAAAAGGTAGAGAGTCTTGTGCTATAAAGAAGGTTACATTCTAGATCATATACCACATGTGAGGATAGTAGCATTGCATCAGAGTTTCTAGTCTAAACTCCAAGTCCCCTAGTCCCACAAGTTTTAGTCCCTGAGAACTCTGGCTCTAGAAAAGCAGAACTCTGAGCCTGCGTTTTTCTCTGTATGTGAACAGGTGTGGTCCATGAGTAGGTGCCTTTGACAGTGTCCCGCTAGAAGTACATACGTGTCCTCAGCACCAACCCCAGCCCCAGTGCTGATTCACGTCACAGAACAACATATTCTTATCATTTAGCCTCCCTACTCATTCCCTTTACATCGCTATGAACACAGCCACACTTTACAAATTCACATTGAAGTATTTTATCTGGCGTTTTTATCTGTTCTATACCTGGGAGGGTTTATCTGCCCATCTCGTATCGTATTGCTAAAGATGGAATCTGTTCATTTATGATCTAACTTTTACAACACAATTCTGAGCCATCCATCAGTCTGCCCTTACAGTTCATTTGAATTGAACAGGCCATTTCTCCACTTGCCTAAGACTGTGAAAAGCCTCCCAGGGGCACAGGCTGTATCTCTGGATGCTTAAAAGGTCTGCCGAGAGCTAGCCTCAGCCCCTCCCCTCCAGCTGGGTTGGCATTTTGCCTACTTTCAATGTGTCTGCAAGCCACTTCGTCCCCTCCCTGACATCCCATGCCTTCCTCCGCTCTGCTTGGCCGAGGTGTATGCTAGGAATCCTGAAATAGCTGTAAAGCCAACCGAGAGCAGTGTTTTCCAAGATTAATTATCACTCACTTTAAAAGTCAATTTTCCTTAAACTAGGGATGTAAATGAGAAAACAAATGAAAAATGGATCTGTGGGAGACCCACGTTTCCTGGTATTCAGCAGGAAATCGGCTTCAAACCCTGATTAAAATATCGAGATTGCTTCATACCTTGTTAATCTCCAGGGAAATGGTGATGTCATTTAAAATTAGTGAAAATCCAGTGGTATGAGAGGCAACTTCAAACAGAGCATTTATTAATGCTAATTTACTAAACATATATTTTTTATCAACTCAGCATTGGTTAATGATGGTAGTGCCAACTAGTTACATATAATCATTTTTAAAGAGGTTGGGGTGGGGTTTTTTTATTACCTTTTGCTAATTTCCCCATTGACTAGTATCAGAGCTCATCCATCATGATTTTGAATGAATCCCCATGAAATCTACTAGAGGAAAATAGATGACAGATAAGTATATATAGTAAAGGGCCTTGAGTCTCACAACAATATCCCCTGTACTGTGTAGAACAGGATCCATTGGTCTATGAAGTCAGTTCTGAGAGGCAGGCATCCACCAGCATCAGAGAGTAGACAGTTTTAAATGATGGAGTTGGGACTGGTTATCCTCATCATTGGTCGCTCTTTCCTGTGATATATGTCTCTTCCTCACTCATCTTGCAGTAGGTAGCAGATCAGGCAAAGCCCAGGGAAGTAGGATTGGTTCCTAACAACAAACTAGGAATTTGATGTCAAGCAATAAGCAAATGAAGATATTAAATCGTCAGAATATGGCACAAGAGCAGTCATCTCAACTTTGCCCTAGGAAGAACTTATTTCAGATTATACCATTGTGGTAGTTTTAGTGTTCCCCAAAGGCTCATATGTTTGAACACTTGGTTGCTGCCTGGTAGATCTGTTAAGTGAGGTTGTGGAACAAAAACTTCCTGAAGAAAGTGGACCCTAGCTACCAGCCTTGTGGTTTTATAGCCCAGCCCCACATTCTGTTCACTCTCTGATGCCTGACTGTGGATGCAGTATAAACAGTTGACTTCTTGTTTCTGCCTCCATTGCCTCCTCCACCATGATGTATGGTGTCTTCTCAAACTGTAAGACCGAACAAACTCTTTTTCCCTTAAATAACTTCTTGGCCAGAACAATAAGAAAATAACTAACACAACAGTCTTTGAGGAATGATGAACTTGAACAAGTCATGTGTCCACAACAATGGGGGCCCATTCTACAGGTTAAGACATAGCAGCAAGAAGCTACTTCTGGAGGATCACAGAGAGTCAGAGAAGAAGCAATGATTGTCCATATAGCTTAGAAGAAAAGGTTGGTACGCACAGAGCACATCCCAGAGGCAAATACCAAGCCAGTGTTTTTCTCAAGTCTGTGGTCCAGACACACGCAACTTCCCAGTCTGTCTTGGCTCTGTCTCCTGGGGCTACTCTCATAGGTATCAAGGCTCCCTGGCACAGGCTGAGAAAGCTGGAAGCATCAGAGCATAGAGATTCTGAGTTCCATTAGAGAGTGTTAGAGAACAGGAGTAACCAATGCATCCCCTGCCTTTCCATTTCTCCTCTGACCTCTCCCACGTGTGTGTGTTACTTTCCTTTTAATTTCTTATTCATTCAGAATTGATTGAGTATGGGCCAGAAGGGCAATAGACTGCCCATTTATTATTGGTAGGCTGGGGAGACTATGACCCCAATTCACCTCCTTTTATGTGGGGCAGATGTGCTGTCAACAATCTAGAAAGTAATATGGTCTGGTGGTCTTCTGTTGATGATTGTGTGCAGCCCAGGGGTCTGGAGCAGCATGTCACACAGGCTGGGATTGGTTCAGAGTGAGGCCAGATCACCTTTAAACCTTTGCCTGGTGATGCATTGCCAAAATTTTCAGATCAACTGACACAGGTGTTTGTTTTTTTGTTTTTTTCCCTGCTCAGCAACTCATTGTAAACTATTCAGTGCCTTCATAATCTCTTTTCTCTCTCCTCTTCCTTCCTGTCTTCCTTCCTTCCTCTCTTCCCTTCTTTCTTCCTTCCTCTCTTCCTTGTTTTCTCCCTTCCTTCATTCCTTCCTTCTTTTCTTCTTTCTTTTTGTAAAGTTCACATTTCCTCATTATAGGGAATAAGATTTATGTTTAACTGAAAGAAACTTAAATCACTGTTTGTCTCCAGCTTAAGAACAACTCAGAAGCTGCTCACCTGCAGATGAATGTCATCTGTGTGCTCACTAATATTAGCATTTACATGTGAGTTCAGTTTCCAGTGACATCAAAGTTACAGAGAGTCTGTTTTGTGGTTCATGTGTTTCTCCATGAGCACCTAGTCTGTGTAGCATTAAGATTATTTGCACTACTTTCCTTGAAAGCTCATCAATGACTTAGCTAAATAAGGAAAATATTAATCCCTATTAATACATGTGGGATCCAAAATTCAGATGGATTAGGTCTCTCACTTAAATGCATAGAACTAGAAACCTCTTTCAGGATTGTGGGAGATAGGTTACAAAGACCTCTGCCCTCAGCCACCTGGATTCTACAAGAAAAAAACAAATAATAGATAAGCTTGTAAAATAAAGGATCAAGAGTCTCACACATAGTTTCTGTTCTGAGCACAGCGGGGACCAAGAGGTCAGAGGGGTTAGTTCTGAGAGAGCATTTAGCTCCAATGGAGTGGTGACTGGGTATTTTCAACACTGGGCCATGTGTGTTGTTTGGTTACCTGTAGGAAGTAGGGGTTGGTTTGAGAATCATATTGTAGAGAGATGAGATGGAGAAGGAGAAATCTGTTAAAGCCATTAACCTTGTTTTCTGACACAGTTTTACAGTTATACCTCCTAACAACATTCTCTCAGACTTTCTTTTGCATACATCTTTACTCATAATCAGATGATGAACTCTACTAGCTCTGTTGATTTATAATAGTTCCTAGAACAGTGCTGGACTTACAGAAAACACTGTAAAATAATTATCAGGGACCAGGAGTGCCCATGATGAGACCTTAGAAAGAACCTTCCAGGGGAAGAGCAGGGTCTCTGTTTCAGAAAGACTGTCCCATTTTTGACCCTCCAATGACATCCAAAGAGCCTCGGTCATATTAAATGCATTGAGATAATGAGGAAAAGAGGACATTGTGACAACCCAACACTGATTGACTTCCCTCCTACTATTCTAATGGTGTAGGATTCATCTGTCGCTTGTCAGTTCAGAAAGACTCTGGTGAGCTGGGGCGAAAGCCCAGTTTGTAAGATGCTTGTTTTGCAAACACAGTACCTGAGTTCAATCCCTGGATCCCACATAAGAAAAGCTGGGCATAGTGGCTCAACTTGAAGTCCAGGTGCTATGAGAACCAGAAAGGTGGGTTCTGAGGGTTTGCTGAACAAGGGCATTAGCTTATTTGTCAAGTTCCTGGCCAATGAGAGACCTGTCTGAAGAGAAAAAAATCAGGCAGACAGCACCCGAGGAAGGACATGCACAGATGTGTACGTACACCCACACTCTGTATGAAGACATATAAACACACAATGTATTTAGGAAAGGACTAATGGCTCAGATGGTAGAGTATTTGCATGAAGACCTGACTTCAGTCTCCCAACCCACATAAAACAGCCAGGCATAGTGGTTGTTTCGCCCTCATCTATGTCAAAGCCAGGAGCACTCTGAGTAGGAATACAGATAAACAAGTCACATTCAGTAAGAATTGACCAAGTTTTAATAATTGTGACCCGAGATAAGTGGCAATGGTACTGGGGAGATGGATCAGTCGGTAAAATGTTCACAGTGACTTCAAACCTCAGAATCATGTGATTACAACCCCAGCTCTAAGGAGGTAAGGATAGGCAGATGTCTCAGTGGCCAGCAAACCTCACTAAAATTATGAGTGATGGGCTAGTGAAAGATCATGTCTCCAAAAGGGGCAGGGGAAGTAGAATGCATCCTGAGGAACAATAACATTTGCCCCCCAAGACAAACGCGTGTGCGCGCGTGTGTGCACACACACACACACACACACACAGGAAGCCTCTGGTTGTCAAAGACTGTAGTGTGTGCCCTGTAGGACTCAGCAGACAAGCACAGGAAAATGAGGACTCAAGGTCACAGCAGATGGAACATGACCTTCCCCGGAGGAAGCAGAGCCTTGGGAGTGTTCTACCAGCTGGGTGGGGTTGTGATGCTGTCGGGAGCAGCTTGTCTTCATTTTTTTTTATTCTTTTGTTTTAATGAATGGTTTCTCTATACTCCCTCCTGCCTCCTTCCCTCCTCTCCTGTTCTATGAACCTTGTCAAGAACAAATAGAGACTGATAGTAAAAGCAGCAGGAGGACGTTCCCGAAATAAAGACAAACACCAAGTATGCTTAGGAAGTAGCCTGTGTTTGTCACGCTCCATTAACATGTGCTGCGCTTTCTCCTCCTCCTTCCAGTCTATTTGGAAATTTCAAAATGGCCAGATATGACTTTTTAGAGTTGCTGAAGATGGTATCTGGGTCCATTTTTATGACGTTAGAGAGTTTATAAAGGAATTTAGAAAACCCAGTGTAGAGTGGGAGCAGTAGAGAGTGGGAGCACTGAAGGAGAATGGGAGCACTGGAGGAGAGTGGGAGGAGTGGAGAGTGGGAGCACTGGAGGAGAGTGGGAGCAGTGGAGAGTGAGAGCACCGGAGGAGAGTGGGAGCACCGGAGGAGAGTGGGAGCAGTGGAGAGTGAGAGCACCGGAGGAGAGTGGGAGCACCGGAGGAGAGTGGGAGCACTGGAGGAGAGTGGGAGCACTGGAGGAGAGTGGGAGCAGTGGAGAGTGGGAGCACCGGAGGAGAGTGGGAACACTGGAGGAGAGTGGGAGCACCGGAGGAGAGTGGGAACACTGGAGGAGAGTGGGAGCAGTGGAGAGTGAGAGCACCGGAGGAGAGTGGGAGCACCGGAGGAGAGTGGGAGCACTGGAGGAGAGTGGGAGCAGTGGAGAGTGAGAGCACCGGAGGAGAGTGGGAGCACCGGAGGAGAGTGGGAGCACCGGAGGAGAGTGGGAGCACTGGAGGAGAGTGGGAGCGCGGAGGAGAATGGGTGCAGGGGAGCGATGCAAAGCCAGAGTCAGTGAGGCTTGAGAATGTGCAGCCAGGAGGAAAGTCAGCAGTGCCATAGAACTGAGGTCGAGAGCACTGTGATGCAGGGGAAATGCTCCTCTCTTGTAATCCCATGGCCAATAGCAGACCTTGAGATGTTGTATCAGGTGAAATAATCAAGGCTTATAAAGCTTGTCTTTTGAGACTAAATTGGCCAAAATAGACCCTTCATTTTGTTGAACTAATAGTATGTTCTGTTGACTTTCCTAAGTTGAATTTAATTTATAGCATCACGTTGATGATCTGACATAAGTTTATAGTGGGCACCCTAGGAAGATATTCAATCAGTACTTGCTTCACAACTGTGAGGACCTGTATTTGATCCCTAAAAGTCATATAAAAACATTTAGTTTTAGTGACATGCTCTTGTAATGCCAGCCCTGGGAATATGGATCCTATGGCATGGTGGTCAGTTAGCTACTCCCTAAGTGAGCTCCAGGTTGGTATCTCTAATCAAAAGAATAGTGTGTATTAGTTAATGTAGCTGGAAGTTTTCTTGTGTCCCACTTGGCCTGCAGCAGCTTATAAAATAATCACTCAGAGGCTTAATATTAATTACAAGTTGTTTGGTCTATGGCTCAGGCTTCTTGCTAGCTAGCTCATTCATATTAAATTAACCCCTTTCTATTAATCCATGTTTTGCCATGTAGCTTTGTGGTGTTACCTGTGTTCCATTACATCTTGCTCCCCTGGCAGCACTCAGTCCTCTGACTCTGCCTTCTTCTCCTTGTCTCTCTGCTTGGATTCCCCACCTGGATCTATTCTGCCTTGCCATAGGCCAAAGCAGCTTCTTTGTTAGCCAAAGGTAGAAACACATATTCACAGTTTACAGAAAGACCATCCCACAGCAAGTCAAAGTTCTCCAGTAGAACAAAGATTATAGAATTATATAAATGCCTGGCACCCTGACTAGCTTTATTTCTTTAGATTCTGGGAATTCAAATCTAGGTCCTCACAGGTGCACAGCAAAAAAAAAAACTTATCAACTGAACCATACCAGAGTCTCCAGTGGTCCTTCCTTTCAGTGGAGTACCCATGATTATATCATGTTTACACAGTAACACTTCTGAGCATGGCTAAGATGGTCAAAATGTAAAAGACTAAACTTTTGAACCAAAGGATGATCTCATCTGTTATTTCCCAAGGGTGTCTCCTTCAGCATTCATGCAAGTGTGACAAACCCTTGATTCTGTACACCTTGCAGGGAGAGTTGTAGTCCAGAAGAGTGTGTTGAGATCTGTAAGAAATGCCAAACTAGCTCAGTCAGGGGAGCATAGGACTCCTACAGGCTCTAAGGAGTCCTGATGTAAATAAAGGTTTCTTTCCTCTCAATGTCCTCCAAACTTATTGATACCGAGTACTTTTATCAGTAAGAGTCTTTGGAAAACAATAATCTAGCAAAATGTCCTTCCTAACCCCACATGCATGGAAATGGAGACAAACTCAAGGGAGGTAGCTTGACTAAGATCTGCAGATTGAGAATAAAGCTGAGACCAGAGATGGCTCCTTGCTACTGGGCTTCGGCCCTTTCCGTCTCAATCTCATACTAATGGCCTCCTGTGGCTATCACAATCCAGGGAGAAAGTGACAATGACCGACTCCGGGCCTTCTCACCATGGCGGGTCATCCTCTGAAAAGACCTTCCTGGCTGTGCAGCTGATTCCAGCGGCAGAGATCTCTAGGCAAGGTGTTGTCAGCTTCAAGACACAGGAGTGTTCCCTGAGGCAGAAGGTCAAGAGAGAAAACAATGCCTCAGACATAATTTTATAAATTGTCTCTGAAGACCCACGAAGGGAGACAGGTGATAATAGGGAAAAAATCAGCAGACTGACTCACAGGTCATCCTCAGCCGAGTGACAATTCTACCCAGGGAGATGTCTGCCACTCCATGAGGTTGGCAGACATGTATAAGTCAGGCTCTATTGGAAAGGAGTTTGGGTCAGGCCTGCTTGAGAAACTGAGGCAGGTTTGAACTTTGAGAACATGACTTGGAGAAGGTACAAAGATAAGGCCAAGACCCAGGCATGGCAGGATGGGAAAAAAGACAGCCCTGGAAGCTCAGAGTCCTGGACCAAATCATTAAAACAGAGGAGGTCACAACAATCAGGGAGCTGTGGAACCCTCTGTCAGGGAAGGAGACACTTCTGATCCTGCGATGGCACTTTGGGTGGACAGGCCGTATTCTCCCTAGTAGATCCAACAGATCCTGGATTTTCTACAGCCACCCTGCAAAGTGAATCCCACTAGCAAATACTCCCTACTATTCACTCAGTGCCATTGATTATAAGAGCATGAGCTGTGTACCATGTTTGGGCACTGAGAGAGTGATTCTGATTTCATGGTCTAGCAGGATACATTTACACGGACCGAATGGCTTATGTAATGGACAGAAATTGCAGTAGTGATGAACATGACGAGAGGACAGTGTCAGGGGTTCAGGGAGTTTATGTCAGCGGTATGGAACCTGGTCAGGAATGGGAGAGGATGATCACCCGGTGGCAACTGGGAGCAGAGGCATAGTGTCTCAAAGAAACAAGTAGGGGTCTAAGGGCAAGAGCTCAGGGTACCATTGGGTCCCGGGGGCTGAGGAGATAGCTCAGTTGGCAGAATCTTTCCTGGACTAACATGAGGACCTGAGTTTGGATCTTGGCACTCTCATTTAAAAAAAAAAAAGTAAGACATGTCTAAAATATCAGCTCTGGGTGGACGAAGGTAAGAGGATCCCTGGGCCTTGCTCGCTGGCTTCTCCAGCTCAATTTGTTAATCTTCAGGATCCATTAGCAGCCCTATCTGGAAAACTAAGGTAGAGAACAATTGAGGAAGAAAGCAGACACTGACCTCTGACCTCATTGAGCGCACATGCGTGTGTACACACACACACACACACACACACACACACACACATACACACACACACGGAAAGCACTGCTGCACACACTCCTACATGCACACTCATACACCATGCATACAAAAGGCCAACTACGGAAAGACTACACAAGAAATAGAGTTTTTATTAAAGAGTGTTATCATTATATTACGAGGAAAATGAAGCCAGTAAATGTCTTAAGCAAGAAGACATTATGTCTACATTTGTGTGTGTGAATGTGTTGACATCTATTATGAGAAGTTTTGAAAACACATCAAAACATGCCAGTGGAATGAATTCCCAGTCCACACATTTCCCATCTTCAAGGACAATCACAGACTCACCTATCTTGTTTGATCTTTCTTCTGCCTGTTGCTTTCCTGAAGTACTTGAAAGTTAATCCCAATGGTACAACTTCTTCTAGAAAGATATCTGTATGCATCTTCAGCTGGTAAGAACAATTTTTTTCAGATATAGTTTTTGAAATAATAACCATGGATATAGCTCCAAAGAAAAGACAGTATCTGACCCAAAGGAGATATGGGTAATTTTGTTGAACTGGGCTAGAGGAGAGGTTTGCTTGGACACAGTCAATGGAGGCAGCAATGGAAATACAGAGTGAACTTGAGAGACAATTATGAATTAAAGCCAACAGGATCTGGTAATAAACTGGATATAATAGGTAGGGAATAAAAGGTGTCCATGGTGACCTCAGATTCCTAGACAGGTGAATGATGGAACAACCCTGACAGGCAGGTGTGACGTATACCTAGACCTGCTGAATATGTTAGCTTAGCAACCTTGAAGGCACGCTGTCCGCTAGTCTGATGAATATAAAGTCTCCAACTAGAGAAGCCTTGCCTACATGTGTGCATGGGAGAGTATCCATCAAAGAAGCTCCATGGAGGCCATGGGCATGTGTCTCAGGGTTTCCATTGCTGTGACTGAACACCATGACCAAAAACCACTTGAGGAAGGAAGGCCTTTTATCTTAGAACTCTCAGATCATACTCCATCACTAAGGAAAGTCAGGGCAGGAACTCAGGGCAGGAGGCTGGTGGCAGGAACTTCTGGAGAAGCCATAGAGCTGCTTACTGGCTTGTTAGCCACAGCTTGCTCAGCCTGCTTTCTTATACCATCTAACACCACCTGCCCATATGTGGCAGTGCTCACCATGGGCTGGGAATGACTACACCAATCACTAAGTAAGAAAATGCCCCACAGGCTTGCCTACAACTCAGTCTTATGGAGGCATTTTCTCAACTGTGATTCCTTCTAGGGAAACTCTACCTTGTGTCGAGCTGACAAAAACGCCAACTAGACAGCATAGCTGAATTGAGAGAGAAAGATGTTCACATAAAAAGAAGGAGAGATGCCAGGAGTAAGCAAATCTACACTTACTGGCTAAGTAGAGCAAAAGATTTCTGGGGAGAAAATTATAAAGAATTCACCTCAGAGACAGGAGAACATTCAAGTAGCTAAAAATTTCTGTTAAAAAAAAAACATCATAGGCTTTCTCCTGAGTGGTGGCTAATCTTATTTCTGACTTGATTGGACTAGTATTAACTAAGAGACATCCTTCTGGATGAGTCTGTGGGGGCATTTCCAGTAAAAATTAACTAAGTAGAGAAGGGCTGAAGATCACTGGATCTCCAGGACTCTGCCAGGTCTTCATTAGCAGATCATTACTACCAAGGCATCCAGTCTTGTGGAGTGAACAAGACCCAGATTTCTAGCCTCTCTGGTATGTGGACAGCCATGGGTAGACTACCCAGGTCATGTCATGTCAGTCAATCCGTTAAACCGCCTTTGTAATATATATCCATCCTATCAGTTCTCCTCATCTAGAGAACTTGACTCATATATTATATTCTTAGGGAGTGTACAGAAGGCCCTTGGCATCCTATTTTTCAATCCCAGGAAAGAATTATTTCGATACTTGGAATGCATGGGTATCCCCAATCCCATCCAACACTATTGTTGTGGAATATTAGTTGACATTGTGAAGATGTGTCTTAGCCAAGGCACCTTCTGATTGGTTGAATAAAAATCTGAACCAATAGCTAAGCAGGAAAATTTAGGCAGGACTTACAGGGACAGAGAGGACTCTAGGAAGAAGAAAGATAAGGTTGCCAGCCAGACACAGAGGAACCAGGATGGGCAATACAGAGATGCCAGTGAGACTCTGAAGAAGTCAGACATACGGTACAGAACAGAACCATGTGGCAGAATGTAGATTAATAGAGACAGGTTAATTTAAGTTATAAAAGCCTAAGCTAAGGCTGGGCTTTCATAATTAATAAATCTCCATGTCATTATTTGTGAGCCCGTGCCTGATGAAAAGGCTTGCTACACACTATCACACATGTGCGGCACTTGAAGTCAATACTCACCTCTGAATGTCCAGGGATTAAGATGTGCCTTCATACTGAAAATGAATTAAGTTGATGATAGAACTAAGACAGAAATCTATCTTCAAAAGAATGGAATTATGGGGCTGAAGAAACAGCCCAACAGTTAAGGGCACTTGCTGCTATTCCAGAACACAAGTTCTGTTCTCAGCACCCACATTGGATGACTCAAAATGCCTGCCACTCCCACTGTGGGGATCTGACATCCTTTTCTGGACTTTTGGGGCATCTGCATTCACATGTCCACATGCCCACATACAGAGAAGCATGCATGCACATAAATAACAATAATAAAAATAAATCTTATGAACAAAAGAGTGGAATTTGGGGGTTGGGAAGTTTGCTTGGTTGGTAAATTAACTTGGTACAGGAGCATGAGGACCTGAATGCAGATCCCTATTACTCATGCAAAAAGCACATATGTGTAATCCCAGTCCTGGGAGGTAGGATGATAGAGGCAGGAAGATCCCTGAAGCTCTTTGGCTAGTCACTCTAGCCAGGTTCAGTGAGAGGACCGTTCCCAAAAAATAAGGTGGACAAGCAGCTCTGAAGGATATTGGTGTCAACACCTCTGACATCTACTTGCACCTGCACTCATGTGCACACACACATGCATGTGCACACATAAAACACACACACAAGCATACATGCATGCACGCATTCACATGGGCACACACCAAATTCTTGCTCATATAAGTCACACAATGATCTCTCTACAGGGTCCATCTTCAGACTGATGAGCCTCCAGCAGAAGCCTGGACCTGCCCTCTGAGCTTCCACGGCCACTCGGAGCTCAGCATAGACAGAACAAAATTAAATACAACTGACATTTGGATTATCCGCACCGCTGCCCCCTCCATTAGCATGAATAGAAAGCTAACTGAGTTCACTTATTAAAATTTTTCTTTGCCAGAAACGTTGTTAATGGTGTTTTTCATCAGGATTAGCCTACAGTGTGTCAGTGGTGTTGATCAGCTTTCACCCCTGGGCTCAGGCCTATGTAACTGGTGTCTGTTGTATTAGTCAGAGATGGCAGTAAAACACACATGTGACTCAAAGGACAGGAGCTGTTCTGCAGCAAAGGATCCACAGAACTGCCATAACTCACTGCAGCAGCCACAGAGCAAAGACACTGGGCTCCTGGAACTCAGATAAAGGGAGAAAAACAAAGTGTGTCGTGGGGGAATGGGGAGATGGCTCACATTAAGAGCATACACTGCTCTTGCAAAGGACGCAAGTTCTATTCCCAGTACCCATGAAGCTCATAACCTCCTGGAACTCCAGCTCCAGGGCTCTGATACCCTCTTCTGGCCTCTGTGGGTATTGCACTCACTTGCGCATACTTACACATAAGACACATAATTAAAAACAAAATCATTAAAGTATGTTGTGGATAACCAAAAGTCATGGAATAGTGTGTGTGTGTGTGTGTGTGTGTGTGTGTGTGTGTGTGTGTGTGTGTGTGTGTATGGAGTATGTGTATATGCTTGTGTAGGGATACATAAACTTGGCCAAATACTTTCTTCTAGGTGTCTTCTATTGCTCTATATCTTATTCTTTGAAACACATTTTCTCATTGAGCCTGGAGCTCACTGTTTCAGCTAGACTGGCTGAGCAGGAAACCCTAGGATCTGCTTGTGTCCCCTTACCTACCCAGTGTTGCTATGACACATGGATGCTACCTTGGCTGGCTTTCATCTGGGTATCCAAACCAAGGTCCTCAGGTTTGACTAGTGTCTTAGTTAGGGTTTCTATTGCAGCAACGAAATACCATGACCAAATGCAAACTGGGGAGGAAAGGGTTTATTTGGCTCACACTTCCACGTCACTGTTCATCATCAAAGGAAGTGAGGGCAAGAACTCAAACAGGGCAGGATCCTGGAGGCAGGAACCAATGCAGAGGCCATGGAGGGGTGCTGCTTATACTGGCTTGCTTAGCACCACCCACCATGGGCTGGACCCTCCACCATTGGTCACTAATTAAGAAAATGCCTTACAGCTGGATCCCATGGAGGCAGTTCCTGAATTGAGACCCCTTCCTCTCTGATGACTCTAACTTGTGTCAAGTTGACACAAAACCAGCCAGTACAACTAGTAAACACTTTACCCACTGAGCCGCCTCCCCACCCTTTATGGACTTTTGATGAATAGAATACAGCAGAATGAATACTGAGATGAATGGAGAAGGCTCCATTCAAAAGTGCCCTCTGTGCTTTTTCTAATATCACACAGGTAGATTTCAGGATGTCCCACTTCTGTTTATGAACCCAGATGAAGGGTGGATGTATAAGCTCCAAGAAGGCAAGTTGAGAGCCAGATAGCCATAGAGAGGAGTATTTGCACCCAGAACTCCTGGAATTCTTGGATCATCATGGAGCCTACCTAAGAAGCTGGCACAGTGGCAGCTTGTTCCCCCTGCCCACCTGCCATGCCTCTCCTACATGCTGAGGATAGAGGACCGGGGCCTTAGTTCAGGGTGGTATGAAATGACTGCTCTTCCTTGGAAAGCCTTCCTGCCATGGAGCCAACTACCAAATTCAAACCTTCCCTCCTCTGGGCTATAGTGTTAATATTTAAGGATTTTGATATGTTTTAAATATCAAGTGTAGCATAAATGAAATCTCTCATCAACTCAATGAAATGCATCAAACATCGCCCTGAACTGTGCTTTTCCATCATGTGCAGTCACCACACTCTGCAAACCTGCTTGCTGCTCGGTCTAAGTGAGGAGGAGTTATCTGAAGGCAGAGACCATGTCTGCTTAAATTTCTAGGTCTTCACACTGCTCCTTTCATTAATTACTGAAACTTAATAAATATTGGGTTTTAATCAACGAAAGAAGCAAAGCCCCCAGTTCAGTGACTTTATCGATCAGTTAACTTGGGACACTCTCGTAGATTAGATCTGCAAGGGTCATAAAATTTATCGAGTTCCATCTTCTCAAGTCACAAGGAAGGGAACTGAAGCCTACAAGCTTCCCTCACGCGACTGACCATGGCGGTTTCTTACTGTGGGGTGCTGTGTTTACTGGTATCCCATGCCAAGCACGATTTTGTTGTCACCTTCTAAGTGCTAGCCCCACAAAATAACAAGCCAAGGAATGTATACTCAGCTCCTCCAGGAAAGATCCCAGGATCCCAGGCTACGAGGAGCTGGAGAGAAGATGGCTATTGGTGTTTGCCACGAAAGCAAGATGACCTGAGATTTAATCCCCAGCACCGACATAGAGAAAACTCCTGGCTTGTGCTTTATCAGTCTCAGTGCTGGGGTGGCTGAGACGAGAGTGTCCCCAAGGCTGGCTGGCCAGTCTGTCTATCTGAATTGATAAGCCTACATTCACTTAGTGACCCTGCCTAAAAACATGGTGGAGAATGGCCGATGAAGACATCTGATGTCAACCTCCCTCTTCCACGTGCATGTACACAAATGTCCGCACACACATAAAGACAGACACACGAGTTCTAGGCCATGAGATTTTCTCATCAGAGAAACCAGAAGGTCTCCACACATAATGAACTTTCAGCATCACTATTTATCAACATACTAACTAGAGGCTGAGACAGGAACAGCTCCAGGAGGCTAGCTCTCACCCCTACCTCTTCCTGACACTTAGAACCAATTTTCTAATTTTGGACTTTCCATCTTCAAAGTCTCTCCAGAGCCTATGACCCAGGATACTAAAAGAAAATGTAGCCCGACTCATTCACCTACACAAACGTTACATTGGGGGTGTGTTTCAGCCCTGTAATAAAACTTTCTGCCCGAGGTTGCCATCATTCATAGCACCCCTGCAGTGTGATGTCAGACCCCAGCACCCCTTTCTCCCCAGATGTCTAGACTGACGTTTCTATCTTCCTCTCTGCTGAGGTACTTGAAATCTTGAACTTCGTCTCTGCTGCCCTCCACTTTTTGTCAACTATTGCAATTACATTTACAAGCAGAGCTGTTCTTTCCCCAGTCCAGCATGGGGTGGGGGATCGTCTCAGTGACCCACGGATAACCAGCAACTAAGAATTCCCAGACTCTGCTCTCTAACGCTACTCGGCGTTTCTCACAGAGCAGCCCAGAGTTAGTTCTTACCCATGGACATTGCATGCACATTTACTAATCTGACATCTAACTGACTTCTTGAAGTCGGAAGCTGAAGGGAGTGCCTTAGGTCTTACTGGGATAATGCTAAGATGGGTGGTGCTTGCCAGGATCTTCACTGAAGGCTCCTTTGTGCGTCTGCACACAGTGTGCATGCATGCGGAGTCCAGAAGACAACCTCACCTGTCATTTCTCAAGTGCTGCCTGCCTTGTGTTCTGAGATAAGAACTCTCACAGACCCCGAACTCTCCAAAACTCTCCTTCGTCCCCACCTCCCTCATATTGGAATTAGAGGAACGCCTCTGTGAAGGCCTTGAATTGAACTCAAGTCCCCATTCTTGCAAGGCAGTGGCTCACAGACGGAGCCATATTCCCAGCCTGTCTTTTTTGACTGTGATTCTTCCTTCCTTCACTACGGGGAGCAGAGCTTGTCCTAAGAGACGACTTATTCTGCACAGACATCTTCCTTTTCTTGGAGGTGTCAAAGACTGTCAGTTTGAGTAAAGATTTGGAGACTTACGTATTCAGCTGTGATCTGTCTCAAGGTGATTCTTACATTGGAATGACATGAATCACTGCTCCAGAGGCAGCCAGGTCCAGAAGTAAACTCAAAATAAAGAATGTCTATAAATTCAGGTACCCAAGGGGCTAGCAGGACTCTGCAGACAAACTCTACCGACATTGTAGCACAACACATTGAGTTTGGGCTCTAATTATGACAATAAAACGTTGAGTCTCTGTTTGCAGTGTGTACAAACTACTGTACAAACATAGCTTTTTAGTCAAAATCCCAAAGTGGTTAATGCAGCCGCACTTGATTTCATAATTTAACTAGTTAGTCATAATAGCAATAGCACCAGATTGAAGAGACCAAGGTCAGACAAATCTCTAGTCTTTACCCACGCCCAAAGATGCCGATTTTGGCTTCCATATGAGTGCAGGTCAAGGCCACAGGAAGAGAAGAAAGTGGAAGGAGATCGAGGGGGAATGTATCATAGCAAATTCCCAAGATAACAACTGGACACAAACCTGGAGACTCAACATGGGCCATAAAAAGAAATCATTTCCGAAGAGGTGACTCTCGTCTCACCCTGTCTTCATGGGCAGAAGAAATTCACCTGCATAATCTGCCAGGAGCTTGTGTGAGAAATTTGGGCGCATTCATTGAATCACTCAACAAACATTGATCAGCTGCTGCCTGGCTTCTGAAAACTGCCCTAAGCACCACTGTAGGCTCTGGGAATATGGAAACACACAACAAAGCCTCACCCCTCCCTGATGGGTGGAGGCAGAAATAAGCATTTAAATACAAAGATAAACAACCTTAGGTAGTGATGCTAGAAACAGTAAACTAAGACTATGGGATAGAGAGTAGCTGAGGGCCCCATCTGGAGCTGGAGAGGTGCAGGCTGGGCTCTTGGCAGGAGGCCTCAAGGTGGGTCTGGAAGTTCAGAAGCAGGCCTCCTGCAAAGATCAGGGAGGTGATGTGAAGAAGACAAAGGCCTGAAATAGGGTCAAGAAGACATAAAACAGAGTGATATGCAGAGATAGACAAGGGGGGCAGTGCCAGCTTAGGTGAGGGTAGGGGTTTCCCTTCTACCCTAATTGTAAACACGGCTGCAGGGGTGGTGGCCCGAGATGCCTGCCCTGCATCTCCACCTCCTGAGACTGCAGGAGCTGAGGTCTAGAGAGGTTAGTTAATCAGGGACCAGGGGATGGCTCAGCAGTTAGGAGTGCTGGATGCTCTTCCGAGGCGTCCAAGTTCAGGCCCCAGGCCCCATGCTGGGTGGCTCACAACTCCCCACAACTCCAGCTCCAGCAGATCTGACCCTGGGCTCGCGCGCACGCGCACACACACACACACACACACACACAGAGTAAATCTTTTTTTTTTTAAATGTTGAATAATTCTCCCAGAGTGATATCATAGTAGAGTAGGGATTTGGATCCGGCCATCTGGTTTCAGAACAAATGTTCTTTGCCTTTGATAAATGAGCAAATGAGATAATACTAATAAGAAGAAAAAAGCCTTTGTATGGATTTAGAATACCTTAAATGACTGGTTGCCTTGTAAACATTATTCTGTCCGGGGTGCTTTAAAATTCTTTCATTGCCCTCACATCCCTCCATGCAGGTGATCAGAAGAGACAGAACGATGAGAGGAACAGGCTTCGGTTCAAACACAACCACCCGTGACAGCCAACGAAGCACCATTGTGCCAGCAGCGCGGTAGACCAGGGCCTCTCCCCACATCAAAGCCTAGGCCCATTTGTTTTACAGTTTTGAGGAAAAATCCATTCTCTTTTAATATTTTATTCCAATTATGTGTGTACACGTGTTTCCATGGGTAGGTATTTACAGATGTGACCAGGAGGCCATGGAGACCAGAAAGAGGTGTGGGATTCCCAGAGGGTGGAGTTAATGAGGGTTTTTGTTTGTTTGTTTTTGGTGCTGCTGAGGTGAGTTCTGGGAACAGAGCTTGGGTCTTCTGTACACGTTCATAACCACTGAGCCATCTGTTTAGCCCTCAATTGATTCTCTCACAGGTTCTTCTAATTCACATCTTTTATTTTGCTCCGGCTCTGCAATTCTACCCACTTGGTCTGTGGACACCTTTTCCATCTCCTCTTCCAGGTCACGTCACTTTCTTAGCTCTTTCTGTGATGGTGAGGTGCACGGACTTATAACCTGACAGTGTCTTGCTTCTGTGGCAACGTCTCTTGATTACTGTACAGAGTTGCTCTTGGCCACCAGGGAGATATCTGGAGAAGCTCAGTCAGCTGAGCTGGCACACATACATACCAGAAGTGCAAGGAATTGGCCTTGACCAATGGGGGATGGTAGCTTGCCTCCTTGCTGCATATGATGGACACCTTCCAAGAGTATACTATAGGTTCTTAGATGTCCCCTACAGCCTTCAGCTGCTCACAGCAATTCACTCAGCAGCATTCTACTTCTCTTCTCTGTTTTACTTCCCAAACCCTTAATTCTTTTCCATGAGGTCACTTCCCAAAATAAATTGCAAGTTCTCAGCTTAAGGTCAGTTTTTTGAGTGAGCCGAATTAAAGTCATCATATTCACCTGACCAATGAATTAAATGATGAACATGAGATAGAGTCCTACCTCAGAGATTGCAATCAGGTGCAGCTCCAAGGACTTAGGGACACAGCCTGGACTGTGCCCTGCTTCCATTGCTCACAAACTAAATAACCTTAAGCAAAACACAGAGTATCTGTGTGACTCATTTTTCTCATCTAGCTAATGGAAAGAACAAGATAAACATATCTCAGAGTGTTGGGAGAAGATGGGTTTAAAGACAAAATAGTGGACATGTATTGACTTGGTAAATAGAGTCTCCAAATGGTTGTGTGTGTGTGTGTGTGTGTGTGTGTGTGTGTGTGTGTGTGTGTGTATGTGTTGTGGTATATTCTTTTTTAATAAAACTTTCTCCTCCCATGTAAATATGTAGATTGACATGAGATAGAATTAAAGGTTCAATTCCTGGGTTATCTTCTTCATAATTTCTACAGACCATCTCTGTTATGATCTTGCCCCTTGGCCCTAACAGAGCCACAGGTGATGGCCAATAAATGTGTGGGTGTGTACACCTGCAATCCCAGCACTTGGAAGGCTGCAGCAGGTGAATCACGTGTTGGAGGTCAGCTAGGAAGACCCTGCTTCAAAATAAAACTTCAGCTCCTCAATCACATTAACCTCAGCTCATGCCCAATAGCTGAGTGTGGTCATTGGCCAGTAGACATGTTGAACACTTCTTATACCATAAAAAGTTCGATGGGACAGATTTGCTACTCAACATTCTTACTGCTAAGACACATGAACAGAAGTGAGGGGTCCAAGTTATAAATTCTCCAAGGCTGTGTCCATTGACCAGCTCTCCAATGATTTTTTTTCTCTCTCAAGATTTGTATTTAGCCAGGAGTCAACACCCTCCTTCAAAGAGGCACAGCTAGAATTTATGGGCATCTGCCAGTCCATGCCTCAAAGTCCACAGCTTTAGTAGGTCAGACATTCATCCTTTGAATGACACAATGTCACCCTACCTTAACCTACTGGCTAGAACATTAGAAACTGGATACTAATTTTAAAAGAAATCAAGCCCAGCCTTGCTACAGAGCCACAGTCATCAAATGTACCCTGCCTAGCATGTGGACAGCTTATTGGGCATATCATTTTCATACCAATAGGATTCCTGACTGTGGAGTATGCTTCTGTGTACATGAAGCATGCCTAACAAGACACAACACAAAAGCAGACTTTAAGTAATGTGTTGAGAGATGTAAGGATAGAAACCCCTGTGTGCCTTGATGATGTTTGCTCCCCAACTTTGGGGAGGTTGGGGTGGTTTTCTACCATTTGTGTTTATCTGCCCTGATACTTCTGATATCCCCTACTATAAACCTCACAGTCAAAAATCTATCACCCTGTCTGAATAATCCATGCTAATGTAAAAATGAGAAAATGCTTTATCTTCAAGGGGCCCAACGGTAACAAAAAGGTTCTTAAGATGTAAAAGTCTTCGGTCAATATTTCCCCAAGAGGAAATCTATTTGTTGATCTGAGAGTGACTCATCCCCATCAGCGGTGCCTCCTGTTTTAATGGCCACCTCCAGCTCCCATCATAGTCACTCATGCACGAAGAGTGATGATCACAGTGTGTGGAGAAATTAAAAAGAACGAGCTCTCTGAGTATGGAGAGACGGCTTAGCAGTTAGGAGTTCTCACTGCTCTTGCGGAGGATCCAAGTTCAGTCCCCAGCACTCATATTGGGTAGCTCACATCTGCTGGCGAATCAGGCTTTAGGGGATCCAGTGTCCTCTTCTGGCTTCCATGGGAACCTGCAGTCATGTGTACAAACACACACAGAAACAAACAGACACATAAGACTAAAATAAATCTTTAATCTTTATAAATAGCTCTCTGTGAGGATCTTTGCCTTAACCCATGCTTCAACAGGCTTAGTCCAAGCTCCCCCTGTGTCTGCCACCCACACTGGATGGACGGCTTGTAAACTCTGGATCATCTTGTTCTTTTCTTCTTTGTGGCTCACATGGTCACACTTTGGACTGCAACACCCACTGGGATGTGATACATACTCCTTTGCCACTTGCCTTTCTTAGTTAGCAGTGCCGGACCACTTGGCTGCTCAATCCAGGATCCTGGAAAATACACCTGGCATGTGCCCCCAAAGAGTCATCCCACCTGACTTACCAAACCTAGAGAGCAAGGCTTGAAATACCATCTATATAAAGTGCCATATCTGACAGTTAGATATCACAGTGTCGATTACACTATTATATAAGCCTATGATATGTCAGATGTTTGTGGATTCAGAGTCAGGACACCTTAGTTCAAATTATAACTATGTTACATCATACCTTCAGAGCCTAGTTGAGTTCTTCAGGTGTGAATAGTAACCATTATATCATCTTCATGACAGGGATCTTAAAGGACTAAAAATGGGATAAAGTATAAAAAGCATTTTAGCGTAGTATCTTCACTACAGTCGGTAACTGACAACTGTGACAATTAATAGTATTATTACTTTATCAATACATTCATCATTACCATTAATATCCAGTTAATAATTCTCAGGCTTCCTTGATACCAACTAGAGTCGGCATTCAAAAGGATGGTAGCAAGAAAGCTGAAATCTGCACTGCTATAAGAATAATTTACAGGGCTGGAGAGGTGGTTCAGTGGTTAAGCGTATGTACTGCTCTTGCAGATGAACTAAGTTCATTTCCTAGTACCTATGCTGGGTAGCTCACACTGCCTGTAACTCCTACTCTAGGGAGATCTGATACCTCTGGCCTCCGTGGGCATTTGCACTCACAAGCACACATGCATAGAGACACACAAACATAACAAATCTTTTCTTAGAAGAAGAATGTCTTTGTGGAACTTTGTGGAGACACCTCAGTAGGGAAAGCCACTCAAGCATTAGGACCTGTGTGTGAGCCCCAGAATCAATGTAAAAAAAATTGATGGATGAAGTCCACATGCTTGTTATCCCAGAGCAAAGGAACAGAAACAGAACTTGGTAGGCTCCATGTTTAAAAAATAAGGTTAGAGTGTTAGAGGAAGACTTATAACACACAGACACACACACACACACACACACACACACACACACACACACACACACACACACAACCTCCCAGGCACCAGAGCACAAAGTTGCTACCCAGGGAGCAGTTAGACTTAAGTGTTTGTTTATTTTACCACTTTTTCTCCTATTCTCTGGACTTCTCCAAGGAAGGAGGAGGAGGAGAAGGAGGAAGAGGAGGAGGAGGAAGA
Source organism: Peromyscus maniculatus bairdii (assembly GCF_049852395.1). Lineage (NCBI taxonomy): Eukaryota > Metazoa > Chordata > Mammalia > Rodentia > Cricetidae > Peromyscus > Peromyscus maniculatus. The sequence continues at coordinate 38,870,209 of NC_134862.1, read as the reverse complement.
GGAGGGGGAGGAGGAGGGGGAGGAGGGAGGGAGAAGAAAGAAGGAAGGAAGGAAGGAAGGAAGGAAAGAAGGAAGGAAGGAAGGAAGGAAGGAAGGAAGGAAGGAAGGAAGGAAGGAAGGAAGGAAAGAAAGAAAGAAAGAAAGAAAGAAAGAAAGAAAGAAAGAAAGAAAGAAAGAAAGAAAGAAAGAAAGAAAGAAAGAAAGAAAGAAAGAAGTTGATGTTTAATCAAATACTTGAGGGAAATTTTCCTTTGTTATTCTCACAGAACTGAAGAGTAGAAAGAACGTGATCGTTTACTAAATCAGGAGAAATGGCTCATTTTCCCTTAATTTTCACCACATGCTTCAGGTGATATTTTCATGAACAGGGCAAAAACAAAAAATAAAAGAATAAGCAAAAAGATGCATTCCTATTTTCTCAAGCAGATTTTTACAGTGACATTTTACAACAAGATAGAAATTATTTCTCAGGCTAAAAAAAAATATCTCATCTTCACACACACAAACAAAAGGAAGAACCAAGCTCACAAAAGTGACATTTTTCTTCCTAGAGAACACAGCGCTTTCTGTGAGACCTGACTTTCACCTCCATAGTCAGCTCCAAGTGTTAATAGAAAAAGCTTCTGCGTGTCCAACTCCTGCATGCCATGAATCACTTCTACTCCCTACAGGAAAGAGAATTAACATCCCGTGTTGATGGGGCTGTCTGTCGTTCACCTACAGAAGCCAAGCCTTGCATTTGAATGTAAATATCTCCAGATGAAATGCAAGGATTGAAGAGGACAATCCCAATCTTGTACACATACATCCCTGCTCAGCCTTTAGGAAAGAAAACAGACGCACACACACACCGATCCGAGCCCTTTTGTACTGAGCCCCTTTGTGCTGGCTCAGAAACACTGCCCCTCAGCAATCACACAGCAGAGCAATTTGCCCCCACAAAACCCTTCCAAACAGTGGGCTGAGCAATCTCAGAGGTGCATCCTCTCCTCTTCCCTTTAATAGCCAGGCCAGAGGTATGTGGGTCATAAATGATTATTTAAGGTGAGGTACAAAGGGGAGACCAAAAGAGAAGTCATTCCAGATAAAAAGCTGTGTACAATTCAACATCGGTGGCCACAAACAAGAACAGATCTGCCTCAGCCGCTGTGGCCAGTGCACATTCGATCCCATTCTTTACCTGGTACTAAGGATGCCATATTTTTCCAGCTTTAGTGAGCATGCAGGAGACAAAAGCCAGGATAAAAACAAATACTTCTGTTTACTCTGATTGCACATTAACCACTCCTGGAATCCTAATGCAGGGGGAGGTTTCAGGGGTATTCTGGTCGGAATATTTGCCTGGCGTTCCTCAAAATTTTAAAGGTCCAGCACTTTGTACTACCCAATCCATTGACAATTAGTAAAATATAATATCTTTTAGTAATTCTTTGAGAATTTTATACATCCAAAGATGTACTTTTTAAAGATTTGTTTTTATGTGTGTCTATGTGAATGCCACCCAAAGTGTTTGCTAGTCACCCACGCTCTGGGAACTGAACTCCTCCTGTCCTCTGAAAGAGCATTAAGGACTTGTCACCACTGGCCATCTCTCTGGCCCCATACAACGCCTCTTGATCATATTCATCCCTTACCACTCTCCTGGCCAATCCCAGAGCCATATCCCACTCCCCTGGCCCCTCCCATATCTGTATCCTTTTGGTTTGCTTCTTTCACAACCCATCAAATCCAATGTGTGCTGCCCATGTACTCACGGGTATGTGGGGCCATCCACTGGAGTACGGTTGACCTACCAGGGACCACAACCTTAAAGAAACTGGACCCTTCCCCCAGAAGCCATGCACTGTGATTAACTCCTCAGATAAAGCTGAGGGCTTGTGAGCCCCTCCCCTCTGCACTCTGGAGCATTGACTGGCTTGATCTCATACAGGTCTTGTGCAGGCGCCAACAGCTGCTATGAGCTCATAGGTGTACTGGTCTTCTCATGCCTGGCAGAGGCTGCTTTGCTCCTGTCCTCGCCTCCCTGACCTTTGGTTCTCACAGCGCTTCCCCATCCTCTTCTGTAATGGTCCTATAGCTGTGGGAGGAGGGGGCTATGAGAACAGCACAGCCAGTATCTCATTGGCTTTGAGGACTTAGGTTTGCCCCTTTAAAGTAACCAGTGGTGTGTTCAGGAAGGCCACCACCTTTTCTCCGAGAGCGAGGTCAATCCTGGAAGGTGGACAGTTCCTGGAAAAATCAGCATGGGTATGCCTTTTTTGTGTAATTTAGTCATTTAGATAATCTTACTATTACTCTGACCTGGTAAAGAGCAGATAATACATCTAAAACTGGAATCTTCACATAAAACATAGGGCACTCATTTTAATTTGAATCCCAGAAAACCCATGAGCATGTCCTGTGCGACATGTGAAGTATAGTCATTCCAAAAATATTTTATGTCTATCTGAACTGCAAATTCATGTTGTGTGAGTTTGCAGCTACTCTGACAATGTCTCTAAGATAAACAGTTTATAAAGAGGAAAAATTTACTTATTAACACATCAGGGACTGTGGAGACAGTATAACATGGAAAGAATGCCCACAAATGGCAGCAGAGAAGCTAAAAAAACGATCAGTAAGAAAATGAGGCCACTGTCTCATAAAAGCACCTTCAGTGACCAGACAACCTTCCACCAAGCCCCACTTCTTCCTGGTCCACCACATCTCCATAGCACCAAGCTGAAGCCAAGCAGGGATACCTTTGAGGATAGTCTAGAGCCAAACCAAAGCAACCTCATTCCCTGCATTTGTATTTATCCCCCAAATTTGGTACTCTTATTTGGGCATCTATTCTTGATAGATTGTATTATTGTTCAAAAACAGTTATGCCCAAGCCTTCCTCCACATTAAAATGTAGAAAAGAAGCCTTAGTCTGTCAAAAATTGATTGAAATTATGTAGCTTGCTTTGATGTCATGGCAGGTATCATGTACCCCACTTCAGTCTCATGTAAGCGACCTAGAGCAATGGAACTCTAGCGGATGGCAGATATTCAACCTGATTCTCACAGGAAGACTTAGATTCTTGAGTTTCTCCTGTACTTATATTCCCAAAGCATTTTGGATTCCAGGATGGATACGTGAGGAACAGCCCCAGGCCCAACATACTGTGAGGGGCTACACCCAGTTGGACTAACTGTGCGATGAAAAATTGCCCAGCCAGCCTCAGACCCCATCAGGCAGCTCTAAGTCAGCTTGCATTACTTTAAGCACTAGATTTTAGAGTTCTTTGTTATGTAGCAACCTATAGATAACCAAATTCATTTTAAATATATAGCAAGTGATTTTATTTCCCTAAATGGCTTCTTAAAATAGCCAGTGCTCTTCTTCAGTTTTTACCCACCACTAATGTGGTATTCATAGAAAGAGACTATCATTGCAAAGTCCTAGGTTGAGGTTGAGAATAAGGACTCTAAAAACCAAACTCTGCTATCTACATAGTTCATAATTTGTTTAAGGAGAAGAAGAATCTGCGCCTATAAAATAGCTAAGTTAATAAAACACTTTCTGCACAAGCATGAAGTCCTGAATCTGATCCTTGAGAAATCATATAAAGTACAGCAACATGTGCCTGTAATCCCAACATTGCAGAGGCAGAGAGAGATAGATCCCCAGAGCTCCACAGCCAGCTAGTATAGCAGAATCAGTAAGCTCCATTTCAGAGAAGCAATCCTGTGTAGCTAAAGTTTTCCTGCCTGGCCCACAGTTGGGACAAATCTTTGTCACCTACCAGTCCCACAGCCGCTCAGACCCAACCAAGTAAACACAGAGACTTATATTGCTTACAAACTGTATGGCCGTGGCAGGCTTCTTGCTAATTGTTCTTATATCTTAAATTTAGTCCATTTCTATAAATCTATACCTTGCCACGTGGCTCGTGGCTTACTGGTACTTTATATCTTCCTTGTCCTGGCGGCTGCTGCAGGCAGTGACTCCTTCTGCCTTCCTGTTCTTTTATTTCTCCTCTCTGTTAGTCCTGCCTATACTTCGTGCCTAGCCACGACCAATCAGGTTTTATTTATTGACCAATCAGAGCAACTTGACATACAGACCATCGCCCAGCACAGCCAAGTGCAGACCATCTCAGGCACCTGCACTCAGGCCCATGGTCCTAATCATTCTCTATGTGGACCTGCAGGATAAAGTCATGAGGAACCCAAGAACGGGCTCCCACAGGACATACAGAACATCCCACAGCAATCCTGTCTCAAAAACTAAGGTAAAGGAGCTGGAGAGATAAATGGCTCAGTGGTTCAGAGCACTGAACGCTCTTCCAGAGGACCTGGGTTCGATTCTCTGCACTAACAGGGCACCTCCAACTGTTTGTAACTCCAGTTGCAAGGTGTCTCAGGTCCTCTTCTTGGCACCCACAGACATTGGGCACAGTCATGGTGCACAGGCATACATACAGGCAAATGCCCATACACATAACGTAAAATAAAAATTAAATAAGTGGGAGAGACATTGAGAAAGACACTCAGTGTTAACAACCCCTGGCATCCGTATACACATGCACCTGAATTCACATGTGCACACACACATGAAAATACACACAAGAGAAGAATGTTCTGAATGTGTTTCCATAGCTTACATCCCGGCCAAAGTTTCCCCTCCCTCCCCTCCTCCCAGCCCTCCCCAATTTCTCCCCTGTCCCCATCCCTCCCCCAAATCCACTCCTTTTCTCTTCAGGAAAGGGCAGGTATCCCACAAATATCAATAAAATCTGTCATATCAAGTTGCAGTAAAAACAAGCACCTCCCCATGTATTAAGGATGGGCAAGGCAACCCAGTATGAGGAATAGGGTCCTAAAAGCCAGTAAAAGAGTCAGAGACAACCCCTATTCCCACTATTAGGAGTCACACAAGAAGACCAAGCTGTACAACTGTAACATATATGCAGAGTCCCTAGGTCAGTCGCATGCAGGCTTCCTGATTGTTGGTTCAGTCTCTGTGAGCTCCTATAAGCCCAGGTGAGTTGATTCTGTGAGTTTTTCTTGTGATGTCCTTGACCCCTCTGGCTCCTATAATCCTTTCTCCCCCGACTTCTGCAGGATTCCCTGAGCTCTGCCTAATGTTTGGCTGTAGGTCAGCATCTGTTTCCATCAGTTGCTGGATAAAGTCTCTCTGAGGACAATCAGGTTAGTCTGCTCAGTAAATTAAAATGATGAACCAATGAGCCAATGTGTCTAGAGCTTTGGTAAATTTTAAATTTATGAGTAAACGTATGTGTGGGCATTTAGAAATATGCTTGCTGTGAAAATTTGTTGCTCTGATTGGTTGATAAATGAAGTTGTTTGTCCAATGGTGAGGCAGAATAAGGTTAGGTGGGACACTCTAAAGAGAAAAAGAGGAAGGAAGAAGACAGAGCAGAGGAGACCTGCTAGACACCACCAGAAGAAACAAAATGTAAAAGTACCAGTAAGCCACAAGCCATGTGGCAAAGTATAGATTTATAGAAATGGGTTAATTTAAGATATAAGAGCTAGCTAACAAGAAGCCTGTCATAGCCATAGTTTAAAAATAATATAAGTCTCTGTGTGTTCACAGGACTGGTGAGTGAGAGATTTGTCCTGACCGAGGGCCAGAGGGACCAGGAAATCTTCAGCTACATATGCTGTGTTGACTGGAGAGATGGCTCAACAGTTAAACATGCTTGCTGTTCTCCTAGATGACCCAAGTTCAGGTCCCAGCTCCCACACTAGGAAGATCACACTGCCTGTAACTCCAGCTCCAGGGAACCCTACAGCTTCTGAATTCTGTGGTACCACACACATATGGTGGGCATGCACACTCATGCACAAATAAATAAACAAACAAATAAATAAATATTTATAAGATATAGCATGCATCTAGAAAGTATTTGAGTGTCTGATAAATAAATAAATGTATGCATATGGAAAGACACAAACATATGCATATATAATCTCTGCTTTGTAACCTCATCTATTTATCAATATCTTTAATATATGACTTATCATAAGCACAGAAAATAACATCAGAGTAAGAGAGTTTCCAGAACTCTGATGGAAAGGGCAGGAAAAATTTTCTAGAAACAGAGGATGATGGGAAATATTGCATACATTGTCTCTGTAACCATCTCTGTCACTTAACGCACATGCATGTTTGCTGCACAAATGTCATCTCAGAATGACTTTCACAGGATCTGAGGCAATCATCTGGAGACCAACAAGCTCTTCAGTCGTTCCTCTGTGAGCAGCTAGACTCCCCCAGCACAAAGTGACACAGAGGAGAGAGACACAAAGGCCATATCAATTGATTTGACTGAATTTTCAAGAAAATTGCATTCCCTTTTTTCTTGTTTTCTTTGAGGTTTGGTTGCATAAAGTCCAATTTTTCATGCAAAAGATTTAAACTTTTCAAATTATGTTGTCTTTGATAAAGAAAAATTCATGCTTTAATCTCCAAAAACAAAGAACAATTAATCAATTTTCAATCAAAATCAGTTTACATAACTATTATCCTTTTAGCAGGGCTCTCTACTTCATTACAGACACCAGAACTGCACAAAGTATGACCAAAGAAAGATACAAGTGATTCAAACATATAAATCCAGGCACAGGTAACATCAGGAATGATCCTTATGAAGATGGCACTTCAGAGAGATTAAAATGACATAAAAAAGAAAGAAAAAGGGAAATGTTCAATTCAACAACAGTTGTACTAATCATCTATCAACAAACTTCTACTTAGAAGTTAATGATCTTAGTGAAAATAGAACATCAGAAAAATAAAAGACAGATAGAAGAGAAGAGGAGAGGAAGAAGAGAAGAGAAGAAAAGAGAAGAAGAAAGAAAAAAAGAAAAGAAGACTTCTGGAGATGGGTCCATCAGCAACAAGCTTGCTGTGCACTCATGAGTATCCTAGTTTGGATTCCCAGCACCCACATAAAAAGTCAGATGTGCCAGTGCATGCATGTCATCAAAGTGCTGGGACAAAATAGAGATGGGAAGATACCTGAAGTTCACTGTTTAGCCAGTCTGACCAAATGGGTGAGCCCAAAGTTCACCGAGAGCTCTTGTCTCAAAATAGTAATGTGGAAGATGATCAAGAAAAACACTCAACATCAATCACTGCCCTTCAAACACATGAGCTATACATATTTACACAAATGAACACAAACATACGTGTGCACACACAAAAAACAAAGAAGGGAAAAAAGAATAGGATTAGATTTAACAACAGTTATACAGAGACTCAATCAAGGAACATTTATTAAGAAGCTATGAATGCTGGGCATGCCTGCCCATGTAAACAATGCTTTTTGTCCTAAAGAAATTTGCAAACCTGTGTAGAAGACAGAGAGATAGATGAGTGCTTATGATACCGAAGTAAATTTATCCATGGAGGGTCAAAACACTAGACAGGGTTCCAAAGAATAATCACACAAAGGGGTTGCAAATTTATATAGCTTCTGTTCAATCAGATGCAATTCCTGGAAATGGGAGAGGGTTTTCAAGCAGAACCCAATGTCATTGATCCCACTCTGCCTGCATTATGAAGTCGGGACCATCAAGAAGGAAGGCCACAAACAGGGTCCATTCAAGGCTATTCCATGGTTAATTGGATAAGACTCTTTTCCCAGGCCAGCCTTTTCTAAAGCTTTGCAGTGTGACTTTCTAGATATGTGCATCCAACTTTCTTTTTACTGTAAAGAATTGTTTTCATACTAATTATGTGTATCCATGTGTGCATTTGTGGGTGTGTGCACGAGTGAGGGTGCCCACAGTGGCTAGAAGAGGATGTAGGAACCCCAGAAGGCAGAGTTACAGGCAGTTGTGAGCAACCTGAAGTGGGTGTTGAGAACTGAACTTGGGTCTTCTGCAAGAGCAGTGTGTGCACTTAGACCACCAAGCTATCTCTCCGGGCCTGGATCACACAATTTTCTGTGATCTTTGCTGTCACTTTTTTTTTTTTTTTGCACTCTTGATTCAGATGATATTAAGCAATGTTTGTTATCTAAAATCCTCTCTGGGTGTAATTTTCTTGGATTTAGCATCAATAATCACTCTGGGAAATCTACTGCTCCACTTAACAGGGACGAGAAGCATGAAAACAGAACAAGGCAAAACAAACAAATCCAGAAGTATTTCAAAGCTGAACCCTGTTTCGCTAAGGGAAACAGAAAAGCTTAGTAGAACAAAGAGGGATGTAGGGATGCAGACTCCAGGAGCTGGGACTCAAGCACAGATTGTTGTGTGAGAGCTATTCAGCCTAGAACTGTTCATCTAAAACCCTTTATCATCTTCAGTTTCCCTACCTTGGTGGTTGAAAAGTTCAAAGTTGAGAGAAATAGCCTTGAGCACCTGAAACTCTGTGACTCTAGGATGAGAAACCTAATATCCTTATAGCCAAACCACGCTCTGTACTAAACACTCTACTCTCGATTCTATTTGATTCTTCTTCCATGTGACTCATTATTTTAAGCCCCTTGTTCTGATGAGAAAATTTCCATCCAAGAATCTTGAACATTAAAATTAACCTAATCAGTTAGACCAGGAGAATCATGATCAGAAGTCAATTCTTTAATATCGCTGTCTGTGTTTTGAATATTGTCCTACAACATTCTAAATGTAGGCTAGAAGGATGATTTAACGATTAAGAGTAACACAAGCTCACTTCGCAGGAGTCATGTTGGGTGGTTCACATCGGCCTCCAACTCTAGCTACAGGAGATCTGACATCCTCAGGCACCTACGCTTGTGCACATAGCCACACACAGACACATAATTTAAAAAAATAAATAAATCTTGTCGGACACAGTAGTGCATACCTTTAATCCCAACACTTAGGAGGAAGAAGCAGGCAGAACTCTGTGAGTTTAAGGCTAGCCTGGTCTACCTATGAAGCTACAGGCCAGTCAGTGCTATGTAGTGACGCCTTGTCACAATAAATAATTGAATAGATGATTAAATAAGGAGTTAATTTATAAATTTTAGAATTGCCCTTGCTCTTCCAGAGGCCATGCCAGTACCAAGAACCCCAGATAAGCGCCAGCCCACAGGCCACTAACACTTTCTCAGAGCACTAAAGATACATGCCAGCCCAGACAGCGAAGTTTTTAATCACCATAGATGGAGAAAACAAGGTATTCCATGATAAAGTCAAATTTAAACAGTATTTATCCACGAATCTAGCCCTATAGAAGAAAAATGTCAACTCAAGGAGGTTAGCAACATCTATGAAAACAGGAAATAATTAATCTCACAGCAGTAAAACCCCAAGAAGGGAAACACACACACACCACAACTGAAAACTCTAGAACAAGAAGAAGCAAACTCACCCAGGAGAAACAGACACCAGGAAATAATCAAAATGAGGGCTGAAATCAATAAAATAGAAATAAAGAGAACAATACAAAGAATCAATGAAACAGAGTTGGTTCTTTGAGAAAATCAACAACATAGACAAGCCCTTATCAAAACTAACCAAAAAGCAGAGAGAAAATATCCAAATTAAAAAAAATCATAAATGAAAGTGGACATAACAGACACTGAGGAAATCCAGTACTCCACAAAATTGGAAAATGTAAAATAAATAAATAAATAAATAAATAAATAAATAAATAAATAAATAAATAAATAAATAAATAGACAAATTTCTAGATAGGTACCACATACCAAAATTAAGTCAATATCAGACAAACAATTTAAATAGACCTATAAACCCCAAGGAAACAGAAAGCAGTCCTCAAAAGTCTCCCAGGACTAGATGGCCTCAGTGCAGAATTCTACCAGATTTTCAAAGAACTAATACTGAACTCTTCAAGTTGTTTCACATAATAAAACAGAAGGAACATTACAAAACTCTTTTTATGGGACTACGATTACCTGATATACAAACCACACAAAGTAGCAACAAAGAAAGAGAATTACAGAACAATTTCCCTTATGAACATTGATGCAAAAATACTCAAGAAAATACTGGCAAACCAAATCCAAGCACACATCAAAAAGTTATCCATCATGACCAAGTAGTCTTCATCCCAGAGATGCAAGGAAAATAGGAAAATCTCTCGATGTAATACACCATATTAAAAAAAAAACTAAAAGAAAAAAAGCCAACATGATCATCTGTTAGATGCTGAAAAAGCTTTTGACAAAATCCAACACTCCTTCATGATAAAGTTCTTGGAGAGATCAGGGATGCAAGGAACACACCTAAACATAATAAAGGCAATTTACAGCAAGTTGACAGCCAACGTTAAATTAAATGGAAAGAAACTCAAAGCGATTCCACTAAAATCAGGAACAAGACAAGGCTGTCCATTCTCCCCACAGCTATTCAATATATTACTCAAAGTTCTAGCTAGAGCAATAAGACAACAAAAGGATATCAAGGGGATACAAATTGAAAAGGAAGAAGTCAAACTTTCTCTATTTGCAGATGATATGATAGTATAGATAAGCGACCACAAAAACTCTACCAGGGAACACCTATAGCTGATAAACAACTTCAGTAATGTGGCAGGATACAAGATTAATTCAAAAAACAGTAGCATTTATACGAATGATAAATTGGCTGAGAAAGAAATCAAAGAAACATCACTCTTTATAATAGCCACAAATAATATAAAATACATTGGGGTAACACTAACTAAAAACCTGTATGAGAAGAACTTTAGGTCTCTGAAGAAAAAAATTGTAGAAGATATCAGAAAATGGAAAGATCTCTCATGCTCATGGATAGGTAGGATTAATATAGTTAAAATGGCAGTCTTACCAAAAGCAATCTACAGATTCAATACAATCCCCATCAAAATCCCAACACAATTCTTCACAGACTTGGAAAGAACAATATTCAACTTCATATGAAAAAATGAAGAACCCAGGATAGCTCAAACAATTCTATACAACAAAGCAACCTCTGGAAACATCACGATTACAGGCCTCAAGCTCTACTATACAGCTATAGTAATAAAAAAAGTTTGGTATTGGCATAAAACTGACATGTGGACCAATGGAATCAAATTGAAGATCCTGACATTAATCTACACACTTATGAATGTCTGATTTTTGACAAAGAAGCCAAAACTGTATGTAATGGAGAAAAAAGAAAGCATCTTCAACAAATGGTGCTGGCATAACTGGATGTCAACATGTAGAAGATTGCAAATAGATCCATATCTATCTCCATGCACAACACTCAAGTCCAAGTGGATCAAAGGCCTCAGCATAAATCCAGTTACACTGAACTTGATGGAAGAGAAAGTAGGAAGTAGTCTTGAATGTATTGGCACAGGAGACCACTTCCTAAATATAACATCAGTAGCACAGACACTGAGAGCAATAATTAATAAATGGAACCTTCTGAAACTGAGAAGATTTTGTAAGGAAAAGAACATGGTCAATAAGACAAAACGACAGCCTACAGAATGGGAAAAATCCTCACCAACCCCACATCTGACAGATGGCTGATCTCCAAAATACATAAAGAACTCAAGAAACTAGACATCAAAATACCAAACAATCCAATTAAAAATGGGCTACAGAGCTAAACAGAGACTTCTCAACAGAAGAATCTCAAATGGCCAAAAGACATTTAAAGAATTGCTCAATATCTTTAGTCATCACAGAAATGCAAATCGAAATGACACTGAGATAGCACCTTAAACCTGTCAGAATGGCTAAGATCAAAAACACTGATAACAGCTTTTGTTGGAGAGGATGTGGAGCAAGGGGAACACTCTTCCACTCTTGGTGGGAGTGCAAACTCATACTGTCACTTTGAAAATTTGGCAGTTTCTCAGAAAACTGGGAATCAGTCTACCTCAGGACATATACCACTCTTGGGCATATACCCAAGGAATGCTCAATCATATCACAAGGACACATGCTCAACTATGTTCATAGCAGCATTGTTCATGATAGCCAGAACCTGGAAACAACTTAAATGCCCTTCAACGAAGAATGGATAAAGAAAATGTGGCACATTATACACAATGGAATACTACTCAGCAGTAAAAAACAATGACATCATGAAATTTGCAGGCATATGGATGAACTAGAAAAAGTCATCCTAAGTGAGGTAACCCAGACTTGAAAGGATAAACATGGTATGTACTTGCTGGGGATTCTGTGAATGTGTTGGACAAATAAAAATGCTAATTGGCCAGTAACCAGGCAGGAAGTATAGGTGGGACAAACAGAGAAGATAATTCTGGGAAGAAGGCTGAGTCAGGAGATGCTGCCAGCCGTCATGATGAGTAGGAAGATGTAAGTCACCGGTAAGCCATGAGCCATGTGGCAAAGTATAGATTAATAGAAATGGGCTGAGTTTAAGTATAAGAGCTAGACAGTGGTAGGCCTGAGCTAATGGCCAAGCAGTTTAATTAATATGAGCTTCTGAGTGATTATTTTATAAGCGGTTGTGGGGTCCCTGGGGCTGGGCAGGACTGGAGAAAACTCCAGCTACATGTACTCACTCATAAGTGGATACTAGATAAAAGGCAAAGAATAACCAGACTATAACCCACAGCTCCAGAGAGGCTAGCTAACAAGGAGAGCCCCAAGAAGGATGCAGGGATTTCCCTGGGAAGTAGAAATGGATGAGATCTCCATGAGTAGACTTGGGGTAGGGGTGGGGGGCAATGAAGGGTAGGGGATGGGGGATGAGAACATAAGAGAACAGGATAGTTGAGTTAGAACAGGGACAGAATGGAAGAACAATGAAAGATACCACGATAGAGGGAGACACCATCGAGATAGGGAGAAACCAGGTGCTATGGAAGTTCCCAGAAATCCACAAGGATGACCCCACTTTAGACTACTGGCTATAGCAGAGAGGGTGCCTGAACTAACCTATTCTGACAATCAGATTAGTGAATACCCTAACTGTGGGAACTCATGAGCTATGGACCAATAGCTGTGGAGAAAAATATAATAGATTTTGCAGGTGGCCTGTGGGAGGGGAGAGATGGGAACAGGAAAGATCAGGCAGTGGGTGGGAGGGATTGAGGGAGAGAGTACTGGGAGAGAAAACTGGAATGGGGGCGTGCATTTCAGGGTAATATAGAAACCTAATGCTGTGAAAACTCCCTGGAATCTATGAGAGTGACCCTAGCAAAGTCTCCTAAAAATTGTGAGTACAGATCCTGAACTGGCCATCTTCTTTAAGCAGGTAAGTGTCCTAGCAGTGTGACTGGGACATCAACTCAGTTGATTTATAATCTGCCCTGCCTGCAAGATGTACTGGGGTAATAGTGGTAGAGAATTTGTAGGACTGGTCAACCAATAACTATCCCAACTTACGGCCTATGCCATGACAGGGATCCCACCCATGACACTGCCTGAATGGCCAGGAACTGGAGGCAGGAAAGACCAGAGACCCAGGAAAGAACCACACACAACTCGGGAGAGGGAAGCCAATGAAGCGATTCCTAATGATATTCTGCTGTACTTATAGATCAGTACCTAGCCCAGTCATCATCAGAAGGGAGCCATCCAGCAACTGGTGGGAGCAGATGCCAAGCCCCACAGCCAAACATGAGGCAGGGCCAGGGGAACCCAGCTAAAGATGGGGAGGAAGTATTGTAGGAGCCAGAGAGGTCAAGGACACGATGAGAATTCGGTCCAGCAAATCAACTAAGTAGGGGCTCACAGAGACTGAAATCACAAACACGACCCTGTAGGGTCTGTGCTAGGCCTTCTGCATATGTTATGGTTGTACAGCTTGGTGTTCTTGTGGGACTTCCAACAATGGGAGTGGTGAGAGGGATGTCTCTGACTCCTTTGCAAGTGCTTGGGACCCTTTTCCTCCTACTGGGTTGCCTTGCCCTGCCTTGATATAAAGGTTTGTGCTAAGTCTTATTGTATCTTGTTAGACTGTGTTCAATGGATATTCCTGGGAGGCCTACTTTTTTTTTGAAGGGAAATGGAGGAGGAGTGGATCTGGAGGAAAGTATGGGTAGGACTGGGAGGATTGGAGGGATGGGAAACTGCAGTTGGGATGTAAAGTATGAGAAGAATAACAGTTTAAAAAAGGAAATTTTAGAATCAATAATATTAAAATCCTACAATCAGAGTCATCTTACATCTGCACCTAGAAATGTAAGATTCGAATGGAAAGATGGTTCAGTAGGTTAAAGGACTCACCACACAAGCTTGACCACCCTGGTCCACTTTCTGGAACTCATGTGGAAAGCTTTAATCCTTGCACTCCTCTGATAAGATGAAGACATGAAAATCCACTGGAAGTTCATGGGCAAGCTAGCCTGTAGTGTGTAGTGCAGTGTCAGAAACTCAACGAAAGAAACCCCAACTTGACAAGGAAGGTAAGAACTAACCCCTAAAAGTGGTCCCAAGACCTCCACAAGGGGGGCTGTGGTACACACACGACTTCACACATGACACACACACACACACACACACACACACACACACACACACACCACAGGGGGCATAATATGATGCTGGCATTAATTTTTCTATTTGTCTAAACAGAGCAAGCATTTAGAGATTCCTTTTGTGTTGTATGCAAATATGTTTCATAGCTGGCGTCTTGAATAAGGGAGTTCACAAATGATATTGAGACAGATTGATGGGGTAGGGAGTTTAATAGAGGAGTTGTTAACACCATGGACAGAAGGGAGGACAGAAAGAAAATAGGATCTGAGGAGAGATCAGGGTTCAGGCCCCAGCTCTGGAGACAGACACCACAGCAGGAATTTATGGAGAGGAATCAGGACTCACGCGGAAGAGGTGGTGTGTGTGTGTCTATGTGTGTGTGTGTGTGTGTGTGTGTGTGTGTGTGTGTGTGTGTGTGTGTGTGTGTGTGTGTCTGTGTGTCTGTGTGTCTGTGTCTGTGTCTGTGTGTCTGTGTCTGTGTCTGTGTGTCTGTCTTTTTATACCTTTCTGAGGATAGGGGTGGTTTCACAGTATAAGCCTATAGACAGGCTCTCTAATTCCACAGTGGGAGGCAAGAAAGGGTGTAGGAGCAAGGATATGAGGTCACCAGTATCCTCTTTGGTGTAAATGCACTTCCCTGGCACCTTGGAGTCTGTGTAGTAGAGATTCGTTGATAGTGTACCTGTAGAGAGTCTGTATCCATGAGAGAGGAATGGCTGCTGAATTTTTGTGTCCTGAACAATGGCAGGATTCTAACATTATATTCTTATAACCACTAATTCATAGAGCCTCACACCATTCTCTCATTACTAAATATAGTTAGGAGTATGTTTCTTGTTAATATACCACTATGGCTATATTGAGTGTTTTAATTGGCCCCAATATTAGATATTGATAGTATATTCCATTCGAGTTTTTTAATAAATAAGTGTTAAACATCTTTTCTATTGTCATAGATTACCAATATTCTTTGTCACTTAACAAAATTTAAGCAATTCTCTGTGCCCCCATACACAGGCACTGTATAAAAGGGACTGCTAAATGTAGTTTTCCTGGCATCAATTTTTTACATCTTCAAAAATTATTGTCTAAATTTAGACAGAAGTGTCCAGTGCCATATGCAGCCAAGGATGGTTATAAATGTGCCTCAACACAAAACCAAAAACTAATTTAAAACATTCTGAGTCCATTTTCTGTGATGTGTGTGTCTGTGTGTGTGTGTGTGTGTGTGTGTGTGTGTGTGTGTGTGTGTGATTTGATTGTGCAATTTTCAAATGTTAACTTTGTAGGTGACAATGTTGTGTCACAAGGTCGAAAGGTTAGAAATGCCTTCAATTACATTATTTTCTTTAATTTTGAAAGAGAGCAAGTGTGAGTTTTGTGCTAGTTTGATTTCATCTTCAATGCAGGTGCTCTGATTCTCTGCTGGGGACTCAGCATCTTAAGTATGTCCACGCTCATGTAGCCTTCGAGATCTGAGTCTGCAGCTGTCTCTGGGTCTTAGCTCCTCTGAAATGAAAAAATGTAATGTTAGAATCCAGATCAGGCTGCAGCTCAGGCCACAGTACTTATGGCAGCTCTTCCCTTCCCACAGATATAGCCAGGGCCCTATCTAGACACTGTCTGTGAGTCTCTAACAAACAGACTTCCCGGTGCCAGGGAAGTGAGTTTATATCCAAAGCAATACTGGTGGCCACACACCCTGCTCCCCACACCCTCTCTGCCTCCTCCTGAGAATAGAGAGCCTGCCTACGTGGCTGCGCCATGAAACCTCCCTGTCCTTGCAAGCATAAAAGAAAGAACCAGAACCCTGTCGTATGAACCCTGATTTCTTTCCTCAGAACCCCCACCATGCTGTTATCTGTTGACTGTTCATGGCAACAATAATTCCTATAATTCCATTCTCTTTAGTGATACATCACAGTGTCTCTCTTGAACCCTCATATGAGACCTTTCCCAAAACACCCCCAGAATAAGAATTTGTAGGGGACTAGAAAGAAGGCTCAGTAGCAGTGGCGGGTCATCCAGAGGACACAAGTTTGAGTACCAGCATACCAGCACCCACATGGTATCTAACACTGTCTGTAATTCCATTTTCAAGCAAACCAACATTCTTTTCTCACCTCTATGGGCACTACACACACACACACACACAGACATACACACACACACAGACATACACACACACACACGTCACAGAAAATGAACTCAGAATGTTAGCATGTGTGTGTGTATGCAAATATATATACACATATGTATATGTATATAAATGCATGCAAACACTTGTACACGTAAAATAAAAACAACAAAACTTCTTAAACAGAGTTTTGCATTGTTTTTCTCACTAAAGAACATAAATGTGATCATACACAGCTGATTACCATGTCCATACATGGAAACGGACACATAGGATTACTTTTAAATCAGCCATTCTTCCTCTGTGCATTTAGAGGCTGCATTCTTTGTTCTTGGGTGTGTGTGAACATGTGTACATGTGTTCATGGAGACCACAGAACATCTGAGCTGTGTTTTCGCAGGAACTATTCATTTTTGGAGACAGGGTCTCTTGCTAGCTTGGAATGCACCAAGAAGGAGAGGTTAGTTGACCAGAAAGCCCTAAAAGAGCTTCCTGTCTGCCTTTCTGGTGCAGGATTACATTCACACACGTTCTGGGGATCAAACTCTTGTCGTCACGCTTGCAAGGCATGCGATCTGCTGACTGAACTATCTCCTGTGCCCCTAAATCTGTCCATCTTAACAGCCGCTTGATTATCCTGTGCCATGGTGACCAGAGGTTGCTATGCAGGTGATTTAGCTTGGCCATTATGGTTTCTAGAATGTCCTTTAAATTTTCCTCTTGGTGCTGCCACAATCACATTCCCTGTGTGTTGTAATGACGCCAAGTACTTTTCAACCAAGAGGCCAGTCATCTTCACAACAGTGGACTGGATATGTGGGTCCCTGTCTCTCACCAGCAGGTCCCCTCAACAAGTTCAAGGCTGCTCAGAACATGCTATACAACAGTTCTGGACCAATCAACCATCCTAGTTTCTTCAAACTGACAACCCTAAATTAAGGGAGGAAAACCCTTCAGAGGCTTTAAAAATCCCAGCCTTCCTGAAGTGACTGGATTTTTCAACTTTCTGTGTCTCTCCTCTGCTTTTCAGGGGGCCTTTTTCTCTGTGTGCTTGTTGCATATGCACCCCCCCCCAAACAAAACATGATTTTTTTTTCAACTGCAGATTCTGTCTGTAGTGCTTAAGATTTCTCTGATGCTACCTGGTGCGCTTCAGATTTTCCCTGCCTTTTCATTCTCCTGACCAGTTTCCCCACCTTCCACTCCTCCCAGTCCTCCCCACACACATATCTCTCCTCTCCCCTAGATCCAAATCCCCCTCTATTTTCCTTCAAAAAAAAAAAAAAAAAGAGCAGGCCTATCAAAGATATCAATGGAACATGATATGACCAGTTGTAATTAAGACTAGGCACAAACACCCCTATCTGGCTGAGGCAATCCAGTAGGAGGAAAACAGTCACAAGGGCAGGTAAAAGAGTCAGAGACATCTCTCCACTCCCACTGTTGGGAGTCCCACAGAACACCCGACTACACAACCATAAGACATATGCACAGGACCTAGCTCAGACCCAAACAGATTCTGTGACTGTCACTTCAGTCTCTGTGAGCCCCTATGGGACCTGATTAGTTAACCCTGTGGGCCATGTTCTTGTGGTGTCCTCAACCCCTCTGGCTCCTACAAACCTCCCCCCTCCCCCAGTTCCTGTCTTCTGCTAGGTTCTCCTGGCTCTGCCTGGTCTTTGGCTGTGGATCTCTGCATCTGCTCCCATCAGTTGCTGGATCATGCCCCTCTGATGGCAATTGGGCTTGACACTGATCCATGAGTATAGCAGAATATCATTAAGAATCATTTCATTGAATTTTTTTCCAGTCATGTTGGGTTCTATGCTTGGTCCCTGGGCTATCCAGCCTCTGATTCCTGGCCACTGGCTGAAACACCAGACCTGATCAGAACTCTGAGACAACATTATTCCAAGACCCCTGGACTGTATCACTTTTACCCACTGAGACAGCTCTCTAGTGCCCATGTTTTGACTTTGGGCTTTTGAGAGCCTGAATCCTTCCCCGTCAGTCAGTGAACATGTCCTGATCACTACTCATTCCTTGGCACATCCACTATTTCAGATAAATGTGTGTTAAACATTTGTAATTCTCCAGCAATGTGCATTGCACTGGAGAAAAAAATAGTAAGAAAAGTGAGTATAAACCCCCCACTTCACAGATTCTGGGAGACGCCCCCAACTGTGTAATCCTAACAATAAAAAGTTACAGGAGCCAGTCCTAAGGAATCATGGCAAAATTTCAAATTAGCTAGGTAGACCTGAGTGAACTCCACAAGGTTAACTAGGTTTAGACTTCGGGAAGATCTTCCTGGCTAAGGGGTAGAGAACAAATCTGGGGTTAGCTTCAATGAATATTTTACTGGTAAATTGTCACAGGTTGGGAAGCTGGCTGGAGAAGCAGAGTTGCGCCCCTTCATCCCCATTTCAGATGAAAGAATCTTACTCTCAAAATGTCCAGCTAATCATTTTTCTTATTCTAGCTCTGTCATGAATTTTTTGGTTTTGCATAGTAAGTACGTGCATAAAAACATATTTGACACTAAAAGTACAAAATCCCTTGTGAAGCTCCACACCGTCCACTCCAAATGGTTATTCTAACTGCAGAGATGTTCACTAAGACTTTTGATCTGGTTAATTTCAGTGTGTGATGGTCTGGGGCTTTTTAGAACTTCTTTTTATAATAGTTTTTAAAACAAATTGAAAATACTATCCCCAAAGATGTTTTGTCTGGGAATAGACTGGCCTTCCTGACTTTGAAATGGAGAGAGGAAGACAACAGAGCAGTGTGCCCTTCACTGTGAACCATGAAGACCAGCACAGTACAATAATCCTAACGGTGCAGTGGTGGTACACATGCTTGGGTGGTAACCAGCAGCTCTCTGATTGGACAGCATGATTTAGTGTGTCCAATCTGAGCACCCAGGTGGATGGGAATTCCATCCACAGTTAAATGCAGGGGAATAAGAAATGCCCTCTATGTGCTTTTCTCCCGGTCTGAGCTTCCAGACCATCACTCACAGCCCAGTCATTCATGACTGGGAAAGAACTTTGCAGAAGTATTCTTCCATTAAGAGACAGACAGAGACAGAGAGATACAGAGAGACACAGAGCGAGAGCGAGAGAGACAGAGAGACAGAGAGAGAGAGAGAGAGAGAGACAGACAGACAGACAGACAGACAGACAGACAGACAGACAGACAGACAGACAGGAGAAACCTTTCAATTTTGCCCCTTCCACTGGACTCCAGGGATAGCCCTCTTGCTTTATTCAGAGAGGGAAAGAAGAGGGGGAAGGAGGACATTTTTAGGGCCAAAGACCACTACCAAAACTTGCTTTCTTGCTATTGAGAGTAACTTTCACACTATTCACAAAACAGAAAGGGACTTGAACAATTCAGCCCTGTAAAAAGAATATGCCAATGGCCACGAACAAGTCCTTTTAAGGCATGCATTGTTTAGACTACAAATTCTGGACAACTTGGCCTATTTCTATTATACTTTAGTAGTTTATTCCTGCTCAACAGCCATAAAAATAACGTGAACAGAACAATGCCTCATTTCATCTAGAATTATATCATCTTCCTTTCATTTTCTTTTCTTTTTTTTTTTTCAGCAACCATTTTCTTGTATCCTTCAGGCAAGAACTGACTGAGATAACAGCCCTGAAAGCAGAGTCCTTGCAATTGTAACGTCACCCCATATCCTTCTCCTGCCCTAACAGATAGCAAGGCCTTCATTAAACTTATCTCCAGGAGACGGGGAGGCACCCGGTAGTCACCGAGCTATTTGTTCAGTCTTTGCCCCTGTCAGGCTCCCCTTTACTTTGTTTCTTTATCAAATGCCTGCCGGAGGAGCTGAACCGGGCTCAGTGAACAGTCGCTAACGGTGAGTTACATCTTCCTCTTAAAAGGAAGCAACGGTGCAGGCACTATCAAGAGGTGGAGTACTCTAGCTTCTTTTCTGTTGTGATAAAACACTCTGACCAAAAGCAGCTTAGGGGAGAAAGGGATTTATTTCCGTTTATAGGTCATAGTCCATCACTGAGGGAAGTCAGGGCAGGAACTGAAGCAGTGGCTTAAAGTAGAAATCATGGAGGAATGCTGCTTGATGGCTCATTCACAGGCTCATGCTTAGCCAGCCTTCTTCTACTGCCCAGGACAACCTGTGTAGGGAATGGTGCTGCCCACAGTGGAGTGGGACCGCCTACATCAATCAATCAACGATCAAGACAGTTCCTCACCACCAATACGCCTACTGACCAATGTGGTCTGGACAAGCCTTCCATTGAGACTTGCTTCTCAGATGATTCTAGACTGTGTCGAGTTGGCAATTAAAGATGACCAGGACAAGGCTATAAAGAGCCAGATCATGGTGTTCCTCGGGCCTCAGGAAGCAGCTCCCAAGGGCCACTTCAGTCACAAGCACCAAGGTGAGCACAGGTTGAACCCCTACTGTCACTGCTACTTCAGGGGATCCCAGAACAGATCCCAGTTTATTCTTGGCCTATCTCATCATACACACCTTAGGACGCCATCATTCTCAAATGCAAATCAGATAATGCCTCTCTCCAGCTTATGATCTCACAGAAGGACACTGTAAGGTATTATTAAGTACTAACTCATCAGCACAAGGGCCCTCACTCTGATGACTCTCATCTCTCATTTTTTTCCTTTGGGGTTACCTTCATGCCTTTTATACAAAAAGCAAAGAAAAGAAAAAGAAAGAAAGGAAGGAACAGAAAGAAAAAACAAGAGCAGAAAAAAAAAAATCTTTCCAGTCTGTCCTCTAGACTGATAGCCTTTTCCAGGAATTCCTTCTGTATACCACCCCTCAACCACTTCCTCAATCCCTTCCAAACCATGGGAAATTAAGGGCATGTTTGTACTTTAACTGTCCTGACAAGAGCAAAGGCAATATAAAGAGATATTTCGTTGCCTTCCCTTTGGCCATCAGATTACTAAAAGAATGGACCCCAAGATATTAGAATCCATCAGGAATCTCATGCTCAGAGCAGCAAAAGCTTGAAGCTTGTTGCCAGCCAAAGGTGCAGAAACTTGTCTCCCAGGGAAGAGATTGAATAAGCATCAACGTTTATCAGGCCACCATCAAGAGCATCTAGAGCCTAGACATTGAGAGGTCAGTGATGGACAGACCCCTACCTTGACCATGACAGAATAGCTACACCTACCTTTTGCTCTCCATTCAAATCTGAGCCTCATGTCAGGACCACCACGAGGATGGTCTTGGGGAAGGAGGAATGGACACTGGACCTCTCTATTTGCTCTTCTTCTCAAAGTGACCTCACTGAATAATCTCCCTTCTCATCCTTTCACTATTACTTACTTGTTCAGTTGGCCTAGTGAGGATGGGTGGTCTAGCCTAGGTTTTAGGACTTCAGAGACCAGGCCCTGAAGCTGACAGCTATGGTGACAGTACGTGAGAAATCGATAGTGACTCTGCTACGACACCGTGGAATGATGCTCTGTGTTTAAACCATGTTTTTTATAACTCATTTGTGTGAAATTAAATTGTCTTACCCTAAGCACTACTCACATCATATAAGGCATTTAAACAGATGCCATTTTTGTCCTACAGCCACCTGTTGTACTGCTGAGACTCAAAAGGAGGAGAGACTCAGTTCCTGTGAAACAGGAACAGAAGGAGAAAGAACTATGGGACACACAAGCCACTGATAATCAGTGAGAAGCTACATCACAAGAGGTTCAGAAATGTATTAAATTTCATTCATTTTTAGTTTTAGTTTTTTTTGTGTGTGTACTCATGTATGGGCAAGTGTGTGTGTGTGTGTGTGTGTGTGTGTGTGTGTGTGTGTGTGTGTGTGTGTGTGTGTGTGCTCGAGGATAACCTCAGCACCACCTACCTTGTATTCTGAGGCAGGACCTTTCATGGGCCTGAAGCTCACAAGTAAGCTAGGCTGACTGGTCAATAAGCCTTAGGGATCCACCTGACCTCACCCCCAGTGCTGGAACTGCAAGTGCATGCTAACATGCCTGGTTTTTTACATGGGCTCTGTGGAATCAAACTTGGGTCCTCCTGCTTTCCAGGCAAGCCCTCCACCAACAGAGCTATTTTCCTGATTCACATAAATGTTTCTTAAAGGGAAGCAAGGCTATGAGCCCAGAATGTGGTTGGCTGAGGCTATTTCATCTTTTATGTGCAGTGATAGTAATAGATGGTGTTGTTTACTCAGAGTCTGTGTCCTCTGGTAGTCAGTATGAATACAAATCCCAGCCATAATTCTCATTAGTTCTGGCGACTTGGGTAATTTTTCAACTATCCCAGTGTCTGACTTAGTTATCTGTAAAATGGGCCTATGAGAGTTCAGTACAAAAGGAGCATATGCTACTTCTTGGAATCTATTTGTATTTATATTATTTGTGTTTATATTTTAAGTGTGTGTGTGTGTGTGTGTGTGTGTGTGTTTATGTACACATGGATGCAGTGCCACCCAGAGGCTAGAAGTATGCATCTGACTTCCTGGAGCTGGAGACACAGGTGGTTCTGAGCTGCCTACCAGTGCTGGGAACTGACCTCTGGACTTCTGGAAGATCCATACAGAAGCTGAACAGCTGAGACATCTCTCCAGCTAAAGTGATACTTCTCAGTTCATATTAAGAGTGAAAATCCCCAATGACTGACACCCTGGGATTTAGTTGGCCAACTCAAGCCCAAGCTTCCAGACTAGCTCTCCTCTTCCCACCTGGAATAACTCTGCCAAGCCCAGACAGAAGCAGAAGCTGACAATTGGGTTCGAGCCACACCAAGAGCGGTAGCAGCAGGACCGTGAAGGAGCAAGTCAGAAATACAATGGGCAATGAGCACGGTGCAGACATCCTTCCGGTGTTTCTCTTCACAGAGCTGACTAATTAAGATCCAACACCTTTCTTCCTTGGTCCTTTTTCATTTTCACAGTTTTGATTCACAGAAAAAGTCAGTATCAATGTTTCTTAACATGTTCCAATTACTTTTCCTTTGTGAAAATAAAAAGACAAATTAAACACACCCTGCCGAAGACATTCCTCATTGTTTGTTCACAGTGGTACACCTAACTATTTTTTTCCCTGCTCGGGGAGGGGGAAAAGAAAAATAAAAGCATTCCTTCAGCAGCCTCTTCTGGGCATGGGCAGAGTCTGATGCTGGTTTCTTTCCTGAAATGGCAATGTCTACTTTGGTGATGCTCTCCATATAGCTCCCTGAAGGAGCAAGTGATGGATGAACCTCTCTGCCAGCTTCCAGGCAAGGGGCTAAGCGGGGTTGGCATTCAAACCATAGGAACACCTGGCTCCCACACGTATCCTCAACAAGGGCTTTCAAAGTGCTTTTTGCAAGTCTATTTTAAGGGCTTCTCTCCTTATCCTGCTATGTCCCTGACCTCACAGCTTCAGAACACCAGCCCGGAGCTATTTTTATGCCTGTGATGATGGTTTCCGGCTAAGGCACAAACCTATCGCCTTTACTGGTCCTCTCTCTGACAGCGCAGACTGTGGTGAGCGGTGGAGGGCAGCTCTCAGCTGCAGGGAATGGACTTGCCCTCATTAGCCAGGCCCTCCTCACACAGTCAGGGGCTGCTGAACTGTCTTGAGGCACTCATCCTTAGCTCTTTCTCCTAATACCCTTTGGTTCCTCTATTCTTCTGCTTCTTCTCCATTCCGTTTGTTTTAAACTTCCCAGAACGGGCTGCCCCCTGGCCCTTCAGGCTGCGCCAGCCCTGTGTCTAGACTATAGATAGGCCTGACCAGCAGTCTTTAAAAACTTGGTGGGAGGAAGCAGAGCTGGCAAAGTATTTGCCTTGCAAGCCCAAGGACCCAAGTTTGAACCTCGGAGAGCATAAAAAATAAAAATTAAAAATAAATTAAAAAATGGGGTGGTGTGCTCTTGTTATCTCAGTGCTGGGAGACAGACAGGCTCACTGGTTGGCCAGCCAAGCCTACTGATGGGGTCCAGGCCAATAAGAGACCCATCTCAAATTACAAGATGGATGCTACCTGGGTGCCTGGGGAATAACATCTGAGGTTATCTTCTGACCTACACACACACACACACACACACACACACACACACACACACACACACACAATCACAGGTGTGTACAAGCACATAAGCACACAAGAATTTACTTTGCTAATACTTTGCTAATAATGCTCACCAAAAAAAAAAAAAAAAAACACTACAACATTTTTAATGTTCTAATGTCCATTCAGGAATTTTTAAACCTATAACTAAATGATCTCCACCATATTTAATGAGTCCAAAAGCAAATGTGATTCCAAGCTGCATGTTGTCTTTACCTTTCTTTTTTTAATTAATAAAAAAAAGAATACAATGTATTTTGATATTCTTTCCTCTCCCCTAACTACTTCCGGATCGTGCCGACCATCCTATCCACCTAATTTCATGTTCCTTCTTCCTTTCTCTCTCTCAAAAACATAAAAAAAATAAAATAAAAACCTAGGAAAAACAAAGTCAAAACAGACAAATTTTAAAAAAGAAAACCCATAGGACAAAAAATACAAAAACAAAACAAAAAAGCATATGCAAAAAAAACATGGAGTCCATTTTGTGTTGGCCAACTACTCCTGAGCATGGGGCCTGACCTAGGGTGTGGTTGACACTCCCCTGGGGGGGGGGGACCGATATTCCTTTTCCCAGCAGGTGTCACTTGTGAGAAGCTTTTTGGTAAGAGATGGGACTTTGCGTTCACTTCCCATTCTCAGTACTGGGATTTGTCTGATTCAAATCTGTGCTGTCACAGTCTCTGTGAGTTCATACGTGTGCCATTCCTGATGTGTCTAGAAGACGCTGTTTCCTTGAAATCATCTACAACCTCTGGCTCTTACAGTCTCTCTGCCTCCTTTTCTGGACAGATAGGGAGCCTTGATGAGAGGGGGTTGATAAAGATATGTTACTTAGCAGTGAGTGTTCTGAAGTCTCTCACTCTGTGCATACTGTCCAGTTGTGGATCTCTTTGTTAATTACCATCTACTACAAAAAAGAAGCTTCTATGGAGAAGGTTGAGAGACGCACTAATAGAAATATTTCATCGGGCATCATTTTACTGATGCATTCCTTTAGCAGAACAGCAGCAGTAGGTTTTCCTGTAGGCCCAAACCTAGCTAGTCTAAAGCTCTCGGCCACTTTGGCAGTGTCAAGTATGAGTTATATCTCATGGAATTGGCCTTAAATTCAATTTTTAAAGTGTTTGATTACTCCCATAACATTTGTGCCACTATTATGCCAATATATCTTGCCAGTAAGGTTGCTGCTATAGGTCACAGGGTTTATAGCTGGGTGATATAATAATAGTTACTTTTCTGATAGAGTGCAGAGTACCTTCCAGCCCCATGAGTGTTAATGAATAGGGTGAAGTTTCTAGTTGGGCATAAGGTTGAATTCTTTGTGTTCAATGGCATATGAAGGATAATTAATAGCCTGTCATGTTTGGGAGGGGAAGGGTCTTTGGGACTCCTTTTGCCAGTGACTCAACACAGTATGACCTATTCTTGGCACTGAAGGTTTTACTTGGTGGCTTAAGATGTCAAGTTAATTGTGACTCTATTTAAATTTCGTTCATATATTTATATATTTTAGGAAGATTCTACAGTCATAGGTTTCCATTTGGCTTTTCAAAAGGCCTTTGTGACAATTGTCCCTCCCCATATGCCCTCTTTTTCCCTCCCCCGCCCCATTTAATCCTCCTATTCTTGTTTCCCCTTTATCTTTTGATAACGCTATACTCTACATCCACTTCTTGAAAGATACCTTCTCACCCCTGGTCCCTTAAAAAACATCTAATTTCTGTGATTATTCAAATTATAGTACACATATCAAAAAGCTAACATCTACATATAACAGAAAACTTGCAAACTTTGTCTTTGGGGTATGAGTTACCTCATTCAGGATGATGGTTTCTAGATCCATCCATTTACCTGGAAATTTTATAGATTCATTTTTCTTAATAGGTGAATAATATTCCACTGTGTAAATGTACCACAATTTCAGCTCTTTTCATTTTCTGGCTATTATAAATGGAGCCATTTGAGCATGATTGAGCAAATGCCTGTGTAGTAAGATGTAGAGTGCTCTCTGTACATTCCCAAAGATAGTATAGCTGGATCTTGCAATAGATTGATCTTTGGCTTTTTGTGGAACCTCTACTCTCCTTTCCATAGGGCTGTACTCGTTTGTATTCCCACCAGCAATGAATCAGTGCTTCAGTTTCCTGGCATGCTCTCCAGCATGTGCTATCATTTGTTTTATTGATCTTTGCCATTCTGTCTATAGTAAAATGAAGTATCAAAACAGTTTTAATTAGCATTTTCCTGATTACTAAGGATATTGAACATTCTTTTAAGTGTTTCAGGTTTTGAGAACTCCATGCTTACTTCTATACCCCATTTCTAATTGGGTTGTTTTCTTGGTGTTGTTTTATTAGTTCTTTGTGTATCTTAGATACTAACTCTCTATATAACGTATAATTGATAAAGATCTTTTCCCATTCTCTAGGCTGCCACTTTGCTCAAATGGTGTCCTTTGCCATACGGAAGCTCTCTAGCTTCATGATGTCCCGTTTATTAATTGTTGGTCTAAATGCTTTGCTATCAGTGTTCTGATCTATAAATCCTTTCCTGTGCCAATGAGCTCTAGCAGATTTCCCACTTTCTCTTAAATCAGATTCAAGGTATCCAGTCTTATGTGTAGACCCCTAACCCATTTAGAGTTGGGTTTTGTGCAGGGTGTTAGATACAAATCTATTTTCATTCTTCTAATGCAGCCATCCGGTTTGACCAGCACCAGTTGTTGAAGATGCTGTCCTTTCTCCAGTATGTACTTTTGGCTTCTTTGTCAAAATGTAGATGTCCATATATGTGTGGAGTTACATCTAAGTTATTTTATTATTCAGGATTGTTTTAGCTATCCTGGTTTTTATGTTTTCATTTTAAGTTAAAGATTATTTTCTTCAATTTATGCCAATAATTTTGATGGGGATTTCATTGTATCTGTAGATTGCTTTTGGAACGATGGTCATTTTCATAACATTAATCCAACTAGTCCACGAGCATGTGAGATCTTCCCATCTTCTGTGTCTTCTTCAATTTCTTTCTTCAATGTCTTAATGTTTTTAATCATACAAATTATTCACTTGTTTTTGTTAGAGTTTTCCCAATATACATCTTCTGTTTTGTTAGAGTTTTCCCAATATCTTTTTGGAGCTATTATTAAAGATATTGTTTCTCTGATTTCTTTCTCAATATACTTGTTATTTGTATATAAGAAATCTACTCATTTTTTGTGTTAATTTTGTTCCTTGCTACCTTGCTTAAGTAGTTTATCATCTATAGAAGTTTTCTAGTAGAATCTTTCAAGTCATTTCTATATCAAATCATATCATCTACAAATAAGGATGGTTTGACTTCTTTCTTTTTTGTTTGAATTACCTTGGTTTCTCTCTGTTATATTATTGCTCTAAGACTTCAAGTACTATATTTAATAGATATAGTGAGAGTGGACATCCTTGTCTTGTTCCTGATGTTAATGAAAATGCTTTGAGTTTCTCTGTTTAGGATGATGTTTTCTGTGGGCTCACTATAAACTCTCTTTATTATATTGAGGTATTGTCCCTTATATCTTTAGTCTCTCCAGGGATTTCTGTCATGAGGCAATATTGGATTTTGTCAAAGACCTTTGCTACATCTAATGATATGGTCATGTGATTTTTGTCTTTTAGTCTGTTTATGTGGTAGATTAGGTTTATTGATTTACATATGAAAAACATCCCTGTATTTCAGGGATGAAGAGAGGGAGGGCTTTATCATGGTGGAGAAGAAATCCATTCTGTCAGCTCTCATGTCTTAAGGCAGTAACCTGGCACCACTGACAGCAAGCCTATTATTTAAAATGAGCAGAATGCACAGAAAGCTCAACGGATTGTAGAGCATCCTTTTTTGAGTAATTGTTAAAGTTTGCATAACATGAGGTGGAGGTGGAACAGCTTGTGGATCTTGTAAGATTCAGGAGCTTGTGAGACTTGTGAGTTTTATTTACTACCTGATCCTTTTAAGTTTTTCTTACTTCCTGAGTCTCATGAAGCCTCATGAATGAAATATTTTAGTTCAGAAGAAATAGCTGTGCAAAAGTCGAAATGAAACCTCCCTCTATTCGAAAAGTAATAATGATAATAATAATCAATAAGCTGAAGCCAGGAGGCATAACTTAGTGGTTAGGAGTGCTCACTGCTCTGGCAGAACACCTGGGTTCAGTTTGCAGCATCCACATCAGGCAGCTTACAGCCACCTGTAACTCCAGTTCCAGAGGATCTGACACCCTCCTCTGGCCTCTGCAGGCTTCTGTATGCACATAGTGAATATAAACTCATATAGGTGCATGCATATATATAAGTAAAAATTTAAAAAAAATATTCAAAAGAAACTAAGCTGTGCTGGGTGTGGGGGTTCTGAGAACCAGGAAGAATGACTCATCAGGAACCCTGATGTCAAACTGCCACAGCTCCGAAGTGAGAGGCAGTTCTAAAGTAGAGGGCCTAATACTGACAAGAAGGTCCCATGACAGCAAGCTCGGCACTGAATTGTACAGTGTAAGGTAGCTGGAATCTCAGAGGCTGAGAGCTGACCTCATCACTGTGATGAGAAAGTGGATGGGGGGGGGTGGAGATTAACATATGCAAAAGGCTATTTAGCCGAGAAAGATTGGAAGTCTTTCCCCTCCTGAGCCACATACAAAACAGCATGATCAAGAAAAGCCCACACTAAACAAACATGGGGGTGGGCGGGCGATGACCTATAAAGCCTCCTACAGCTCACGGTCCAGCACCTCTGAGCACGTGTGCTTCTCTGCTCTCACTACCCACTCTCTTTCTCGGGGACGCTTTCCTCTTCTTAACAAACGGCTTCTATTTCTATGCCTGAGCATGTCTTCCTGGTTGAATGCTTTGCCCTGAGACACCAGAGCTTGGAAGCTTCAGCAAGTGCCTCTGGGCCTTGGGTCCATGCCCAGAGCATTGCCTGAGAATCGCTGTAGACTCTGACAGCCCCGAGACTAAGGTGAGGGGGTGTGGCTGAACTTTTGCGGCCACCTGTCTGTCCTGAGTTTCACTGTCAATGGGACTGGAAACTCTGGACCTTTGGCAAACAGACAGACAGACAGACATAACCCAGTGAAACAGAGCAGAAGGCTGAGAAACAAACCCGCACCACTACAGCCACCAGGTTTTTGACAAAGGCGTCAAAAATGTACCTTGGGGGAAAAAAGCCAACCACTTCAACAAACAGTGCTAGGGAAAGTTCATGTAGAAGAATAAAACTCGATCTTTATTTCTCATCCTGTACAAAAATCAATTCAAAACGGATCAAAGACCTTCATGTCAGACCCGACACTCTGAAACTGCCTGTAGAAAACATCAGCAAAACACTTCGAGTCTCCGGGGTAGGCAGGGACTTTCTGAAAAGGGCTCCAATAGCTCTGAAATCATTTTAAGAATTGACAAAAGGGGATTGCATGAAATTAAAAGACATCTTTACAGCAAAAGAGCAACCGGCAGCATGAAGACACGGCCTGCAGAAGGAAGGCATTGTGTGGAAACAGTACGTATGACAGGGGTTAAGAGCTAGACTCTACAAACAACTCAACAATTGTTATTGTATGTATGTAAGAGGCTGTGAGTCTGAAGGAGAGCAGGAGGGGTATATGAGAGGGCTTGGAAGGAGGAAGGGGAAAAAAGAAATGTAATGAAATATTATTACAGTCTCCAAAAGAAAAAGATAATAAGACAAGTGTCAACTAATTACTCTCATGTGAAAGAATCTAAATATAGGTTTATATTTAGTTGATATATATAATATATCATATTATATATATATTATATATAATAGTTGATAGATGATATATCAGATAGATAGATACATAGATACATAGATGATAGTCAGATGGATAGATGATAGAATGATATATAAATCGATAGATAGATAGATAGATAGATAGATAGATAGATAATGTATGACACGAAAGCATAGGGGGATTATTTGGAGGAAGAAAGGAACCAGGGAAATGAAGAGAAGAACAATGGAGAATGATATTGGGAGCAGAACACAGCAAAGTATAATAATAATAATAATAATAATAATAATAATAATAATAATAATAATAATAAAAAGATCTATTGTTTTTCCTTTTTATATACATTTTTTTCTTTAAAAATGGCTTTCAGAGCTCATGGACTCTGGACAGACAGAGAATCTTCAGGGGACTGAACTAGGCCCTCTGATTGTGGGTGACAGTTTTGTGGCTTGGTCTGTTTGTGGGTGGGACCAGGATTTATCCTGGTGCATGAGCTGGCTTTTTGGAACCCATTCCCTATGGTGAGATGCCTTGCTCAGCCTTGATGCAGGGAGGAGGGGTTTGGGCCGGCTTCAACTTGATGTGCCAGACTTGGTTGGCTCCCCATGGGAGGGAGGCCTTATCCTCTCTGAGAAGTGGATGGAGTGGTGGAGGTGGAGGGGAGTGGAAGGAGGAGAAGGTGGGGGAACTGTGGTTGGTATGTAACATGAAAAGAAATTAAAAAGAAAAAAATATGGCTTTCATACAATCCATTTTGATTGTGTTCTTTCTTCTTCCAGATTCTACCCACATTCCTACCCATTCATCTTCATATGCTCTCTCTCTCTCTCTCTCTCTCTCTCTCTCTCTCTCTCTCTCTCTCTCTCTTCCTCCCTCCCTCCCTCCCTCCCTCCCTCCCTCCCTATTTTCCTTTCTCTCTCTAAAAACAAAGCCCTCTAAAAATAAACACAGAATGAAATCTGAAATCTGTACATTCCCATGTTATCCTTCATTTCTGTGCTCTGGAATAAGAATCCACAGCAAAATTCAGTGTGAATCCAGGACACACTCTTCTTTTACAAGCTGCACAAGAGATTGTGAAATGGAAAGCCAAGCTCTGAGGCAGACCAGTCGCAAGAAGATGTAGCAGGAAGGCCACTCTCCAAGTGGAGCCTCCTGTGGCCCATGTGCCCAGGATCAAACACCTAAACTCGTCCCAGGCTGCCCTTGGCTCTAACCATCCCAAACAGTATAACCTGTGCTGTGTTTGCTTTCATGGACTTTGATATTCTTTTAAACCAGTGGTTCTCAGTCAGTGGGTCGTGACCTTTGTGGGGAGGGGTGTCGCATATCAGATATCCTGCATATCATATATTTACCCTACAATTCATAACAGTAGCAGAATTACAGTTATGAAGTTGTAACGAAAATAATTTTATGGCTGGGGGGTCAAGACAGCATGAGGAAATGGATTAAAGGGTCGAAGTGTTAGAAAGGTTGAGAACCCCTGCTTTAAATGAAATTAGAAGACCTTCCCAATTTTCACGTTCTTAGCACACTTGTTTGTTTTTGTTTGTTTGTTTCTCTGCAATCTTAACAGCTTCCTCTTTCCTTCCTTTGGCTGCTATCCCAGTCTGACAATTAAAGCTGGGCAAACCCGACACATGCAGACTCCTCCACCTCTCTCTCTCTCTCTCTCTCTCTCTCTCTCTCTCTCTCTCTCTCTCTCTCTCTCTCTCTCTCCTGCTTTCCCTCACTCTTTCCTAGCCCTCCCTCCCATCTATAGGGAAAAGAGGGTCACATTCTTCTTCACAGATGTCTGGGAATATGTCTTATTGGTTATTTATCTTTAGGTCAAAACTTGAAGTAGAGTAGGACCATTTAGCCCTGAACCTGAGGCCTGACTTACAGTAGTCTTGTTTATCTGATGGGGAAATTCTGAGGGCTTTTCACAAATATCCACTTCCTCTTCCTTTGGGGAACAGAAAAGACTATGTTCCTTCACATCCTTTGAAGGGAACAGCAAGCACATGCTTCTCCACATCCTATAGAGAGAGCAAATAGGCCTGTTTCCCACATCCTTGCAAGTTGTATTTGCTTTAGCCAATGAAATACAAAAAGTCTTTATGGAGGACAGGGTCTCATGTAGTCTAAACTGTCTTCAAATTCTCTATGTAGCCAAGGATGACCTTGAATTTCTCATTCTCCTGCCTCTGTCTTCTGAGTGCTAACATGGAAGACATTTGTCACCACTTCTGAGAATCAGACCCAAGGCTACATTCATTCTAAGGAGGCACTTTACCAAGTGAGATACCTCCGCTCCCCTACCCCTAAAAAGGAGTTTCAAAAGCCCTTTGGTTTTTTTTCGTGGGGGTGGGGAGATTGGTTTGGATTTTTTGAAACAGGGTTTGTCTGTTTGGCCTTGGCTGTCCTGGAACTCACTTGGTAGCCCAGGCTGGCCTCAAACTCAGAGATCCGCCTGACTCTGCCTTCCGAGTGCTGGGATTAAAGGTGTGCGCCACAGTCTTCCACCTTGTCTCCCTCAGAAAGCTGTAGCAATCATGAAACTCCTCGCTGAGAGGAAACTTCCCATCACTCGGGGTCCCTGGACTACAATGAACAGAACACCCTAATGGATGTCCAGAACACATACAGTAGAACAGAGAAATAATACATCAGTCGTATGAAACCGCTGAGACTCTGGAGGAGTCCGTGTGTCCAACAGAGAAGCCTGGGTAATACAGATGTTAAAATGCTGGTACTCACACTGGGTTCCTACCAGCTCCTGGGTCTATATCTCAATTTATCTGAAACTCGGTGGCTAGAGAATGATTAATAGTTCAGTCTACTACAATGCTCTCTATCTATTCAAATTTCATCTACCCTTCTTATCCAAAATCCCTCATATTTGTCTCAATATTGCTCTTTGGACTCTCGTTTCAGTGTCCCCTTTCCTTCTGTGAACTATATATTTACCTGAAGATGCAACTTGAAAGCCCTAGGAGTTGAGCAGGTAGCACAGACAGGTAATGGGGAAAGCCAGAAAGAAGCCTGCTCTCGAGACACTTGGATTTAAGGTCTCTGTCTCACATTCCCTGGTTCCCTTCCTGGACTTTCTCTGGAACCCACTCCTTTTGTAACACGAAACAACTGCATCCTGGTGGCATTAACCCCCCTGGGCAGAGGTCTATATCTTCCTTTCTAGGCCTCCCCAAACTTGCCATCCCCACTATACTTCCCTATGGACTGTGCGTGAGTTCTCTACTGGTCTGTACTGTATGCTGCTAATAGTCACAGGTGGGAGCTCTAGGAAGTGTTCTCGACTCCACTTTGCTCCCCAGTATACTGAGCGACCCCTTGTCTCTGCATGAACCCTCTTCCTCAAGCCTTCCTTCAGTCTTATGTCTAGCTTTCTTTTAGTGACTTTCTTCCTTGCCAGAGAACTAGATGAAAAAAATCTATTTGTTGTCTATATTTATTTCTCCGATTTTGTTTGTTTGTTTGTTAAACAAATAGAGAAATAAAGTTCTAATACATTTGAGGAAAGAAAGTTTCTGCCTTCTTAACTTATTGTCTCATCCTAATAGCTGATTGTTCCTGACATTTAATGAAACAGTTTGAACATTCACCTGAACACCAGGTAGATGGAAATATAACACACTTTAAGAAAAGAGATAATTGGCAAAAGCCCAGTTATTATCAATTGCCTCTTAGATGGCTTATATTGATTGTCAACCTGATGGGATTTAAAATCGCCTTGGAGACAAATCTCTGGGCATGTTTTTGAGTGAGTTTCTGTATTAAGTTAATTGAGGTGGGAAGTCCAACCCTAACTATGGGCAGCATCATCCCAAGGGCTGACTGAAAGGGATAAAAAGCAAGTTGAGCACCAGCATTCATCTCTCCCTGCTTCCTGACTGCAGGTGCAATGGGGCCCTCCACCTCACACTCCTCAGCCATGACTTCCCCACCATAATGAACTGTGTCTCAAATCGTAGCCAAACTGAACCTTCCTCCCCTGGGATGCTTTTGTCCGATACGTTGGTGCCATCATAAGACCAATAACTAAGACAACTTGCTTCTAATCAAAGGCAATTTAACTGGAACTTCTCAAACTCAAGAATATTGCTCTTTCCAACTATCTTTCACAGCAGAACAAAACACTGAGTGTCTAGGGCCAGGGATCTGACAGGGTGTGAATCCATGGAGAATACTGCCAGTGAGGAATTCTGAATCCTAGGTGGAAATCAAGTCCTCTGTATAAGTATCAGCAGCAAGCGATGCTGCTCTTAAATCCTAACAACCCGGCAGCCTGACCACAGTGGCAATGGTGTCAGATGCAAAAGGAAGAAGAGCAATCTAGTTAGTTGTAACATTTCAAGTCAAGAAAGATCTTGTAGACTCTGAAGTCTTTGACAATAATGTAGACTTTGGAGTCTATCCAGAAGCTGTAATCCAGGAATGATCTGGAGCAAAGGTGTCCCAGAAAACTATGGGCTTGGGCTGTAGGCAACCTAATGAGTGGTGCTGGCTTCTAACTGTGACAGTGAGTAATGCTCATCCACCCACTTCACAGTGTCACATGACTGAGCTGCTTTCCTCAGGGGACCAGGGACAGCTGAAAGCAAGAATACATCCTCCATCATGAGCTTCTTTCCATTTGTGCCATGGACTAAAGACTAGATAAAGAGGAGATACAGGCATTTGAAAAGCTCTTCCCATAATAGGTAGAATGTATCAGATTTTTCCAAAGATGCCTAGAAAATCCTACTGTTTCAATGGAATTCAGTTCTGTTCAAGAACCTATAAAAATTGTGAAACCCATGTCTCATAGAGATGAGTGCCCAGTTGTGAATGGAAGGCAACCCCTGCTACCTAAGAACTCATGCTCTGGTAGGTAATAAAAACCACTGAAAAGTAATTACCAACAAAACTCAATAGCATTTTAAATTCCAGGCAGTGGTCCCAATAAAAGACAAGGCATGGGATTTATTGAGAGAAGAGAGCAATTACCAGTCAAACCAGCAGGGAAACCTTCAAATAATGGAGAATGAACTCTGAAGTGTATGTATATGGGAGTCCGCTGACTGAAATCACAGTGAGAGAACATTCTTGGCAGAATGACATCCTGTTCTAAGGCAATGTGGCTGAAAAGTAGTATGTCCAGCAAACAACAAGAATGGAGATGGTTCAGAACAAGGCTAAATAACAAATTCAGATATTCTTACCTATGATGTACATTTAAACAGAGGCTATAGATGCTTTTCTAGACCACTTTAGGGCCTCATGGAGCCTGGAAGAGGGTTCATTCAAGAAGTCAAGATTCTCAAGTGCTTTTGAAAAGGTGTTTTGAGAACATATTGTTGATGTCCCTGGTCCTTAGACTAGTGGCTATTCCTGAGAGGGAGCTCCAAACCGGGCTGCACAAAGAAGGATACTGGACAATGCTGGGGAACTTGGGATTCAGGAGCAATGATGGGTCATGTGACCGCAGAGACACACAGTAAGTGTGAAAGGACGTCTGAGTCCTTCTTACACACAGGAATAGTTCGGAGTTCTCTTTAGTTATGCGAGTTCTCTGTACAGCGGGGCTGTTGACACTCGGCTGGGGACTTCATTCAAACCATTTTCTTCAGTGGTTGTTTTGTTGGGATGGGATATGTGCGTTGCACAATCCTCCGTACACAGACTCACAGAATGCTTCAGTGTAAGCAAGGAATAAAGAAGTCACCATCATCTTCTCTGCGGCAAGTAAACTTGAGACACGCGTGCAATAGCAGAGACCACAGGATGGTCCTGTGATAGGAACTACATCAAAATGCAAGTGTGTGTGTATTCAAGCACATACCTCCACAGGTAAACTACGCAAGGAACCTGCAAATATACTAGGGTTTTCCACTAGATGGAATGATTTTTTATTGTCACCTTTACTGGGTACTAAAAAAAGATTTTATGCCTGAAATTGCCAGCAAAAGCAAGGCTGTATCCATCACTGTCTCCTCTTCTCAAGTAGACGTGAGTTTAATAAATAAAGCACAGTGAAAAATACTTCCTCCAGCCCAGAATTTAATATTATATAACCTAAATTGCTTGATTTGTTCTTAGTTCTTTTACAACCTGTAATTCAGCCGGTCTCCCAGGCAGAAGATCTCTCCTTAGGAACCTTACAAACTGCACACTCTGTTTCTAACTGATTGCATCTTATTCTCGTTACCACGTACCTCAATTTCTACCTCATGCGTTTTACCCAGAGTTGGCAGTTGTTATTGGATCCCAGAACTGCACTTTCAAGGAAGTTGTGCAGACAAGAGGTACAATTGGTTCATTTTTCATGAAGTAGAAAATGGAAAAAGACCTCACCAGTAACAACGTATACGTTAAAAAAAAATTTAAAAAAAAAAACCCCTTGGTCAAAACAAAAAAAGCTTTCTAAATATTATGTTAATTGGTTTTAGAAGCTTACTTGACTAGAAACGTCTTGACAAGCCCACAGTACCTCCTGATTCTCTATTATACTTGTCTTTATTTTTAAACCTTGGCCCCACCAAACACTGGATAAGCATGGTTATTTATTTCTGATTACCAAAAATGCTCATCTCTATTTTAAAAATGAAATATAAACATCAAAAATAAGTTGGGAAAAAACTTAAATTTATTTTGATTTTATAAGAGGTCAATATGAATATTTTGAGTTTCATATTGTACTCACAAACCTGTACATAGACCATTTCTAGTGTTTCTTGCTTCTTTGCATGGGGGGAGGGTGGCAAGAGAGGGCATGCATGTGCTACAGTGCATGCCTGGATGACACAGAACAGCCATGTCAGTACTTGCCTTCCACCTTTGAGGGCCTCTGCTGTTTTCCCACTGTGTATTCCAGGCTTGTCATCTTGTGAGCTTCCAGAAACTCTCCTTTCTCTGCCTCTTATTTCACTGTCAGAGTGCTAAGATTACTGATGTGCACAACAGCATCTAGCTTTCTGTGAGTACTGGGGAACCGAACTCAGCACATATGTACTCACCGAGACATTCCTCAAGTGTCTATTGCTCCTTTTTATAGCAACAAGATTTGGGTAAGTAGATTCTCTGATCTGAAAAGAAAACTGAGCAAATAACAAGTGGCCAGACAAATCTGGGAGAGATCTACAAAATCATCCCAAATAAAAGTACTGCGGTCATTTCTAAGCAGGCTTTGAGACACGAGCCTTCCTGATGTACGCTAGGGCCCACATAGACTGCTAAGTGCAGCCTGTGGTCTGATCAGGCTCTTGGGCCTCAGATATCTGGACCTTTGGCTCTTTTTTCCCCACCAACTTCACAACTGTGGTCTTTTGACACAAGA
Organism: Peromyscus maniculatus bairdii; assembly: GCF_049852395.1. Taxonomy (NCBI): domain Eukaryota; kingdom Metazoa; phylum Chordata; class Mammalia; order Rodentia; family Cricetidae; genus Peromyscus; species Peromyscus maniculatus. The sequence goes on along the minus strand of NC_134862.1, from coordinate 38,832,476 downwards.
AAAATATCTCATACTAACTAGGGTATGGGTTTAAGTAGGAAAAAAAAAAACAACTAATGTTTCTGAAACTCCAATTCCAAGGAAGAAAATGAACTCATTGGAGGGTTCTGGGACAATAGCAGAGTAGGAAATATAAGAAATTTGTTTCACCATCTGGATAGCAAATACACACCAGAATCTTGTCTAGTATATGATTTGGGGGTCTTGGAGTCGATTAAAGTCTTGCAACTCAAGCAGGATGGCTTGAACAGTGTATCACGAACATTTGCCAGTTTCTGCTCTTAGGGCCATAGCATATGCCTGTCACCCACCCTAGCCCTGTGGCGTGTGATCATAATTCAGACTTGATCTTCTAAACTGAGTGCTTGTGTAGCCGATTGCCACTTCACGGAGGAGCAGGCACTGCCTTGCCATTGTTCACTCTATGAGTTCCTACCCATCTAGTCAAAATTATCTCCAGAAGATTGGAAAGGTTAGTATACATTTTATCTATGCCATGTTTCTTTTTCACATGAAAAAGAATAATAAAAGACTAAAGCATTTAAAAGCAACCACACATATGAGGAGAATTTAAAAGTCACTAGCCATGCTCACAGAAAAGGGCTTGTGACTTCATGGGCTCAGAAAAAGATTTGGTAGAAACCTTAGCTGTATAGTTCAGGCTGGGTCTTAGTACAGAGACACCCCAAGAGTTCAAGGCCAATGGGAGAATATGATTGTAAGAGTTACCATACTATGGATAATGCTCAGTTGACAACAAAGTCACAAGCCACACAAACGAGGTAGTGTGGGCCATTCAACAGGAAAGAGTTCTTGAACACAACTCACTAATGGAATACTAGGAAACAACTTCATTTTCATGTATGTGTAGAAGGTGTATGCCATATATTGCTCATGGAGGCCAGGAAAAGGCAATGGATTATGAGCCACCTAGTGTGAGTGTTGGACCAACAGGTCCTCTGCAAGTGCTCTTAAATGTTGAACCATCTCTCCAGTCCAGAAAATGACTTTAGAACAACAGACTGGAATATTCTCTCAAAACAAAACAAAGCAAAACAAAAAATGCATGGAGAAATTAGATAAGACATATACAAAACATAAATATCAATAAAAATGCAAATCTCAAAGAACCCAAAACTGTAGTTACTGAAACTATTCACTAGAGGGAGTCAGGGGCAGATCTGAGTAGGAAAAAAAACCAGAGATTGAAAACAGAGGGTAGAAACCACTGAGCCTGAGAACAGAAAGAAAAGTAATCCGAGAAAGGGGACCCGAGGAGCAGCATCAAGTGAACTGACATGCACTGTGAGAGTTCTAGGAGAACCAACCAGAGAGAGCAGAGGAAAGCATTTCAAGGCAAAAAAGAAAGAGCACACACACACACACACACACACACACACACACACACACACACACACTGTACTACTAATAATACAACAATATTTCAAATGGTGTGAGAATTCAAATGCCTTACTAAAAATGAACTGAACACAAAAGACGACAGTGAGGTAAAAAAAAAAAAATAGGAACGTAAAATACATTATAAGGAATCTCGAAAAGCATACTCAGACACAGACATAACCCAGCCTTGACTCAACACTCCATCTGCACATTTGTCAGGACAATGGGAGAATTAAACCATATAAAACGGATGCTTCATAAACTACAACACATGACACAACACTGGGAGACTGTTAAAAACTAAAGACACAACAAATAATTCTCTGTGTTTAACTCCTTGGCTTGGTCCTTTTCTAGCTGTCTCCCCTTGGGGAAATTTTAAATAGCTCCAAATCTCCATGACTTCATCTATAAAAATAACAGCACCACCTCTGTAAGTATTGTAATGGTTAGAAATATAAAATATGTAAAAAAAATTCTAGTTGCTTTTGTGAGAAATCATTGACTGGGTCATAGAATGTAACTACTCAGACTTGCCTAAACAAAGATACTTCATAATCATGAATTTGGCTGAACTCTAAGAGCCATGTGTGTATTTAGGGCTTCCACGGAATGAATGTCAACAAGTAAAGCCCTTTCCCCAGCCAAGGGTGCACACTCAGAGCAGTTCTTCCCTTTCGCTAGGATTATAACCCCAAAGGCCCCCTTCCTGATGCCAATCTCCTTCAGTGGTAGAGAATGTCCTCTCTTTCACATTCTGAAAAACATCTTCCAAGTTCACAGATTAATAGTCACTAAGTATGAAACTCAGTTGCCACCCCAAATTCTGGAAGTGCATTGGAATGTTGTGAATTGCCCATCATGCTGTAATGACTGTGGCCAGGAATACAAAGATGCAAAGAAGAAACACAACCAGTCTATTATCCTTGTGGTACCTAGCATTGTTCAGGTACTCAATAAGTGAATTTTATAGTCATTACCTCTCCAAATGCCAGGACAAATAACTACCATAACACTCATCCAATAACCTTGTCTTCTCATATATGTGAAATTTATCTCCCAAAGATAATTACAGAAAAACCCAGGGAAATGGATTATGTATCATGTTCTTCAACACATTACTGAATTCCAAGGAATTTATTCTTCAGGATGAAATTGGAAGACTGGGATTGTTCAAATAAATTGGATATCCAGATTCAACCTCAAACCACTTAAACTTGAAGACTTTCAATAAATGTAGTTATTGAACAAGAGGTGGATTTTTCTCACAAGGATCCCTGGAAGGAGTCAACACTCTGTGAGGGCTTGTCAATAGGGCATGCCTTTCTGCTCTTTGTGGAAGGCTTTATTTGATAAACTTCTTATTTACAGGAGCTCACTGTGGAGAAAAATCTTTATAGATGCTGTGAGGTTGCTTAAACAGGACCAGATAAACTCAGCAGGAATGGCATGCGACAAGAGTTTAATGCTCATTGTTCTCCCCTAGAATATACAGAACATTCGGTCCTGGTATCACCTGTTCAGGGGCCACCACACACTCATCTCAGATATCATTGTCAGAAACCAAGGCTTTTAAAAGCCTTCATGGAAGTCATTTATCCAAGATGTGTATTTACAGCCAGACGTGATTTGGATGGAGAGTGAAGGCATTACAGAAAAGACACAGTAGTGTGGGTTTCATCGGATTTGATTCTGAATCTTGACAATACCACTTACAAGTTGTGTGATGTTAGATTTAATCTCTTTGTGTTTTCGCAGAAGAAGAGCAGAGGACTCCTCCATGGATGGGTGCTGTGGATATCGCTTTGTATAAATAAAATGTTGATTGGTCAGTAGCCAGACAGGAAGTATAGGCAGGACAAACAAAAAAAGAAATTTCTGGGTACAGAAAGGCTGAGGCAGAGAGACACTGCCAGCCGCCGCCATTAAAAGCAACATGTAAAGATACCAGTAAGCCACAAGCCATGTGGAAACTTATAGAATAATATAAATGGGTTTATATAAGAATAGTTAGCAAGAAGCCTGCCATGGCCATACAGTTTATAAGTAATATAAGTCTCTGTGTATTTACTTGGTTGGGTCAGAGCAGCTGAAGGACTGGTGGGTGAGAGAGATTTGTCCTGACCATGGGCCAGGCAGGACCAGAAAAACTCCAGCTACAGATGAGTGTTGATGAGGATTGACTAAGACATTATAGACAAGCAAAACCAATGTAATGGGAAACTAGCATTACATGAATAACTAAAGCAGGGTAGATGGAAGACAACAAAGGGTGATGAAAATTTTCTTGAACCAGCAATCAAATTTCAAATTCCATTTTTAAAAACCTTATTCCATTACGTGTGTGTGTGTGTGTGTGTGTGTGAGAGAGAGAGAGAGAGAGAGAGAGAGAGAGAGAGAGAGAGAGAGAGAGAGAGAGAGAATTGTCTGTATATATGTATGCCATATGTGAACAGTGCATGTGGAAGCAAGAAGAAGGTATCAGATCTCCTGGAGCTTGGGTTATGGACAACTATGAGCTACCTAATGTAAGTGCTGTGAACTTAACTTCAGTCCTAGCCAAGAGAAGCAAGTTCTCTTGATTGCAGAGTCTCACTCCAGGCCCTCAAACCCATTTTTTAAAACATGTTTCTGAGAACAAAGTCTTGCTTGGGTTTTATCTTCACACACCAGTGTGGTAGGTGAGCACTGCTCCTGCTCCCTCACCTCCCCTCTTCTGTGCTGATAACATGTTCTCCCCTTTTGCTCCATCACAGTGATTCTTGGGAGGAGCTTTGAGAACCTTTAAGAACATTTGGTTGATACTGGCAGCTGGTAGGTGGGGAGATTGAAGGTCGTGGCCAAGATAATGAGTATCTTCTCCTTTATAATCTCCTGAGCCTAGAACCCACTTTTTTGTGGGGAAGAAGCCTGAGCCACTGCAAGGCTGAATAACTCATCAGAGCATCAACGACTGGGAAGGGTTTTGGATACAAATTATCTCGGTCCATCTATAGACTTCGTAATAGTCCTTTATCACCTTCCTCTACGCCTAGTTGATTAGCTTTGTGACCATTGGGTAAATCATTTGGAATGTACAAACAGGCTACTACCTTCCACCAACCCAAAAGCTGAGAGTCTCATTAGCCAGTGTCTAGGGCCTATCACAGGGGTTTCCTGTTTTGTTGTAGCTCATCTCTCTGATATTTTCACTAATGTATGTGGAAAGTGTCTTGATTTATGGCATTTCTGTTCTATGAAAACTCTCTCAAATTCCATGTTGGAACATGGAATTCGGCACCGTCTAAATCTATGCTCCTGAACCATATTCTCACTCATATCTGGCTTCAGAATAAAAGAACTCAACTCATTTGAAGTGAGTGCTGTATGTTTGTATCAACACTTAGAACTCAGATATTTTGCTTTCGTTTCAGAGTGCTGGGCAGACAATATCACATTTGGTTTTATGTGGTGCTGGGGATGGAACCCAGAGCTTCATGCATGTTAGGCAATCACTCTGCCAACTATGACATCTCCATCTCTAAATTCTAGCTCCATTTACCCAAAGCCACAGCTCTTCTTCATGGTTTACACAAACTGAATTTCCAGGATCATAAACACCAGAGAGTTCAGGGGAAGGACGTGTTTCACTTTCTCAAAACTTCACTAAAAATCCTTCACTGTTTCAGAAAGTCACTGGAATGAATGAATGAATGAATGAATGAATGAATGAATGAACAAATGAAGGCATTGTCACTTGAGCATTTGAGTGAACAACAGAACTCAGCAAGAGGATTCTTTATTCAACGTGATTCTCCCTAAAGGTATAAGAGCTTAACACCTTTATTATGTTTGATTATGCATTTGAATTTTGAGATACATATCAATTTATAGCAAATTGCTTACCTGTTATACCGTTGCCTTCCAGATAAGGTATCATATTGATTTTTATGAATATAGATAAGTAGATTATATTATCTGCATAGCTTATTTGAGACTAGTGGAAATGATAGTAGAAGACATTTTCATTGAAAACTGGGAGGTAAAACCCCTTGGGTAAGGAAATGCTGATGTAGATTTTGGCTTCAGAATCAAACCATGGAGGGAGCCTTCAATTCCAAATCCTCAGTGCAAAGGTCTGAAAAAAAAAAAAAACCATGAAACTAAGCAGGAATCAGTCACAAGGAAATTGTGACTGTTATTAGACACAGTCTCCAATGCAAGAAAAAGCAGACAAGAGCCCACCTCCCCCAGCAGGGTGTGGCCTTGGTCATTAGAGAATGAGATCCTTTACACATTTCCTGCTTGGTTTTTTCACTGAGCCTTTCCCATAACATCAATGTGATTTTAATATAACTCTTCCTCGGGATAAAATTTTCTATAGTTATTGCCTTTGAAAATAGCCACTGTAATTAAAGGAAACCACATACTTAATTAAGAAAATCTGCTTATTCATAAGGAATGGAGCAGGATTGTGGTGCCTATGCTTAACCCAGAAGTGCCAGGTAATGATTCTGTAGAACAACCATTTGAAACTGGAACTTCAATGCAAACCAACTCCAGGGTAGGGCGCCAACATATTGATTTCAAGAAAGTTTTCAGATATTTCTCTTTCCAGGCCTAGCCTATTAGTAAGATTCTAACAGTGGATGATGAAAGAGGTTTTTGAACCATCCTGAAATAGTTTGAAGAATCAAATTGACTTGTCTGCTGAGCTGCTCACACTTTTGGCTGGGCTGCCCCGTGTGTGGGTGGGTTTGCTGGTTTGAAGGGTAGGTTCCTTTCTACAGGTCCTCCATGATGTCATCATGGAGACAAAAACAACTGATGGGAGGGTACCTAGATGGCTTCAGAAAGAGCTGGGCCTCTGTTCCATGCTGATTCCTCAGCCCACTACAAACAGACTCTATCTGACCTTCTAGAGTAGGGTCCAAGGATTTTTGTCTCCATAAGCACAGTAAATATTTGCCGAGCCCCTTCAACTTAAGGAAATATACGACAAAGATAGGCTGGCAAGGCCCTCCGTCCTACAAGCTCCATTTTGACTTTAGCAGGTGAACTTTTTGTGCCCTGCAATCTGCCTACGATGATTAATTTTAAGTGCCTTGGTTGTCAGCTTGATGGGATCTTGAATCAACGAAGAGTTTGGGTTCCTGGGGGTGGGAAGATCCACCCTAAATGTGGGTGGTAGTGGGCCATAGGTTTATGCTGGGCTTTAGTAAAAAAGAGAAAGTGAGCCGAGCACCAGCGTTCATCTCTCTCTGCTTCTTGACAGAGGGTACAATGGGACCCACTGCCTCACACTCCTGTTCCCACGTCTTCCTCACTGTGATGAACTGTGCCCCCAAAGTGTGAGCCCCAATAATCCCTTCCCTCCTGAAGTTCCCTCTGTCAGTTATTCAACACAGCAATGAGAAAGATAACGAATACACCAGCCTCAGTGAGCTCCCTTCTTTATAAAGAAAGGTATATTTTATAACTGTTGGTAAAAAATAAGTACATCATGAGTGCCCTCTCTAAAAGTTCTTTTTCTTATTTTAGGATAAATTAAAACATTGTCTTGGTTCCGTTAAAGCACAGTGAGCCCCATGGTCATGAAAGTCCTAACTGATACCCTTTCATTCTGACGACCTGGGATCACATTGTTTTATATTCTAGGCAAATTCCCTAAAAAGATATTGAGAACAGCAGTAGTTTCATGTGGCTGGTTTAATCAAAGAAAAAAAAGCAAATATACTCAGAAAGAAGGCATGATAAAGGAAACAGAACATTCTAGAAAGTTTTTGAAGTACAGTACCCATGCCCTTCCCTGACAACCCACTGGGTTGCAGTTGAGCACTGTAAGGTCTGAAACACATCTTGAGTTGACTCCCCAGCTCCTGGTCCCTGCTCAAAGGGCTCAACCCTGGCATTCTGCTTCAGTCCTGCTCTAACTGGTTTTGATCCATTCTTCTCTGTTGACCAGTGTGCTAAGGGATTCACAAGCAATGCTTCACTTGGTCTTCATGAGAATGACCCCCTTATTTCAGAGAAATAGACACTGAAGCACAGAGCAAGGGAGTCTACTGCCCTACCACATAACTAGCCAAGGTTTGAACGGGAATCTCTGGCAGCAGAGGATTTGTTCTCTGCTCTAACTCTATTGCCCTGCAACACAGATCTCTTCTTCCACCTACTGAATTTGCATTGTTTCCTTATGTCGGAATTCCTGCCCTTAAAATCTACCTGGAAGAGGCATCTAGGCAGTGGTACCAGGTCCTGGGCTCGCTGCATGAGATAGCTGTTTGAAACCTGGGACTTATACAGGGACGCTTGGCTCAATCTGGGAGGAGGGGACTGGACCTGCCCGGACTAAGCTTATCAGGTCGATCTCAGTCCTCGGGGGTGGCCTTGATCTGGAGGTGGTGGGAATGGGGGGTTGGCTGGGGGGAAGGGGAGGGGGGCAGGAAGTGGGAGAACAAGGGAATCTGTGGCTGTTATGTAGAACTGAATAGTATTGTAAATTAAAAGAAAAAAATAAACAGGATAAAAAAAAATCTACCTGGAAGACTCAAAGCAAGAGTTTGCCCTTCATTCCCCTTCCTTTTCCCACTCCTGGGTCTCCTCTCCACATATTACCAATTCCAAATGGCTGTCACAGCCTTCTGCTCCCCCTCCAATGCAGGCATCTCTTGTTCAATGCCCCTTAGTGCCGTTGCATTTAGTTTATCAAGAATTCACTCATTTATGTGACATTCAGTGTGTCTCTTCCTATCAGCAGTCTGTTAGGCACTTCAATACTGACCTTTTCCAAGATACTGTAGCTCACTGGATGGAAACTGCATGATGCACATGGATGTGAGTAGCCTCTAAAAGAGTCATAGCCCAGAACCAGTGGTATCGGGGATAACATGACAGTCATCAAACCCTGATTCTGGAGTCTGTCCTTCACAGGACCAAGCTACATCTGTGCCCAGGCACCCTGTGGACTGACTGATCCTGTGGTCTTTTAAGGGTTGGCTTAACCACTAACTGCCCAACTCTGTATTTGGGGAGCTCTAAAATGTTTAAACTACTGAGCACATAGATGCCTCTTGAGGGACTATTCCTCTCATTAGTCAACCTGCCTAGAAAAAAAAGGCAATCTTTTAAAAATCGTATTTCCCTATTTACACAGGGATTTCACTGTAGCACTCCAAAGTGGAAATCGGTGTGGCACAAATTCTTTCCTCGGGGGGATTTATTTAGTGAAGTACTGAAAGACTCCATTATTAGAAGTGCCCTTACCTTTAAGCCAGCCCCATGTCATAGACCCCATGAACAACAGAATAAATAGGTTTCCCTGGATATCTTGAAGTTCAATTATTTATTTAAGGTGGAATCAATATTTCATGTTAATATCGAATAAAGAAAAATGTCTTCATAAAACACCTTCCTGCAGGGATACCCTCAGCCTTTCTGGGATCACTCTTTTTGGTGTGCATTATTTTTATTCTGCCCGAGACAGCATTGGCAGGGCCAGCATTGAAGTGCTGTGCTGTGAGCCACCATGCTCAGCACATTTCATGAGTCAACAAGAGCAAGATTCTGTCCCTAGACCTCACCTCCGTAGCCCATGTGTTCTTTAAATTATTAAGAATTAATTTCCCAGAATGTGGAGATAACTCACTCATTCAAATACTTACCTCATACCCTATTTAGCATTAACTGTCTACTTGACATAGCATTAAAAAAAATCTCCTGAAATGCAGGCTCAATTGTGTAATTGTATTTATCAAGTTGGTCTACAGGAGTGTCTGCGAGAGACTGAATTGATTGTTCATTGATGTAGGAATGCCGAAACCACTATGGGTAGCACCATTTCTCTAGAAGGTGGTCCTGAGCTGTGTAAGAAATCTGGGTAAGCGTAAGCCTGAGCCTGTTAGGAAGCCAGCAAGTAGTCTCCAACTTGAGTTCTTGCCCTGACTTCGCTCACTTGTGTACTGAGACCTACAAATCCTGTTCTCCCCTAATTGCTGTTGGCTAGAGTGTTTTATCACAGCAATAGAAAGAAAATCAGAGCACCTTGTAAGCATGAGGGCATGGCTCCATCACCAGAAATGTGGGGCATGGTAGTATACGCTTGAAATCCCAGTGCTGGGACAGCAGAGACAATTGGATGCCTGGGGCTTGCTGGCCAGCCAGCTAAGCCTCTTTGGTGAGTTCCAGATCAATGAGAGACCCTGGCCGAGAATCTGTGAATGGTACCTGAGGACTTAACACCCAAGATTGTCCTCAAGCTACCACGTGCACACTCATGTACACCCATGAACACACACACACACACACACACACACACACACACACACACACACACACGGCAATTTCCTGAATTGCTGAAATTTTTCATAGGAATTTCCAATTTTTCTAGAAAACAGTTAAACCAGTAACTGATATGAGCTTCCACCTGCCCATAATCAGCTTAGGCTGAGAATATTCCCTTTCAATAGTTTGTGCAGGTCTTCCCCTCTCTCCACATTTTAATCCACTCCTGGAACCAGCCTGTTTGAGAGAAACCCATGTCTTTACTTGGCCTCTGCCATAGTAGCTTGTTTGAATGAATTCTCCTCATACTCTGCTCCTTCTCAGTCAACCTGTACACCACTCAAGAGACCATCCCAAAACAATAGAGACAAATGAATGAAATTCAGCGAGAACACAGGGCCACCTGCTAAGAAAAACACAACCACAAAGAAGAGACTGGAGGCCTCTCCACCAGGTTCCTCCCCCATGTTTGATGGTTATCCCCAGGGGCAAAACCTGCCCGAGTCTCTCAGGTTGTACCAGCTTTGCAAGCTTTCAAGTCTCAGAAAAACAGATCACCTTTGGGGTGGAATGCTTGTGCTGGGAGCTGTCCATGACCGTCAGTGCTGAAATCACATGCAGGCCGGAGGCCAGGGGCGTGACCTAATATAAGCAATGTTGGCTCATTCTGAAAAATGATTTCTAGTAGCCTACAAACATGCAAGTGTCAGCTTGCAAATTATATATATAATGTGTAATGAGTTTCAAATGAGAGATAAGTAACAAAGTATTATAAGAACAAAGGTCGTTTAACCCGTCTAGCTTGTGGAACCCAAAGAAAGCCTCTGAACTTTGAACAACCTGCAGGAAGAGCAGAGAATAAACAGGTGTAAACTTGAATAACTGGTTAGGAAAGTGATCCAGTCATTCAGCAGAAGCACACCTCCTTCTGGCACTGATATCAGAAATTTCTCTTGTCCACAGAAGGGCAAAGGAATGCAGTGAATTATGTCCCTGTCAAAGTCTTTAATGTAAAATTGGATACTACTTTCATTATGCTTCTCCTTGTGGTTGAATATGAATAAATGGATTCTCCCAATGTGATTAATAAAGGCCAGCTAAGGCAGGAAACAGGGAAGAGGATTCGATCAGATACAGCTGAGATTGGTTCTTCTCATTTAAAAGAAAACGATGATTTTAGAGGCCAGTGGAATGGACCAGCTACTTTTAGACTGAGACTCACTGTCTGTCTCTTTCTCTGTCTCATTTTCTCTCCTTCCTCAATTGTCCTCTCATGCTCATTTTTCTCCTTGTCCCTGGACAGCAGAAAGGGCATTGGTTTCGATGTAAAGTTGAACCACAAAACTCAGAGGCTCATTAACACTAAGGCAGTTTGTTTAATGTGTTGCCTTTGCTGTGCTACTTCTTAGCTGTGTGATTTTGAGCAATGTCATTTCACTTTTCTGTAGTGAAGGAGCAAGAGAAGTGAGGTGAAGGGTGGCGTGGATCCCTGGGACCAACTGCAGCTCTCCTATACAAATCAAAAAGTTAGAAAGAGCATCGATCGAGAAGTGAGGGAGATAAATTGTTTGGGAAATGTCAGGGTGCTGTTCTCGTGAAACTTTCACAAGCAGGGGTCTGGCAGGCAGTTCGGAATGCAATTCCTAAGTTCATGGTGATGTGAGGTTTCGGGTGCAGATTTGTGAATCACAGATCATTTCTTAAGGGTTGCGGAAGACTGAGAACGAATAAGATGATTCAGGAAAATGGACTGGGGGTGGATGGAATGAAGGCGGGGCCTGAGGTCAGTGACTTTGGGGGCTGAGGAAGAGAGGAAATCAGAGTTCAGGGAGCACAGGGAGTTCAGGGCAACGAGGAGGGGGTAAAGACTTTCAAGAACAGGTGAGTGTGGTGTTGATGTAGCCTTTTTTAAAAGAATGAAATAATCTGATGGACTGGAACTCCCATTTCTGGAATTCAGGACATGACTCAGAAGTTTTCACAAAAGTAGGAAGTCCTGGGTGTGAATTTCCAGACCCCATAAAGCCTGGTGTGATAGCATGCATTTGTAATCCCAGCGCTCCTATGAGGACATAGAAGGTAGAGGCAGGAGAATTCCCAGAACCTCACAGGCTAGCAAGCCTTCTGAATACAGCAGCATTGGCAGAGAGGCCCCATCACAAACCAGCTGGAAGGTGAGGACTGACCTCAGCATGTGTGCTGTGGCATGCACATCCCCTGATACACACTGAACTTTCATGTGCACACATATATCATGCAAAGTAAATAAATAAATTTTTTAAAAACTCATTTCTTCTTCATTAAGTATTTTATTTCATATTCGTTCATACATATAATGTGTTTGTATCCACTTTACCCCATTTCCTCTCCCCACTTTTCCTTACCAGCCTCATGTACTCTCTTTTTCTTTAATATCCACTGAGTCTATTTGATGTAGCCTGTATGTGCATGGATGTAGGACCATCTGCTGGAGCATGGGTAGCCTTGCAGAGAAGTAATTCCCTCTCTCCCTGTACACATCAACCACCAATAGCAACTCGGTGAGACATGGAACCACTCCTCCATCAATGCTGGGATTTGGTCGGCCTGATCATATGCAAGACTGGTGCACACAGTCCCAACTGTGGGTTCATGTGTGCAACTGTGCTTTTGTGCCCAGCAAATACCGTTTTTTCCACAGACATCCACTCCCTGGGGCTCTGAGAGTCTTCCTGCCTCCTATTCTGCAGTGATCTCTGAGCCTTTGGGGAGGGCTGTGACATAGACATCCCACTTAGAGCTGACCACTCCACAGTCTCTTGTTCTCTGCATGTTGGTCAGCCATTGGGCTCTCTATTCACTGCCATCTATGGCAAAAGGAAACCTCTCTGTTGAGGCCTGGAAGATGCACAAGTCCTGGGTCTGCAGTTCCTCTGATGCCACTGCAAAATTAGAAACTCACATTTCTTAGAATGATCCCAATAATGTACCTTCATATTAAATTTTGTCCTTCTCTGTCTCGCTCTCTCCTTTCCTACTCTACTTCCTAAAATCACCCTTGCATAAAGAAGCTGAGTTCATAGCTCTGCCTTCAAAGAAAGTAAAACCGAAATGGAAAGAGAGAAGACAGGGAGGCAGAGGGAGAGAAAGAGGGAGAGAGAATGGGGAGGGAGGGAGAGGAGAGAGAAGAAATGAAAAAATGAAGGAAGAATACAGGGAGAGAGGGAGAGAGGAAGGGAGGGAGGGAGGGAGGGAGGGAGGGAGGGAGGGAGGGAGGGAGGGAGGGAGGGAGGGAGGAATGAGTTACTAGATATTATTGAGTGATGGAAGTCAGCTCACAAGAAAGAATTCTTCCTGCCCATCTTCCTGAGTCCCTGTTTTCTGATACCCATGTCTATCACACACTGCTCTCCCCTCAGATAATAATTTCTAGACCTTTGGGCAAATAGCAGCTAAAATTTGATATTTGACCAAACACGGTACTGAGATGCCATGGATATCCCAAATCCACTTTTAATATTTCTGGAATCAGATGAAGGTGAGCTCCTTGCAGACAATACCTCCTTGGATGCCTGTGGTAAGCGGGGGAGTGGAGCCCTGAAGAGTAGGGTGGAGGTGGTGAAGTAGCTAGGAACCGCTCCCATCTGGAGCCACCAGCATAGCGAGGATACGTGGAGTAGGTCAGAAGAAAGGTCTGGGGGCCATGGCAACATTCAGTTCTATGCAAGGTGACCCAGAATGACACTTAGAGCTTTGTAGGGTTCTCTAGCCTCCCACATAGCACACTCTACCTCATGTGCTTTGGCGGAGCCTCTTTACCTTACGTGATAAGCGTCCATCAAAGAGCCAAGGAATTAACTGCGGTAGACGTGTGTCGCTCTTTCTATAGAGCTCAGCTTGCAAGGCTGCAGCTGCATTGGTGCCAGCAGTGACGGGAACTGCTCATTGGTCAGTCTTTGCTCCTTCTTAAGAGTGCGTCTACTCTCTTCTGCCGACACTGCAGGCATCCTTCACTGATTCTGGAGCCCAGTCTTTGGCATTCCGACAGGGCCTTAAGAGGAGTATCTCTCCAGCAGTCCTCCAGGCCTTCCTTCAGTGCCAGATTGAGACTATGGAAGCATCCAGCCTGCAGAATGAGCAGCTCCTGGGGTCACGGATCCCCCAGCATGCAGATGACCATTGTTAAACTACCCAGCTGTATCATGTAAGCCATTCTAATAATCCCCTTTAATAATACATAGTCAACCTAACTCCTGTAGAGAACCCTAACACAGCAACTCAGCACAAGAAGCCAGGTCAAGAGAAGCCTTCTTCCCAATGTAAATACCTAGGTGTTGACAATGCTGGAATCTGGATTCCCAACCCAGCATCTCCTCCATTTTTGTTGTTGATGATGCTTCTATTTTTGAATGAGAAGACAAATGTGGAGCTTTCCAGGACTGATGCTGCCTTAAGACAGCTATACATGGTTACCTAAAGTAATCTTTTCTCCAGATAAATGAGGTGATGTCCCTGCTCACTCTGAATTTATACACTGTATAATAATGCCCGGATCCATAGACCATGATCATGATCCTTGGAGCAGAGCCTGAAGGAGGCTTGGGTAACTGAAGACCCCAGACTAGTCACCTCTGGCAACTGTTAGAAACAAGCTGAGCTTATCTGTTTGCCCCAGAATGTGTTGTAAGTAGAATCATCATTTCTATTTTGTCATGAGGTGAAACCTCATGTGAGCTTCCATAGTAAGTGCACTTGGTTTATTAAGCCTTCTAGAAAGCCCTACTGGGGCCCAACTAGTAACAGTTCACTTACCTCCCTAACAACCTCCTCCCTGCCTGCCAACCTCACCTATGATAAGAGTTTGGCTTAAGCATCTCCAATAGTTTCATAAGGACTTTCAGATCCAAAGTTCAAGCCCACCCTGGCTTTCCTCTTTGGTTTTGAAAAACTTTGTGCAATGTAAACTTGAATTTCACCTGCTCCTTCATTTTTCCCTCACATGATACTGACAGACTGACCCTTCAAGCACTTTTCTTCATTTCTATCCCCAAACATGTATTCAGAGAATCCTAGTCTGGCAGGGTAGACTAAGAAATCCCAACCCAGGAACTGGAGATTTTGAAGAGATGTCTCAGTAGTTAAAAACTTCACTGTTTCTCCAGAAACAAGTATGGTTTCCAGTGCCCACACCAGTTAGCTCACAACCAACTATTAACTCCAGCTCCAGGAGATCTAACACCCTCTCTGGCTTCCACAACACCTTTGGGCAGGTCACACACACACACACACACACACACACACACACACACACACACACACACACACACACCACGCACCACGCATACAGAAACCAGACAGACACACACGCAAAGAGAGAAAGAGAATAATTCCCCCAAAAATAAAAAAGATCCAATCCCGTATTTCCTGCAGTTCGCACCTGATCCACAAAATAGCTCACTTGTTCTTGCCAAGACAAAGATAGTATGTAGGGTTCCTGTTTACTGAGCTCTCTTATCCGTCATGGGGCAGAATCAGGCAACATCTAGATGTCCAGTATCTGCAGGTAGCCCAGAGACATGCTTCTTTCCTCACATTTCCCGGGGGGCCCCTAAGACACAGTTACAGAAGTCTTTCTCACTCTTCCCTGGTCTCCTCCAAAGGGACTCAGAGAAGACTCCTGTGTTGACAACTTCTTCTCGGGTGTCTGTGGAGGGGGGACTCCTCTAACTCCATATTGAGTTTCCCTTTCTCTACAAATAGGGGTCCTACTTTATGGTCAGGAAGGAAAGGGGCTGGGAAGAGTCGAGGCTAAATATCTCCTCCTGGGTCTACAACCCACAATTCAGATCCTTCCCGCTATGAAGATGTCTTTGTATATAAAGTGAGGACATGCCCAAACTTCTCTTGTTTTCTGTGTTATCTCTTTAAGTTCAGACAACCGTGTCTCTGCTCTCTTTGAAACATGATGTTATTTATTACCTGTTATTCTCAATGTTGAAGCTTTATATAAAATTCTGACATGGAGATAATGCCTTCCTTAAAACCTGTTAGCAGAAAATTTATATTCACAAATACATGAAATGTAACATGTCCTAAATGAAATGTTACTCTTTGGATAAAAGCTGAAAAAATAATTTAACTTAAAAATCAGATTACATTCTGTCAAATGTATCTGAGCTTTCCATAAACCTGAGCAGTCCAGGAAAATATACATTTGAGGCACGTAAAACCCGCTAGAAGAGAAACCCAATTTGGGTTAAAATTCACCAAAACAGTTTGCCTTTGAAAAGGAAAGGGTTTGTTTCATTTTTAAAGGTGTGTGTGTGTGTGTGTGCGTGCGTGCGTGCGTGCGTGTGTGTGTGTGTGTGTGTGTGTGTGTGTGTGTGTGTCCGTGCATGTGCGTGCACACAAATACATGAGAACGGTGACCCCAGAGTCCAGATTAAGGTAATAGATGCCCCGAATCTGGAGTTACAGACTATTGTGACTCCCCTGATATGGATGCTGGAAACCAAACTGAGGCCCTCTGCAAAAGCAACAAGCATTCTTTTGTTATTTTCTTTCCCCTTTTTTTCCCTTTTATTAAAAATATTTTTTCTCCCCAAACATACACCAATTACAGTTTTCCCTCCCTCTGCTCCTCCCAGCTCTGCCCCATCTCCCTTCTATCCAGATCCACTCATTTTCTGTCTTTCACTAGAAAAGAATAGGCGTCTAACAGATAACAACAAAACATAACAAAATAAAATGTAAGATAAGATGAAAAAAATCACCTCAGAATCGGACAAGGCAAACCAACAGAGGAAAAGTGCCAAGAGATGGCACAAGAGTCAGAGACCCACTCGGGGGTTCCACACAAATACTGAGCTGGAAGCTGTAACACACACACACACACACACACACACACACACACACACACACACACACACACACCGCCCAGTGCAGACCCTGTACCTGCTGCTTCAGTCTCTGTGAGTTCCTTTGAGCCTCGCTTAGTTGATCCAGGGGCACTTGCTCTCCTGATGGCCCCCATCCCCTCTGGCTCTAACACTCTTCCTGCCTCCTCTTCCTCGGCTTCTCTGGGCTCTGGGAGGCGGGATTTGGTGGTGGCATCTCACATTTAGAGCTGTGTGTTCCAAGGTCTCTTTCTGTGAGTGTAATGTCTGACATGCGGGTCTCTGTATTTGTTCCCATCTGCCTCAGGAGGAAGCTTCTCTGATGATGGCTGAATAAGGCACCAATCTATGGGTAGAGCAGAATATCATTAGGAGTCAATTTACTGTTACATTTTTTTTGAGACCAGTAGTATTTGGTTTTACCCTAGGTTGCTGGGTATCTATTTTCTGGTTTTTGGTCACCCAAGAAGTGCCAGGTATGGGTTTCATCTCATAGCGTGGGCTTTAAGTCAAATCAGACATTGGTTGGTGACTCCCACAGCTTTGTGCCACCATTGCCCTAGCATATTTTGCAGGTAGGACAGATTGTAGATCAAAAGTTTTATGGCTGGGTTGGTGTTTATGCTTCTCTTTTGGTAGCCTGCAGAGTACCTGCCTATACCAGAGACACTAAAATGTAGAAGTAAAGGTTCATTGAGTTGTGTGGGTGTTGTCTTCAGCAATGGGGCCTTGCTGTCAATTTGTGGAGAACAAACTATTGTCTAGGCAACAGCCTGAGTTGTTTGGGGATTCCCATGGGAACTCTTTGGCTGACAACTCAATTTGATATAATCCAGTCCCAGTCCTGGAAGCTTCATTTGGTGACAAGAGATGGCCAGTTGGCACCCTGTCTCTCTCGTTATTTGGAGACTTCATTGGGATCGACTTCACATATTTTTTAAAGTTTCCACTTCACTAGGTGTCTGCCCCTCAAATGCCCCTCAATTCTAGCTGTCTCTCCCTGCATTCCCTCTCTCAACCCTGTCTCCCCTCCCCTTAACATCAGACACCCCCATTCTCATCCTGTCTTGCCCCCAATCCACCCATAAAATCTATCATTTCCCCCTTCCAGGGAGATCCATGTGTCCCCCCAGCTCCCTCTTCTACACCTAATCTCTCTGGGTCTACAGACTGTAGCTGTAACAAGCACTCTTAACCACTAAGCCATCTCTCCAGCCCCTTGCCTTCTCTGCCTTTCCTTCCCCATTAGCCAGACACCAGTAGGCGCCAAGGCTCATCCACACATCTTTGATTCAAGGACTCTGACTGGATAACCCTTTTGCACGCCGCTCTGCAGCTCTGTGCTGGCAACCTTCCACCATTCTATTAATTGCCTCATTCCCCAAGACTGAACCGTCCTAGATGCCTGGCCATCTAAGACACCCATCCCTGCCCATCTTCTCACTATTTAAAAAAAAAAAAATGCCTTTACAAGATATTTGATTCTCCACAGCATCTCAATGTCAGCTCTGAAGTTAAAGTTCAGGACAAGCAATGAAAAGACACCAGTCTTACCAGAAGCCGGCAAAATAGCTTTGCTCCTGAAATACACTGGGTCAAAAAGAAGGCAATAAGTGACTGAAATCAACCAAGCAAGTTACATGTCTCCGCATAGCCATTGTTTGTATGGGACGGTGCCACCATGAAACATTTTGTGTGTATGTTCACGTGTGTGCAGGTGCACGTGTATGGGGGTGTGTGTGCACACATGGTTAAATATGTGTGGAGGCCAGAAGTCAACATTAGGTATCATTATTCATGTGTCAGCCACTTTAGCATTTTGTTTGTTTGTTGTTTTTCCATTTTCTTTTGTTTTGTTTGACAGGGCCTGGAACTCACCACGTGGGTAGGCTGGCTGGGCAGCAAGCCTCAGACCACGCCTGTTTCTACGTCCCCAGTGCGAGGATAACAACCACATGCCGCCTTGCCTGGTTTTTTGCCAGGGGTTCTAGAGATTGAACTCAGATCCTCATGCTTGCACAAGAGGCACATTAACCACTGAGCCATCTCCCCAGCCCCGCTGCTACCACTCCTGGGTCTCTGTTTTAAAGCTGATTGGTTCTTACTGAATGTGGCTTATTATCTGTCAATGCTGATACTCAAAGTGCTCTTGGCTCTAACGTGTGTGAGGAGAAAGTAGCTTGACTCACGGCAGAATTGTGTGGCTAGGACCGTACCAGGCATTCTGCAGTCTCTCACAGGGACAAGGCGGGGAAGGAAGAAGGATTCCTGGTATCTCGCAGTTTCGCAGTTTAAAGCCATTTTAGTCTTGTGAGTATTTTAGATATCTCCTACTTGTGCTCAAGCCTTGTCAGAAACAGAACACCAACTTTAATTTTTGGTTGAACTCGGCACCAGGAGCAAGTCGAGAGGGTGGCTACAAAACATGTTTTATTTATGCGGAGGACTAAGAATACACTCCTGTAAGTGGAGGGGTGGGGTTAGCAGGAGGCGATGCATTTTTACAAGATGTGATTTACTTCCTCTTCACTACAACTTTATGGCTTCCTCATCAAACAGGACAGGTTGCTTTCTGCTTTTTAGATGGTGGGTATGGCTAACGCACTGAGTGGCGGGCTGTTTATTAGGAAGGGGAGCTATTTAGTGACTCCTACTTTGTCACTGACTAGAGTCTCTGATCACTAAGAGCCATGGCAGTAATAAGTCAGCCCAGGGCTCCACTACCTGGGTCTCATCCTGGATATCCACACTGGCTGCAGGAGAGATACTCTGTGGTTTGAGTGTGAAATGTCCCTGTAGACTCAGGAGTTTGAACATGTAGTTCCCAAAGGGGGATGCTATTTGGGAAGGTCGGTTGTAGAACTATGGGAGACTCTTCCAAGGAAGTGAGTTACAAGAGGTGAGCTTTGAAGTTTGATAGCCAGGCTCCATTTCCTGTTCATTCTCTGCTTCCTGAGTATGGATGCAGTTTGGCCATTTGTCTGTTCCTGGCAACATGCCTTCCCTGCCATAATGGAATGATCCCCCTTGAGCCATAAGCCAGAATAAATCTTTCCTTCCTTAAATTCTTCTTGTCAGACATCTGGTCACGGCCACTAATACTATGGGTAAAAGACATTCCTCATTTCTGGAACCTTTCTCCATTTTTGAAGTGGTACAGTGTCAAAGATTTCACTGACCATGGGATCATTAGTTACTTCAGTTTATTAATATCTTCCAAGTCCACAGCAAAAGAGAAGTTGAAAAAAAAAAAAAAAAGGAAGAAGGGCTTTGGCTCTTATTACCAGGTCATGAGCAATCAGTTATGTTATTAGCAATGCTCAAGTCAATTAAGCTGAGACTTTGCATATGGGGTGCCGGGAGCCACAGGGCCACCAGAATTCTGGGGGCCCTTGCTCTACAACAATGCTGTCTAACAGAAACAGAACATGTGCCACACCCCACTTTTAATTTTTCTAGCAGTCATATTTTAAAAAGTAAAAAGAAACGATTTTAACAAGGCAGTTTATTTAACATCAATGTTATCGTATTAACAGTAGACAATACCAAAATTATTTACTGGGTAGTTGATAAGTAAGCATGCCCCCCTCCCATAAGTGCTGAAAATACAGCACACGTGGACTAGGGAGATAGCCTTATCGGTAAAGCGCTTACTTTGAAATGCAAGCTTGTAGATCTGCGTTCAACTCCCAGAACCCACGTGTAAGAAGCCAGATGTGGTGGTGCATGCTTGGCATCCAAACCCTGAAGAGGTAGGGTCAGGCAAGTTCCCAGAGCTCACCGGTCAGCCAATCTAGCCTACTTGGTAAGTCCAAGGCCCAAGAGCCCATCTCAAAAAAGGTGTAAGTATGAGGACGTGAGTTCAAGCCTCAGAACTCATCCACAAAAGGTAGGCATAACAGTGCATGTGTGCAGTCCCGGAGCTGGGGAGCAGTTTTAAAAAGATCCCTGGGGTTCTCTGGCCAGCAGCCTAGATAAATGAGCCTGAGACTATTGAAAGACCATGTATAGAAAAATCAAGATGGATGACCCATGTTGACCTCTGGCTTACTTGCGCACACACACACACACACACACACACACACACACACACACACACACACTTGTGAGATGAATATTGTGCTTGATGCTGAGAGCAAAATGTCAAGTGCACTAGTATAGCCCTATCCTCAGGGATTTTGACATTTGAGTCTGTACATCTATCTAGTCCTGCCTGCTATGTGTTGTCAGCTGATCCCACACTTGCTATAGCCAAGCTGGACTAGCTCATGGTATCATAGACCTGCAGTTGGACAGACAACTTCAGTCTTCACACTGCTCTTCAGTGTGTTTCTGTGTATACATGTCCGTTGTTAATAAGTACGCCATTCATACGGTGTAAGATCTACTCTACTCCATATGAGATACTCTTAGCTCTAGTCATTCCTCCTTAATCATGGTCTTCCTTTCTGTGATTTCAGTTACATATTTTCAGCAGTCTGAAAATATTAAATTCCAGACAACCCACAAATTTTGAATTATATGCCGTTCTGAATACGGTTATGAAATCTTGCACCATCCTGCTCTGTCTATAGCATAGGTTCAATTCCTGATGTCCTAGAAGTAAGAGAACTTAAACCTCTTCTGAACTGCCTGAAACAGGAATCATTTCCGTCCAGAGTATCTATGCTGTATAAGCCATTCTCCT
Organism: Peromyscus maniculatus bairdii; assembly: GCF_049852395.1. Lineage (NCBI taxonomy): Eukaryota > Metazoa > Chordata > Mammalia > Rodentia > Cricetidae > Peromyscus > Peromyscus maniculatus. The sequence goes on along the minus strand of NC_134862.1, from coordinate 38,811,251 downwards.
ATTAGTCACTTAGTAGCTGTCTCAGTTTCCACATCAACAGTGATGGCATCACAGCTCTTGGACACAGGTTTGATACTGTCCCTGGCTTTAGTTGTCTGCTAGGTGGGCTTACAACATGTCCCCTTTCAATAACGAGAACTCAGAGTTAAATCTGCAACAACCCTGCTTCTAAATAGGGACATATTCTGAAGTTCTGGGAGCTAGGACTTAAATGTGTGAATTTTGAGTGGATACAATTCAGCCCAGAGGATACACACACACATACGGTTTGCATAAAATTTGCTTTAATGGCATCTCCAGAAGATAGAAAGGGTAATTTCATTTTGTCCCTATGCTCAAGAAGAGATTACTGGAGATCAGAGAAGTTATGGGACTGAGGGACTCCAGTGTCAGGGCTCTGCATTGGGCTATCGATCATCTATTTCTCCTAGAGAAATATGTCTCTCTTTTCCATCACTTCTGCTACTTCAACCACCACCGAGCTGTCGAATTCCCGAAGGTTCTGACCTCCACTAGCCCAGGAGTCAAGTTCACAGGAGTCCCTAAGGTGTTTCTCAGCCTGCTCTGACAGAAAGCTGGCAGTGGAGTTGGCACCAGGATCAGAGCCCGGTCCAGCATTTGGCACTGTGTTCAGACCATCCATTCTGCCTCCTTCAGCACCCGAGAGCTGTTGGCAGCTGTGGAAACAGAAAAATGAGCCAGTTGAGGCTGTAGGAACTGAAGTCCAACACATTTCCAAGCAGAAGGACAAGCTGCTCGTCGACCCAATCCCACTGAAAGATTGTGAGTTATAACATATTTCTGTGTCTTCAAGAATCTCTAACAGGCTCCACATTTAATTGACTGAGGCAGTATCACAGATTGTAGATAATCCAGTCTTTAAGCTAGAGGATCAGTAATTCTTCCCTTAATCTATTGTCGAACAAAATTGTTTATTTAAAATTGTGCCTGTGCAGGAGAGCATTGCCTTAAAGAACGCAGAGAAGCAACTCTATTACAAATGCATAAAAGTGCGTGGCAGTCGAGTATCATCCCCAGAGATGGGTCAGTGAAGGGTGGATACCAAGACAGCTCAGGTGAAACCTAGGACCAGAAGAGAGGGATTTTTTTACTGAAGCTAACTGCCCAGGAGCTATGCAGACATGCTGCGAGGGGGCCAGGGGACAGAAGAGCTGCTACCACCGCAGCACCAGCTGTGAGGCCTTGGTCGCACACTCAGCTGCCTTGAACTTCACGTTCCCTGGTTGTGATGTACATCCCTGAAGATAGGCTGTGAAGATCCTGGATCACTTCTTGTTCTAATGTTTCACCACCACGGGAGGAAGTTGGGTACACAAAACAGCAGCATGCTCTCTAAGTGAATGGTAGGTCCCAAAGATCCAGCAGCCCCCAAGCTGCTGAAAGAGGCCGAGTCCCAGGAAACACCTTCTGATGGAGCCCTTTCGGACACCACAGAGACAGGCAGTGGAGGCAAGATTACGGGTTATCACGTGGTACTCACCTCGGTGCTCCTGAGGATGCCTGAGTCTGCACCTATCGGGAACTATTAGGGTCCAGCCTCTTTAGATTCCTGCTCAGGGGTCCAGAAGAGACTCTGCTAATGGTGTAAATAATCTGAGGGAAAAGAACCTAAGCACACTGACCTCTTTCGTCCACCACTTTATTCCTCTAAGGCAAGAATCTGTCTACAAACTTCAATTCTGTACTCATACTTAGTTCCCCTCTGTCCCTTTTTCTCCCATCCTCTCATAAGTCTAAATTCTCATCTTCATCTTCATTCTTCTCCATCCTTATTCCTTCCTGTGACCGGGTCTCAATACCCCTACAATCTGCAAACTCTACCCTGCTGCCTTCTGGTCCAGTAGGGTAACTCTGCTTGGAGCTAGGAAACCTGCTTTATGGCTTCACTCCACCTGTTATGCAAAAAAGCCCTTTTGTTCTGAGTCAATTGCTCTGGAATGCCACTTGGAGCTTGAGAGAAAAGAGGGTCTGAGCTTCATTTGCACAAGAAACAAAGCTACCTACCTAACATTTGCCTGTCTCCTAGGCCTAGGAGACAGGTGGTTTCTCTGTAAGCGTATTTACCTTAATTCAGGAAACTCAGTGGCTGGTCTGAAATGCTTTGTCCTGTCTGCCTTTTGGCTTTGGATGCTAGATAAAATACACTGTTAGAAGTTCTTAGGGAAGGTATGTGAGCGCACAAAAAAATTCATAGTAGGAAACAGCTGATATATGAAAAGCCAAATAACACCAAATACTCCTTGAGATTTGGGTTTCTTTCGAAGAATTCCCTGATTCTTCCAGGTATAGCTTTACCATAGTCAGCTGAATTCCTACTACATTCCTGTGGCTCAGAGCATGCACCCTTCAAGCCTCAGAGTAGCTCAGACTGAGTCAGCTATGAAGATGGTACAGACACCTGGGGCCCGGGTTCCACCTGATAGAGGATGGAGATTCCAGGGAAGACAAACACTGCCATAAACAATGTGGAAGAAAGCAAAACCCTGTATGGAAGTCTCAAGATTAGTTATTCAAGGGAATGAACCCCTGAAAAGCAGATATCAGTAACAAGTCAATAATTAGTGTCCAAACTAGAGACTGGGGGTAATGTCAGTAAACATGCCTACATTGCAAGTTTAAGAGTCCAAGTTCCCATGCTAAAAAAAAAAAAAAAAAACCAGAACCTATGGTGAAAAAAAGTTGGGTGTGATGATGCACACTTGAATCCTAGTACCAGTAAGGTAGAGGCCTGCAGTTCCCTTGGTCTCACTAGCCAGATAGCATAGTCCACTTCTCAAGTTCAGGCCAACAAAAGGCCCTGTCTTAAAGACAAGGTGGCTAGCACATGAGGAATGACAGTCAAGGCTGTCCCCTGGCCCCAGCATGTATGCCTGCCCATTTTACACACATACACGCAAATGTCTGTATCAGAGATAAGGTGGCCAGGAAATGTGTTTTGTTTACCTTGTATACTGTTTGTAAAAAAATACATATTCCTTAGCCAGTAGTGGCACACACCTTTAATCCCAGTACTGGGGAGATAGAGGCAGGTGGATCTCTGGTTCCTAGGTCTGTCTGGTCTACAGAGTGAGTTTCAGAACAATGAGGACTACACAGAGAGATTCTGTGTCAAAACAAACAAACAAATAACAAGTAAAAGATATTCATTTTCAATATTTAAAAATTGAGTAAATCTAAATAAAGTTTAGATTGCAAGCTCTTCTTGAAAACATATTTGTTAACCATGAGCCAACACTTCTAACCAGGTCATAAGCATCCCTAGCTGAAGAGCATCAACCTGCATCCACACTGCCTCTCTGCCCATCTACCTGCCCCCACCCTGCCTCTCTGCTCATCCACCTGCCTCCTCCCTGCCTCTCTGCTCATCCACCTGCCCCCACACTGCCTCTCTGCCCATCCACCTGCCTCCACACTGCCTCTCTGCTCATCCACCTGCCTCTACACTGCTCCCTGCTCATCCATCTGCCTCCACCCTGCCTCTCTGCTCATCCACCTGCCTCCACACTGCCTCTCTGCCCATCCACCTGCCCCCACACTGCCTCTCTGCTCATCCACCTGCCCCCACCCTGCCTCTCTGCTCATCCACCTGCCTCCACCCTGCCTCTCTGCCCATCTACCTGCCTCCACACTGCCTCTCTGCCCATCCACCTGCCCCCACACTGCCTCTCTGCCCATCTACCTGCCTCCACACTGCCTCTCTGCCCATCCACCTGCCCCACACTGCCTCTCTGCTCATCCACCTGCCCCCACCCTGCCTCTCTGCTCATCCACCTGCCTCCACCCTGCCTCTCTGCCCATCCACCTGCCTCCACACTGCCTCTCTGCCCATCCACCTGCCCCCACACTGCCTCTCTGCCCATCCACCTGCCCCCACACTGCCTCTCTGCCCATCTACCTGCCTCCACACTGCCTCTCTGCCCATCCACCTGCCTCCACCCTGCCTCTCTGCTCATCCACCTGCCTCCACCCTGCCTCTCTGCTCATCCACCTGCCTCCACCCTGCCTCTCTGCTCATCCACCTGCCTCCACCCTGCCTCTCTGCTCATCCACCTGCCTCCACCCTGCCTCTCTGCTCATCCACCTGCCTCCACACTGCCTCTCTGCCCATCCACCTGCCTCCACACTGCCTCTCTGCCCATCCACCTGCCCCCACCCTGCCTCTCTGCTCATCCACCTGCCTCCACACTGCCTCCCTGCTCATCCACCTGCCTCCACTCTGCCTCACTATACACTGACCCACTCCACAGTATATCATAGGATCAGTCCACAGCTTCATAACTAATGACTGCTTTTTTTCTCTACTCCAGAAATAGAGTGGGTGAAGTCCAATAACAACAATCTTACATTTGGAGAGATGCATCAGTCTGTCTGTGCCAGGCCTTAGCTTCCTGCATAATAACCATGGACCAGGGGCAGAAGCTATGAAAATCCCACAGGAAAGATACTGGAAACAAAGTGAATGGAATGATTAGATACAAAGTGACTCATGCTGTGAAATATTATGTATCTATCAAAAATAATCAGACCAGTGGCTCTTAATCAAGGGCAATTTTCACGCTTTTGGACATTTAGGAATATCTGTTGACAACTTTCTGCTCACCCTTTGGATAAGAGAAATGGAAGATAGGGCTTCTGTCTAATAGATGAGTTATAGAATGGGTGTTTCTGTCTAATAGATGTGTTATAGAATGGAAGCTTCTGTCTATAGATGTGTTATAGAATGGGAGCTTCTGTCTAATAGATGTGTTATAGATTAATCTTTTTGTATACTGTGAAGATGTGTCTTTGCCAAGGTGCCTTCTGATTGGTTTAATAAAAGAGCCAACTGGCCAGTAGCTAGGCAGGAGATATAGGCAGGTCAGACACAGAGGATGCTGGTAGGAAGGACGGAGTCTCGGGAGTTGTGAGCAGATGCAGAGAGAAACAAGATAAATGTGCTGTGTTGAAAGAAGGTACTGCCACATGGCAGAGGGTAGATAAGAAACAGGTTAATTTATGTTATACAAGCTAGCTAAGAACAAGTCTAAGCTATTGGCCAAATATTTATAATTAATATTAAGTCTCTGAGTAGTTATTTCGGAGTGGCTGCCAAGGCACAGAGAAACTCAACCTACACAGATAGAAGATAGTGATTCCTTTTTTAAAAAACTTAACCTTTGTATGTGCATATGTCTGTGTGTATCTGTGTGTGTGTGTGTGTGTGTGTGTGTGTGTGTGTGTGTGTGTGTGTCTGTGTGTCTGTGTGTCTGTGTGTATGCAGGTGTGTGTGTGTGTGTGTGCATGTGTATATGTGTGTGTTCACATCTGGGAGTTCAGGTATATACATGCCATGGTATGCAGATATTGGTCCTTGTTTGAGACAGGTTTTCTCATGGTTCACAGCTGTGGACACCAGGCTAGCTGGCCCATAAGCTCCTAAAGATCTTTCTGCCTCTGTCTCCTTATCTTACTGCAGGATCACTGAGATTATAGGTATTTGTCTCTATGTCAAGCCTTACGTGGGCTCTGAACATCCAAATTCAGGCCTTTATACTTTCAAGGCAAGCATTGCACTTACTGAGCCTTCTTCTTAGCCTAGGAAGAACAACTCCAGCATCCTACAGTGCATATGACCATCCCTTCACAACAAAATATTTTTCAGCCCCAAGATTCAACAGTGCTGAGGCTGAGAGACCATGAGTTAAATTCCGACTGGTTCACAGAGAGGTTTCCAGAATGCTAACAGAGAAAACATAGTGCAAGGAGGTGAGCATCACTTATAGCAACAAACAAAAATGAGCCCGGGAATGTGAGGAAAAGCATGGCGGTAAGATTTGCGTGAAATTGGGTATTTCTAGATCGATATGCATAGAAAATTTTGTGAAAGAATAGGTCACCAAATGTTAGTGGGAGTAATCTCGGGGCGTTATTGTTCCAGATAATTTCCACTTTCCGCTTTATACAGCTTGGCATTGTGCAAATATTTTTAAATGATTATGATTATTTGCATAATCAGAGAACCACAGTAACGATGTTTTTCATTTTGAAAAAAAAAAAAAAAAACAATTGATGGAGCTAAGAGATGGCTTAGTTGGTAAAGTGCCTGACACACACACAGGCAAATACTCACATGAGAACACACGAACACACACACACACACACACACACACACACACACTTCAGTAGATAATTGACACACATCACACATCACTTTCAACCTTAACCTTGGGCCGTGTACAAGGATGCTCATAACTGACTGGTACCTCTCTTTTTTCTTTTTATCCCCCTGCCCATACACAAAAGCGGCTTCCTTACCAAGGCAGAGAGTACACATATTTCTCAGCAAAGGAAACCCAGATACTGAGTCAGCTCTTGACATTTAGAATGAGGGGTGGGTAATCAGACAGGAGCTTACATGACCATCACTCTTCCCTGTCTTTGGGGAAGTGGAAGATGCTGCTGAGTGCAAAGCCCTCCCAGAAAACAGCAGAACACAGGTACATCGCCCTCTCTGTCACAGCTTGGCCATTAGTTAGAAGATGGCAAAAACACACTACGACTTAGTGACAGGGTAAGTGTGCAAAACACACTGCAGCACAGCTCAACCTGGCTCCAGGCCAGCCTGTCGTAGCGTGCCCATCATCGGGTGTGTAAAGTTTCAGGCTGGTGATGCATGCCTGTCAAACCAGCAAATCAGGATCTTAAGGTGTGAGAATCGCATGTTCAAGGCCACCCTGAGGAACTAGTGAGACTTTCTCTCGTTATAAATATGTAAATAAATAAGCAGGACTGTGGGTATCTAACACACACACACACACACACACACACACACACACACACACACACACACAAGGCCCTGAGTGTAGTAACACAAAAGCCAATCCTCCTCCCCCCCCCCCACTGCCCCTGAAAAAGCAGTTTTCTACAGTGTCACAGCCCCCAAAGCCCTGGAGCTCATGGGGACCTGCTGCAGCACACGCCAGCACAGAGTCAAGAATGCTCTGGGAGCAGCTCCCAGTGCCCCTCACCTGGGAGTCACAAAGCTATCAGTGAGGGCTGAGTGAGAAGAGTCTCACCTCCCACGCTCATGTGCCCATCCATGTCTTATTGGTGAGCGAAACAGCTGTCTCTAAAGTGCTTGGGTCTATACATATCTTTATTGGTTATCTGAATATATGAAACTAACTTTTGTGTGAGTATAGCTAAGAAAGAAACTATGACCTGGAGTACCTCAACAGGTGAGATTCTGAAAACATGGAAGGATGCTTAGGGTTCAGTGTAAGAATGTATACTAAGGCCATGCTCTCCAAAGGAGTCATGCACACACAGGAATGTCTTTCTTTCTGCAACTCTCTTAACAAAGGCCACAGCCATGCTCTCGGGTGTGTTATGCTTCCTTCTGAGCACCTCTCTTTCTCTTAACCATTGGTCTTTCAGCTTATATTAAGATATGTTTGTTAAATCCCAGCTCTGCTTCATAAAAAAATTGTATACTTAGCAAGGAGTCTATTAGGCATTTTATTCAACAGATTAAATTTAAGGCAAAAGGCATGGGCATGGGAGTAGAAATGCACTTCCAAACTGTTCTACAGACCAGATCTTATGCTAGATGCTTTCTGATTTTCTTCAATAAAGCACCAACTGAGAGGTCTCATTATTGTCACTTAGCAGATGGAGAAACTGAGATTCAACACTTTCATCTATCACTCAAGTTCATCCAGCTGTCAAAGATCCATTCAGAAATAGAGGGATGGTTCAGAGCACTGTCTACTTTTCCAAAAGACCCAAGTTTGATTCCCAGCACCCACACATTGGTTCACAACTAACTATTTGTAACTCCTGTTGCAGCAGATTTGATTCCCTCTTCTGGCCTCTTTGGGCACTAGGCATGCACGTGGTACACAGGCAGACATGCAGGCAAAACACCCATACACATAAAATTGAAAAGGGTAAAGCCAAGATTTGGCTCATGCCTGTGCACGTCCAATGCTGTGTCCATTATTCAAAGTTTCTCCACTTTACTCCCTGTAGCCCAAGGAAAGGTCAATATACCAAGTGAATCAGAGAAGTGAAGAGATGGTTTAGCAGCTAAAAGTATGTGCTGCTCTTCCAGAGGACCCACGTTCCAATACCCAAGTGAAGTGGCTCACAACCACTTGGAACCCCAACTCCAGAAAACTGACTTGCAAGGGCAGCTGTACTCATATGTACATACCCACACACATACCCACACATATACATATTAATTAAAAATAACATAAATAAACTCTCCAATCAAAAGCTACTTGTACTGGTTTGCTTTATATTATTGTGATAAAGACTATGATCAAAAGTAACTCCGGGAAGATGGTCTTTCTTTCTTCTGAAAGGTTCCAATCTGACATGGAGGGACACCAGGGCAGGACCTGGAGGCAGAAACTGAAACAGAGACCATGGAAAACACTGCTTACTGGCTTTTGGTCTGCTTTCTTGTGAGACCCAAGACCACTTGCCCAGGAGTGGTACTGGCCCCAACTGGCTGGGTCTACCACATCAATCACTAATCAAGAAAATGCCTCGGAGACTTGCCTGCAGACCATCTCATAGAGGTGTTTGGTCAGCTGAGATTGCTCTTCCCAGGTGACCTCAGCTTGTGTCAAGCTGATAAAATTCTAACTGGGATACTGGTGTTTTCTATGTTATATACTTATATCAAATATTTAGTGCCTTTTAATGGACAATAGCCAAATGACACCACACTATCAGGGAAGTCAGGCGCAATAACAGAATATCTGCAGAATTCGTTTGAGTGAAACAGAGAATTTTATGGTTATGAACATATCCATTAGCGGTTCAATTTTTGGAAAGCAAAATAAAACTAACCAATGATGCCAGGACAAATAACAGAATCCAGGGGGAGCTTATCTTCAGTTTCATATCTGCAGTTCACCTGAGGGCTATTAATTCTAGTTATTGAAGTATAAAGCAGGGTTCATTGCGGCTGAGTCTGCATGTGAGTTTTCTATGATGGGCAGGTGAACACCAACTGAAGTACCGCAGGCTGGGGGGTCTCAGCTGGTTTCTCTTGGACCAGTTTCCTATTTTTTTCGGAATGGGTCTCTAGGGATCTGTCTCCTTGGATGACAGTGACAGTTTTGCTAACTTCATAACGGGTGATTCCTGGCAGATCTTACAGCTTTTAGAAACTATATTCTTCATTTGGTGAACATAACCGTCTCGTTGAGTTACCCATCAAAAAATAAGACTAATGATGGTCATAGACAGGCCCCTCTAGTTGATAGTTTATGTCACTCCAAAGACAGAGCCTGCTTTCAGGAGATTCACATGAAGCAAAAATATTCAAATGAAGGCAAGATGCCTTTGTGCCACTTTCTTCTGCAGTTTTCTTTTTTAAAGATAATAAGTTTTTATTCAGTTTCGTGTGTTTTTGTCTGAGCAATGCGTGATATTAATAAATATCTTTTTCAGCCGCACATGGCCCCTCCCCCATCTCATCTGAAAAGATATCCAGAGTTTTCCCTCTAGGATGTCCAGGCACTTGGTTGAGAATCAGCCCTGAAGTTTAATTAACTCCAAAAATAGGAGCAGAAGCTATTCACAGACTTTGCTCATCCGTACTCCCTCTCCCTGCTGAGGAGGCAAGCCAAGGACTCATCTGTGAGAGTTAAGGGGTTTCTAAGAGAGAGAGATAAAAGAGAGGAAGATGAAGAAAGGAAGGAGAGCAAGAGAGCAGAACCATGTAAATCTGTAGTCCTCACCCTTCCTAACGCTGCAACCCTTTAATACAGTTCTTCATGGTGTGGTGACCCCCCAAAAAATTATTTTGTTGCTACTCCATAACTGTAATTTTGTTACTGTTACAAATCATAATGTAGATATCTGATGTGTGACCCCCCAAAGGGGTGATGACTCACAGGTTGAGAAACGTTGTTGTAAAGGGTTAAGACAGAAGAAAAGAAAAACAACCAAAGGTAGCCTCTAGGAAATTCGATCATAGGGAATGGGAGAGAGAACTGCAACAATCTTGTTTGAATGGGTAACTATAACACCTATTTACTGGGCTCTCCCCCATGTGGTACAGAGATGTAACAATGATTAGATCCGTGGATGATAGTGAGTGGGTGGGTGAGTAGGTGAATGGATGGGTGGGTGGAGAAATGGATGGGTGGATTGGTGGATGGATGAATGGGTGGATGAATAAATAGGCAAACAAGTATACACTTGTATACACATGCTTAATTTCATTTAAAGATTTAAACATATTTTTAAAAACTGTAAAACCCTGACCCACGTTTCACTGAAGAATCTGAGAAATCATGCCAGTAGGGTCTTCTCCAGGTTAGCAGAACCTGAATCTAAACACAGTTTATTTGCCCTAAATCTCACGTGGTTAATTACACTCCTCATTTGTAAGAAGTGTTATATCTTTTCTTGTTCACATTTATCCCCTAACATGACACCCTTCAGATGATGTTGATGGAACTCACTGGACAACCATTTTTGAGATGTTGTTCCTTTGAACATACTTGTGATTATCTTCAAAGATGACATAACTTCATGTTTTCCGATTGGAGCTAGCTAGGGGAAGCCAGAAGCTACTCAAGGTAAAGCCGATCAGCATTGTGGGTACCACTGCCAGTGAGCTCATCTCTGTTGAAGAGAAATCAGTGTGGTTATTCAACATGTCTTATCAAGCATTTCAGAGAAATTCCCAAAGTTAGGCTGCTGGCAGGTTCTGATCTGAGGTTCCATAATGGCCATAAACACAGGGTCCTAAGATAACCCCTTCGAACATCAACATTGAACTGGTATATTAAGAACACCAGACTTGTGGCAGTCAAGTCACATGTTTCATCCTTCAGAGAAAAATCAATTGAACGTTGTTTTAACTACCGCTGAATCGAATATTCCATAAAAAGAATTTTAAGAACTGGGTGAGAACCTAATAATCTTCGAAGTCAATGTTATTTTGAACATCTCATGCTTTGACTTGTTCTGAGAAGTTGAAGGAAAGATGGTACCGACCTTGGGGTATCATTGCTAATGTACCTCTGACTTCTGTTAGGAGAATACTGACAGACAATGCATTGGGATAGAACATCTGCCAGTCTACTGTTGTGAAGCTGACTGACCTCTGGGCATCTAATAGGGCTGGTTCATTTGAAGAATGGCGTCATACTTGGGCTGGAGAGGTCCGTGTTCACGGTCCATGTGGCAGACACTTGCCTCTGAATGGTTACTGTTTTTCTCAAGAACTGCCAGTTTTCAGTATAGCAATGTGTCGGAGGAGTGCTGAAATGTCACCAGGAAACAAAATCACTGGACAACCCCTTTTCTCTCCATTAGCATTTGGGCAAGCAGAGTAAGGCAGGGGCAGACAAGATAATGGCAGGTTACACGGGAATTTATTTCATTTTATTTTTCCTTTGATAAAGTCCTAATAAAATTAGCAGTGTCCTAATAACAGTGGGGATTATAAAAAGATACATTTATCAACAATGTACAATTTTCCTAGTGGAATCTATAATAAACTTTTCATATGCAAATCTCCTATCAATGAGCACACAAAGGGCAAGACAAAGAGAAGGGAAAATGACATGAAGCTAATTCTCCATCATCTCCCAAAACTAGCAAGACTGAAATACTCCAAGTTAAGGAATGAATATTAAAATTTTTAAATCTATTTTATTTTTCCACTTTTCACATGTGTATGTAGTATGGTGGTGGTGGTGGTGGTGGTGGTGGCATGTGAATGTATGTGCATATGAATGTTTTTGCATGTATATGGGCATGTGTGAGGGGGGTTTGCACATATGTGCATGTGGAGGGTTGGTGTGAGGAACCATTCCTGGCTGTTTTTCCACCTTAATCGGTGAGGCAGGTCTCTCAGTCAAACCCAGAGCTCACAGACATGGCTAGTCTCCCTAGGCAGCATGTTTTAGAGATCACAGGTCTCCACCCCACAAGACTGAAATTACAAGTGGGCTGCCACACCCAACAAGCATTTATGAGTTTCTAGGGAACCAAACTCTGAAGTCTGGTCCTCACACTTGAACAGAGAGTACTTTAACTGTGGAGCCATCTGCCCAGATCTCCAAACTTCATTTTATCCCCTTTCCAGTCTCCTTTCTGTCATGGTTCACTGAAGATTCTTATAAGAAACAAGGCTGCGTCCTCTGAGCTTCAGAGATTGGGTCAAAACCATTAGTGTCTCATTGCCTATCTCACAAGGCTAGCTCTTCTCTTAGGTCCCTCTAACAGTCAAGGCCGCTAGTAATTCAGTCCTCTCTGTCCCCCAAACTCATTTTTCCTGACTCTCCCTCACACATCCTAAGCTGCAAACGGGTCCATTGGAAGTTTATGATACTCTTGCCTCCATCTGACACCCACGCAGATCCCTGCTTCCTCTGGAGCTTTCATAGCCAAGTGCTGCCTCTCCAGGCAGCTTTCATTTCTAGTTCTCACTGAGCTCCCAATGTCTTTTGTGTATTCTGAGCCATCAGCTCAGTATGTGGTCGCAAGCCATCTTGCAGTGCAGAATGTTCTCATGGATACCACCTTCCCGGGAGAACAATAAAGGTCTCACAACATCAATACTGTACCAAGTGAACACATGCAATGAACATTTGCTGATGGACTTGCTGATCTCATGACTTATTGCCTCATCCTATGGAGGTATGCACAGGTCAAAAGTCAAGGAGACTAAGGTGGTAAAAAGAAAGAGGTGAGGGTAGGGAGGTGAGGATAACTCAGTGGATAAGTGTAGTCGAATTTCTAAGCAGTCTTATTAAATAAGAAACATGGCGCCAAATACAAAGGGAATAGCCAAAGAGATCAGAGAACTAGTGAAGAGCCACGCCTACCTTATCTTACCACCTCACTGCTGTTGCTTCCCCAGAGAGCTTCCTGTGTAACCTGTGTTTTTATTGCCTTCCTGTTCTGCTTTCTCATTGGCTTTAAGCCCAGCCACATGACTTCCTCATCACTGCCTGTCTATACAGATCTCCAGGTCTCTATGGTTAGTACTGGGATTAAAGGCTCATGTCACCATGCTTGGCTGTGTCCTTGACCACACAGAGACTCTGCCTGCCATGTGATCGGATTAAGGGCTTGTGCTGCCACCGCCGGACTTCTGCTTATAGCTCACTATGCGACCTCGCTATGTGACCTCTCATCTCCAGGCAAACCTCATTTATTAACATACAAATAAAATCACGTTTCAGCACAATTAAAATATCACCACAGATAAGAACATTTTCTGTACATACATGAGGACCTGAGTTCAGATCTCTACCACTCCCATAAAAATCTATCCACGGCTCCACACATCCCTTTAACTGTGAGGGTCAGAAACAGGAAGACCTCTGGGGCTTGTGGGTTGCCACTCTAGCTTCATAGTCAGTGAGAGACTCGGCCTCAGTGGAATAAGACAGAAGTGACAGGGCAGGACATCCCATGTCCTAAGTGATAGGGAAGGGCACTTGTGCGTATACAACACATATGTATATGCTACACATACACCACACCATATACATACACGCATAAGCACATAAAAATTAAGTAAATAGAGGAAACATCTAACCTACCTACTCTAGAAACTCAACCACTGACATTTATAAAAGAAAAGTTTCGTATGTACATAAAAGGAGGAAATCTACCAATGACTGTTGCAAGCAGCACTGAATGTCTTGAGAAGTGCAACGACTTGATCAAAGCAGCCTCCGTAGGACTCACAGGAACACCCAGGAAAAGCACATTTGTGAACAGAGCTATTTCTTGAATTTTAACTGTAAAATCATGAATACGGTAAGGAGTTCTCCTCCATGTCACGCTTCGCTCAAAGAGTGAATTAAATCCACTCCTGACATATTCGGACACACCAATGGCACTGATCGCTCTTGGTGGTTAAAAAAAAAAAAAGTGAAACTCCAATACCTTCCAAGAACACAGTGATTGTCCCTTCCACACAAGCATTTGAAGTCTCCATCTGTCTTCAAAGGGCTAAAACCGCACTGTGCCCTTCGGGACAGTCCCAAGGAGATGCTGCCTGTGACAAAGATCATGTCAACATTTCTGCCAAACCCAGACAGTCATTACTTGAAAGTGCCAAGTGGGAGGCCTGGACTGATGCTCACCTGGAGACTCAAAACACATGCTATCCCCTGTCTCCATCTCCCTGAAGGAGCCCTGGGACACAGGGTCATTTCTCATCTCCTCGCGTTTGTGGCTGTAGTTTCATAAGCACAGGGTGGGGGATTTGTTCCAGAACTGGTCACCAAGTGATTCTGATGCTGGAATGTGTGCACTAGCATTTTTTTTTTCATCTTTTACTCAGATTTTGGTTGTTTGGGTTTGGTTTAATGTGTGTGTGTGTGTGTGTGTGTGTGTGTGTGTGTGTGTGTGTGTGTGTGTGTTTCTCAGCAACATTTCTGAAAATAACTATGACTTGAGAAGGCTGCAAATTCTTATATGTTAGCAAGGCATGCTTCTAGGAGGTATAGTACCAAAGTAGTATACAATGTACACAGCTAACCCATTCCCACCCCATGAAACAGTCCTGTGTGCTTATGTGTATTTGTTTATCAAACAGCACATAGACATAGAGAAAAATGGCATAAATTTTATTTAAAAGTACAAAAAGGACAGTATGAAAACAAGTAAACTTTACTTTTTCCATAATCGGTATTTTTCAATTATTTAATTTTAGTGAAATTTTTCCTGTCATTAATTTTGTTATACTTTTAACCCATTTTTAAAATCTGTTCTTTAATAATTTCATACATGTATAAAATGAAACATGACCATATCTATCCCCTTCACCTCCCCCCAGTTGCCCCCAACATGCCCCCTCTCAATTTCTTTTCAATAACCAAATCTAGTTAGTGCTACCCATATATGCATGAGTATGGAGTTATCCACAATCCACATGAGTATGGACAACCAAATGAATGGTATAGTATTACTAATTAAAATTCAAACAACTTCACTCAACATATATGTCACACTTAAGTGTGTGTGTGTGTGTATGTATGTATGTATGTGTGTGTGTCCAAGGATCAGTTATGCTTTGAAATTCACTTTAGAAGTCTAGTTAGCATTGGTCAAAATACCTTTGTACCCTCATAGATAATACCTCTACCTTGCATTTTTCTATGTTGAGTTGGACTTTTTTTCCACATGAGAAATATACTTCTATAAGGGGGATCAATTGTTGCTATGGTTTATATTACATGCAACGAGTATTTACTGAATATCAGATACATTTTAGATTCTGTGAAGGAGAGAGGCCCATCCTGCCCTCACGGAGCCTGTAACCTAACAGAGTGGACTATCAATGGGAAGCAAGATTTGTGCTGCTCTGAACGACAGCATTTTTACAAAGGCTTAAAGCACAGCGCTGTCCTATGGACGCAGTGACCCCAGGGACTGAGGAAGTTAACTGTAAGCTGAGTTTTAGTAGAGAGGTTCACAAGGAAAGAGGGAAAGAGGAGATGAGACTTGAAACACCCCAGGCAGGTGGCTGATAAGACTCACGGAGTACACAGTGCAAGTTCTCCTGATCTGAAACTTCAAAGATTCGCAAGACTCTTCCCGCAGTTATATAACAGTTTGTGAGGGGAGGAGACTCTTCCAGGGAGCTGCCTGCAAGTCTCTCCCTGCTCTCTCACCCCTTCCCTCCCACCCCTCCTGACTGGTTGAGGATTGAGGATGCAACCCTAGTGAGTTATCACCCATGCTAGGGTGGGTTTCCCGTGAAACAGCTGCCTTTGAGTCACCCACCCTCTGCTCCGCCTAGAGCAACCCCAGTCCATTCACTGGTTTAAGCTAGATTTGGGTGCAATAATTTATTTTATCAGTTGTCAGTGTCCTATTGAGGTTAATAGATACTATTTATGTCTCTCCCCCCACAAAAAAAATGTCACGTAACAGGTGTCCAGAAAAACCAAAGGACCCAACAAGAAAGACAAAGATGGGTGCAGGGTGAATGGGACCTGGTTGGGGAAAACCCACAGCCCCTTGAGGCTTCTGCAGTAGTCCGTGAGAGGAGTGTCAGCAGAGTGTCTAATAAAGCTCATTAGAGTAATACTCAGAAAGCAGAGGCAGCAGCCCAGTGGGCAGGAGTGAAGAACTGCTGTAGAGAGAGATGAGCCAAATTCAAGAAGATCAATATCAGGATCAAACCCTGAGAGGTGGGACCTTGAAAAAAAACTGGATTTGGGGTCAGAGTGATAGGTAGATAGAGGTAATAACACCATGTCACATTCTGCAAATGTGACAAGACCATAG
This sequence comes from Peromyscus maniculatus bairdii, assembly GCF_049852395.1. NCBI lineage: Eukaryota > Metazoa > Chordata > Mammalia > Rodentia > Cricetidae > Peromyscus > Peromyscus maniculatus. The sequence continues at coordinate 38,794,964 of NC_134862.1, read as the reverse complement.
TTCATTCAGACCTGGAAACAAGCTGACAAAGAAACCTAGAAGTTTCCCCATCAACCATTCACCCACATAGTTTTAAGTAAGAACTTATGCAAAGCTTCAGGCTAAAAGAGCAAGTCTATGAGAACCAACCAGCCAGAACTTGAAAGTAGAATATCGGTCCTGAAAACTTCTGAATTGTCACTGACATCATGAAGACTTCTGAAAATGGAGAATTTATACACATATATTCTGGACACACATGGAAAGGTCCTTTGAGTATAAAATTCATGGGTCTTGGGAGATGGCTCAGTGAATAAGGTACTAACTGTGCAAAAATAAGAACAGGAGTTTGGATCTCTAGAACCCACATAAAAAGCTGATGAGGTATGGCAGCCTCCTGTGGTCCCAGCTTGAGGAAAGCAGAGATGGGTACCAGGGCAGGCTGGCTAGCTAAAGAAGCCAGAAACAGAAGCTCCAGGTCCAGCAAGAGACCCTGCCTCAACACATAAAGTAGAGAGGAATTGAAGAAAACATCCAGTGCCAGCTTCATGTCTACACACACACATACACACACACACACGTGTGTGTGTGTGTGTGTGTGTGTGTGTGTGTGTGTGTGTGTGCCCATGCATATGTGGATATGCACATGCACACATAGGACATGTACACATAAAATGGAAGTCACAATGAATGCTCATGTTATAGAATAAACAGACCTGTCAGTTGCTGCAGAAATGTATATTAAGACTTCAGAAAGCATAGCCCTGCTTGTGAGGATGCCAGGGGTCTTTTGAAAATCTTCATTGAACAGGAACCCCTGAGGTTGATATTGATTGGACAAGATCAAACAGACGGCTTTTATCCCTCTACCCCCACCCCGAGTGTCCACTGCTTTACTATATACTTAAAAGATAATTCATTTAATCACTTTAACCCTTGTTTTAAAAAATCAGTGGATGATAATAAAAAATTGTTTGTTCCTAAATAATTCTTACACAGAAAAATAATCAACCCCTGAAGCTCTTGGATCCCATTTTCAGTGGTGCCCCAGGGCTATGGTCTGCCTGTGGGAATGCTTTTCTCTTGGCTGCCACGATTTGCAATAGACACCTTCCACGGTGGCCTCTCAGCATACAATTTTATTTTTAATGTCACAGGCTCCAACTCCAAATAACATTGCCAAATTCCTCTCTTCTGTGACATAATCTCCTCTTTCCTATTTGAATAGACACTTTCTTCTGGGCCTATTATAAATCACACAAGGGAGCAGCTGGGGGAGAGAAATAGGTGCATTACAGATGTTCTGGAAACACGAAAATTCTGAGCAGACAGAAGAGGTGCCAATGAAGAAATTAAATATATGGGCCAGGGCTCGCTGTGCATAGCCTTAATGTCCCTGTGACACATGATTTCCAGGCAATGGGGTTTAATAAATCCAGGCCAAATGGATGGGGGCTGGGCTTTCAGTCGCCAGATCTAGTGCCTTGGCTTCAAGGCGCTGGCCTGTAGGGGAGCCAGGGCCAGGCACAAGCTGGCATTCTCTCCGATACAGCTGAAGATCAATGGACAATGAAGCCCAGAACAACTGTTTCACAGTATATGCGAGGATACCCCCTGTCATGGACCAATCTGACTATTTCTGTGCCTAAAATTAGTTCTTTGGACACAACCTGCTCTCGTCTGTCATGTAGAAATAAATGCTTGTTCTCTATGGTATCAAGCATTTGGTTTTCAGAGACAAGCAGAAGAGATATGGGGATGATTTTTGAAATGTTCTCACTAGGGAAACTGAAACAATATTTGCCTCTCACACAGTTCATATCTAACTAATGCAGAACTCTGGCCGCAGGTATTGGGGATGACCTTTTGTCTGAGACATCCACCTGCTCAGGTCTGTGTTCATTCCCCTGTGGGCAAGTCCTGGCTTAGGTCAAATAGCTTCCCTTGTGTCCAAATATACCACTGAGGCAGCAGTAGAGCTCTATCTACCTGGGTTCCCAGCCCCTTACTGCCTGTGCCACTCTTGTTTCTGTTTCTCTACGCCTCTGTCTTTCTGTACACACACACACACACACACACACACACACACACACACACACACACACACACTTCCACTCTAACTAGATGCCACTCTTCTTTTTTTTAATTAATTAATTAATTTATTTATTTTACAATACTATTCAGTTCTACATAATAGCCACAGATTCCCTTGTTCTCTCCCTTCCTGCCCCCCTCCCCTTCCCCCCAGCCCACCCCCCATTCCCACCGCCTCCAGATCAAGGTCTCCCCCGAGGACTGGGATTGACCTGATAGACTCAGTCCAGGCAGGTCCAGTCCCCTCCTCCCAGGTTGAGCCAAGCGTCCCTGTATAAGTCCCAGGTTTCAAACAGCTAACTCATGCAATGAGCCCAGGTCCTGGTACCACTGCCTAGATGCCTCCCAAACAGATCAAGCCAATCGACTGTCTCACCTTTTCAGAGGGCCTGATCCAGTTGGGGGCCCCTCAGCCTTTGGTTCATAGTTCATGTGTTTCCATTCATTTGGTTATTTGTCCCTGTGCTTTATCCAACCTTGGTTTCAACAATTCTCGCTCATATAGACCCTCCTCTTTCTCACTAATTAGACTCCCAGCGCTCCACCAGGGGCCAAGCCGTGGATGTCTGCATCCAGATTCCTCAGTCCTTGGATGGGGTTTATGGCACAACTATTAGGGTGTTTGGCCATCCCATCACCAGAGTAGGTCAGTCCCGGCTGTCTCTCGACCATTGCCAGCAGTCTTTTGTGGGGGTATCTTTGTGGATTTCTGTGGGCCTCTTTAGCTCTTTGTTTCTTCCTTTTCTCATGTGGTCTTCATTTACCATGGTCTCCTATTCCTTGTTCTCCCTCTCTTTTCTTGATCCAGCTAGGTAGATCCCACTCTTCTTAAAGTGGGGTCCATAGTTTGCATTCTACCTTTGCAGCATCTTATGAGAACACTGTGATGTTTCCTCCCTGTGATGACAATGAGGAACACTTGTCCAGACCCATCTCAGCAGTCTCAGTGCCTGTCTCTGACTGATCTGCACAGCTCAAGGAAGGAAAATTCAACCCCCCTGTATCTTTTATCCACAGGGATGGTCAAATGAATCCCAGCCTTGGGCACTCTGAACAGGACCCACAATAAGAATACAGTTGTCTTTATTTAGTTTAGATGTATGCTGAGAAGACTGGTAAATTCATCTGGCAGTCCTGTATTTCCTCAAGACAGGGTCTTAGGTATCCCAGGTGAGATTTGAACCCAGTCTGTGGCTGTGGTTGACCTTGAACTCCTGATCCTCCTGCTTCTATCTCCCAAGTGCTGGGATTACAAGTCTGCACCGCCATGTCTGGTTCATGCGCTGCTAGGGAAGCACTGTACCAAATGAGGCACCACCTCCATCCTAACAGTCCTGTTGTAAATAGCGTGAAGAGCTAACTGACTGTTACTCCTAACAGCTGCACCAGTTTACACCCCTAGCCGTGTACAAGGATTCTCTTTTCCCCACATCCTCCCCAGCACTCGCTTATCACTTGTGCTTTTAATCAGAACTCTCCCAACAGGTGTTATGAACTATCTTATTGCAGCTTTAATTTTCATTTCCTCTAGTTACTAGTAATCCCGGAACACATTTTCCTACTCCTCAGCTGCCTTTCATTTTTTTTCTGATAAATGTCATTTGTTGAGGGTTTTTTTTGCTTACTTTAAATCTGATTATTTCCATGCCCTTGAGTGTACACACACACACACACACACACACACACACACACTTGAAATAGAATTACAGCACTTACCCCCTTCCCTTTCCTCCATCTAGCCCCTCCCAGATCCACTCCTTTCATCTCCTCTCATCCCCCATTCTCAAATTGATAATTTTCTTTTATTATTATTCTTACACACACACACGTACATGTGTGTATTGTGGTGGTATTGTGTTCCCCAAAATATTGTGCACCCTAATAAACTTATCTGGGGTCAGAGAACAGAACAGCCACTAGATATGGAGGCCAGAAAATAGTGGCACTCACGCCTTTAATCCTAGCATTCCAGAGGCAGAGATCTGCCTGGATCTTTGTGAGTTCAAGGGCACACTGGAAACAGCTCGGCATGGTGACTCATGCCTTTAATCCCAGGAAGTGACAGCAAGAAGCAGAAAGGTATTTAAGGCATGAGGACGAGGAGCTAGAGCTGGTTAAGCTTTTAGGCTTTTGAGCAGCACAGTTCAGCTGAGATTCATTCTGGATGAGGACACAAGCTTCCAGTCTGAGGAAACAGGATCAGCTGAGGAATTGGTGAGGTGAGGAAGCTGTAGCTTGTTCTGCTTCTCTGATCTTCTAGCATTCACCCCAATACCTGGCTTCAGGTTTGATTTTATTAATAAGAACTTTTAAGATTCGTGCTACAGTGTATAAATATATAAATACAACCTACTGAGTCCATTTTGTTGTATGTGTGTATATGGTTTCAGAACTGACCACTTTGTCTTGAACAACCAATTAAGGAGATCATCTCTGAGAAGTAGTAATTCTCTCTCTCAGCAGTCATTAGTTCCCTATCATTCTTTATCTAGGGGTCAGACCTTGTAAGATTTTTTCCTTACATGTTAGCTTGTCTATTGATATTGCCACTGTTCTTATCTTGTCTGTGCAGTCATTTCTAGGAGAGACTGTGTCACCACAGACTTCCTGGCCTTCTGGCCCTTACCGTCTTTCTGCTCCCATGCTATGATGTTCCCTATGCCGTAGATGCAGGAGCTGTGATGTATATGTATCTATTGGGGCTGGGCTCCCCACAAGCTATGGATCTCTGCTCTGTATCCAGTTGTTTTCTGTGATGGTCTCCATGTGCTGTTAAAGAAGTTCTTTGATGAGAGGTAATACCTCTGCTTATCAGTATGTGTAAAGATAAGGTTTAGAATGTAGTAAGGAATTATGCTAGTCTATCAGAGTGGCATTAGTAGATTTTTTTTCTAAGGTTCATGATCTCACTAGCCCTGGAAATTTGGCTGGGTTTCTAATACCAGGCATGACTTCTCTTCTGTTGAGGGGCCCTACAGTCCAATTAGACAGCTGCTAGTTACCACCGACATCTGAGTGCCACCCACTGCATCTGTATGGGTTTGTTGTCACACTGGCCATCATTGTGGCTCATAGGTGCTGTATCTGGTAGGACTATTAATTGTTTTCCTCCCTTGGCAACTTGCATCACATCTTCCAGTACCTTGGAAGCTAAACAGAAGGGAAGAGACTTTCACATTAGATCCAGCCTGAATAATCCAAGTCCGGTGTCCTGTGAGTGCAGTGTCTTCTACAGTAAGGACCTGTCTTCCACCCCTGACAGGCAAGCAAGGGCCACCTCAATCAATAATCTATATTGTTTGGGGAGTCATTTGAACAACCCTGACCAATCATTCTAATTCTCATGCCTGGTACTAGAGTTTTTGTTAGTTTATGGTTCTTATGGGTAGCATGATCAGCTCAACTGGAGATATATATTATAATATAGTAAATATAAGATAATATGATTCCTTGAGGCTTTATCAAACAACCTTAGTGTTATTTCTCCCTCATGTCTCCTTTTCCTTCTGCTTTGACCTCTCTTCCCCTTCCCAGTTGGAGCCCCATGCCCATTTTTCCATTTTCTGCTCCATATCACCTGTATCCTACTATTCCTCTATCAATCCTACCCCTTCTCCTACCTCAGGTCCCTCTCTCTAGACCAGTGGTTCTCAACGTTCCTAATGCTGTGACCCTTTAAGACAGTTCCTTATGTTGTGGTGACCCCCAACCATAACATTATTTTCATTGCTTCTTCATAATTGTAACTTTGCTACTGTTATGAATCATAAGGTTAATATCTGATATGCAAGATATCTGATACACGACTGTCAAAGGGGCCATGACCCACAGGTTGAGAACCATTTCTCTATACTTTCCTGGTTACTGTGGTTGCTCTGTGTTATGTACTTACATCTGAATGTTTGAAGCTATGAACTGCAGATGAGAGAAAATATGTGACTTTCATCTTATATATTTTGAATTTGACACTTTATCAGATGCATAATTTTAAATTGTAGGTCATTTCTTCTCTCACATAGCACTATTCACAATATCCAAGGATTAGCAAAAACTCAGTATTCACAAACAGATGAGTGGATAATGACAGTATTTGATGTAACCACAGTAGAATACTACTCAGCCTTGCAAAAGAAGGAAATTTGTCTGTTATGATCATATGAATGGCCTGAGGATGTAACGCTAAGAGAAATAAGACAGGCACTGAAAAGCAAATATTGTTTAAGCTCATATGTGGAAAATGGAAACCGATGGGTTTAGAGAATAGCCTGGTAGTTATCAGGGAGTAGGGATTGGGAAAGTGAGGAAAGTTGTTCAAAGGACGCATCATTAACCAGATACAAGTAGATACTTGAAATTTTCTAAATGAAGAGTTGTTGATGATTCCAAGTCTGCCCCTCCTAACTAATAACTATGCAAAATGATGAATATCCACTTATTTCATGCTATGTTTCATAATATACCCTTTTAACAGAACATCATAGCCTGTGTTCACATTTCAGCCTAGATATCTGCAAACACACATCCTTTCCTGGTATCTGGTACAAGGTCAAGGTCAATGCTCTCATCTTGCACAGATATTGCAAACAGTGAAAAATGTGTACAATTTTTAATCTGTTAATTATACATCAAAAAACTATACAATGAGTGAAATATTTCTGACTTTTTGGTGGGAGAGATACTTGAAAGGTACCATCCAAGTAGTCTCAAGGCTCTCTAGTAAATAAATGGGCACAGGGACCAGCAGCCTGTTTCCCCTACAGAACAAAATCCAGGCATAGGAATGCTTTGAGATGGCCTAGGCATTTGCCACAGTAAGCTGCATTCTAGAGCATATGGAATTTGTCAACTGTTGTAATGCAGTTGAAATACACAACTAAATAACCCACAAGCTTATGAAACATGAGTGGAAAAGTAAAAATAAAAAATAAGGATAGGTTGAAACTTGGGAAAGATTCCAAAGTTGTACCTAATTAGGTGGCACTAAAAGAGCTGTAAGACCTGAGAAGTGATCACACATGACTAGAAGGGTTTATGTGCACTTTCTATTTTACGAAGTTCTAAGTTCCTCGATCTCAAGAGAGAAAAGAGGCACTGTTTGCAATATCTGTGCAAGAAGAGAGCATTGACCTTGACCTTGTACCAGATACCAGGAAAGGATGTGTGTTTGCAGATATCTAGGCTGAAATCAACTGGCAGAGCTATGGATGCATCATTTTTTTTTCAGATTCCCATTTTAAAGTGATCTTTACATTTAAAGCAGCTGCTAGGAGCTGGGGAGAGGTTAGTCAGTGAGATGCCTACTTTCCAGGCATGAAGATACGAGTTTCATGCCAAGAACCCACACTAAAAGGAAAAAGCTAGGGGCAGTGTGCCTTCATAATTCAAGTACTGGGGGAGGTGGGGACAAGCAGGTCTCTGTGGCTCACTCCCTAGCCAGCATCACTTAATTGGTGAGTTCTAGGCCAGGGAGAGACTCTATCTTAAAACACAAGATGAACAGCATCTGAAAGACAGCAAAGTTGACCTGTGCATGAGCAGCTGCGTACACAGATGTGCCTGAACACACAATACACAGCAAAGTTGACCTGTGCATTGACAGCTGCATGCACAGATGTGCCTGAACACACAATATACAAATAAATATTCATCTACCAGTCCTATTAACATCATAGAAAAAGGTTCCCACCAACTGTTTACCCTACACAGCTCTGCTGAGAAAATGCTCAGAACTCGGGAATGTCAAAACATTAGGGGTTGCCTCATGACTTGGCACATAAAATGTAACAAGAAGACCAGTGCTTGAAACTTCCTCTCTGCTAGTTTTCATTCTCTCTCTCTCTCTCTCTCTCTCTCTCTCTCTCTCTCTCTCTCTCTCTCTCTCTCTCTCTCCCTTATGTGTGCTTTTGAAAGTTTCTAGGTCCATATAGAATATTGATAAAAATAAAGTACATAATTAAAATCAATAGTAACAAATAGAAATCATAAATCACACCTGCCCAGCTGAATTCTTCACTACAGCAGGTCACCACGCAGACTGGCCACAGTCACGCTCCAGTTCTCAAACAGTCTGTTGAGCAAACAGCATGCTTGAGGTCTGGAGCCATGGTTCTGGGAAAATTAGACAAGGCCTCTTTTCTTGAGTTTATATTTCAACATTTGATGCCAGCCAAGCTATATTTAGTTCTTTATCAACACAATGAAACAGGATTAAGGTGGAGAACAAAAGGTAGGAACACAACCAACTTCATGCTTCCTTCCTTTGGTAATTCCATGTTCGCTGTCATCTAAGTTTCCTTTTCTGTTGCTGTGATAAAATCCTCTGACAAAGGCCACTTAAGGGTGGAAGGAGTTATCTCTGCTCAGAGTTCTAAGTTACAGCCTGCTAATGCAGGGGGGAGTCACAGGTACAGGGGGAGCTGGAGGAGCCAGTCACACAGTAAGGCCACCTTCCCTCCTCCATTCCTACACATTTGAGGTCCTTCTGCCTAGGGAATGACACTGCCCACAGTGCACAGGTCTTCCCATTTAAAGAATGTAATCAAGATAATACCCCTCCAACATGCCCAGGGGCCCATCTCACGGGTGATTCTACCATCTGTCAAGGTGACATCTGTCAAGGTAACATCCAGATGGATACTAGAGAGTGAAGAGCAGGAAAGCAAAAATATTTTGTAGACTATGACTATAAAAGTGTTTTCCTGAGATTCATAAACCTCAAGATCTTAGCAAGTTTTGTTAACTGTTTTGTAGTTTGTAGAGACCAAAGCTCGGAGATGTAGAATAAGGTAATAATCATTAGAAGCAGGGTCAGGACCAGAAACTAGGTACCTTGACTGATTTCTTTCTTGAACTCTATGTGTTCATATCCTCTTTCTTTGATTAACATTCTTCCTTTCTGGTTCATACCCCCAAAAGATCTTGAGAAAAATTAACTATTCAGAACCCTGAAAATAGGTTTCTTAAAAAAGCCAGATTTCCACGATCAGTCAGTTTGAAATTTTTAGCAAGTCAAAGGAAGCTTTAACAAGTTGAATAAATTGTCAAGTTATCCAGAACCCGTGCCAATTCTGTGACTTTGGGTAGACAAAACACTTGTAAGTTCTGAGAGATTTATTCACTGAGCTATCTGATTTTGGAACACAGACTTCAATTACTGGAAGAAAATCTAGTCAGAATCTCATCTGAGTTTCTTTCATTCGGCACATATTCCCTCTCCTCCTGGAGAAAGCAAGGACTGATGGGATTATGGGAATCCCCACTGTCTTCTGTTACATTGGTCTCCACACAATTCCATTCAGCCAATGTTTCAGGGGTCCCTACTGTTTGCAAGGCACTAAATGAACACCCACAGTGTGTGAAGCTATTGTGAAAATGAGGGAAAGGACCCCACACCTCGTAGAGCTCCTGGCCATACAGAACCGTACCCAAGTGACAACGACAGAGGGGACTGAGGTGAAGGAGTAGAAGAGGCAAGAATGGTTTGGAGGCTGCAGGGCAGTGGTGGCACACGCCTTTAATCCCAGCACTTGGGAGGCAGAGGCAGGCAGATCTCTGTGAATCTACAAAGTAAGTTCCAGGAAAGCCTGGGCTGTTTCATGGAGAAACACTGTCCTGAGAAACAAAACAAAACAAAATACCCCCCGCCCCCCCCCCCCAAAAAAAAAACGAAAGAAAGACTGGTTTGGAGAGCTTGGGGATATGCTCATCAGTTAAGCACACTGGCTGCTCTTGCAGAGGACCCAAGTCTGGTCCCAGCACCACGTGGTAGCCCACAGCAATCAGTAACTCCAGTTCCAGAGGCTCCAGTGCCCTCTTCTGGCCTCTCTGAACACAAAGCACATATACGGTGCACATACAAGAATGGAGGCAAAATACACATAACAAATAAAAATAAACAAATCTTTTTTTAAAATAATGGCCTGGCGAGCTGGTGGGGGAATAGCATTGTCAGTAAAAATGCTTGTGGCACAAGCATTTGGAGGTGAGTTCACATCTCCAGCACCAAATAAAAAGCCAGGTTATGCACATACTTGTAATTCCAGCAGGGGGGTTGGAACTAAGATCTCTGGAACTCACCAGCCAGCCAGTCTAGCAAATCAGTGATGTCTAGGTTTTGTGGGAGACACTATCTCAAAAGATTCCACGGAGAACAATACAAGATGTTTGATATGGACTTCTGGACTGCTCACATAAGCACAGACACACATACTCTCACATATTTGCACAAACACACACACACACACACACACACACACACACACACACGACATGCTTATGCTTATATTGTAGGGAGGAAGTCAAGAAGGAAGGAAGCCATGAAGTCAGAAAGGACAGAGAGAGAAAGACAGGGTGGATAGAGACACAGAGAGGAGTTGGGACACAGAGACTGTAGATACACATTCAAGGGAAGTAGAAGAAGACTCCATTATGGAGAACACACACAAAGCCGGTAGATAATAAGACGTTATATTTTTTTTTTTCTGCTCCTCACCTCTGAAAATCTTCCAAATCGCTATAACTAACATATCATCCTTTTCCACCCTTGAATTTATCCTTCTCATCCACCTCACTAGTAACCTTCTAATTCCTTGGCTGAAGCATATCTATTTCTCCCTTTGCAAACCCTACTGTCCTGACGGACTTGAACTCCTCTGGCTTGCCACATCTGCTCTCTCTACATGCCCCCTAGTCACGCTGGAACCTTCCTCCCAGTCTCCTTGTTCTCATCAGAGCCTTGCTCCCTCTTTTGGGGTACCCATATATTTCACCATGTCTAAGCTTCTAACTTTTACTTAACACTGAGGAAATATAAATTGAAATTCTCAGTTTCTATCTTTTTCCAAGATCATCTGTGGAAGGCTACAGATGCCACAGACTCAATGCAATCTGACACTCCATCTTTCTTTGTAAGTTTCCTCTGACTCTCTCCAAAAGTTCCTCCACTTCTGTACCTTTTATATTCTAGTGTCATTGCTGGGAATGTTTTGTACATATTGCCTAATGAAAAAATTAAGCCTTAAATTATCAATTCCCATCATCACTTGCTCTGTGGCAAGCATGAGCCAATATTGCGTTCTGAAAAAATAACAGGTAAAACTCTGAATCCTGGCTCCAGCATTCACAATGAAGTATCCAACCTCAAGCCCAGTAAGCTCACCCTCCCTTACCTGTAAAATCTTCCTCAGTGGATTATAAGATTCAACTAAGGAGATGTGTTGAAGACCCTCATGCAAGAAATGGTAAATAGAAAGTCCTCTACATGTATATGTCATCCAAGCCTGGGTTATTAGTATGTACCTGTGTTCCAGGCTCATTGATTTAAACCTCCATCATGCATTTATAGGTGTTTCACACTCTTGAGATTGGAGCCAGCTCAACACCCACCTTTAAATGTACCAGGCTTTCTTTCGGGCCACCAACCAGCTCTTAAATCATTGACACAGGGACTTATTGTTAGTTATGAGTGTTTGACCTTAGCTTGGGCTTATTTCTTGCTAGCTCTTATAACTTAACCTGTTTCTCTTCATCTACATTTTGCCTCGGGCCTTTTTACCTTTCTCTCTGAATATCCTACTCGGAGTTTGCTGGCTGGTCCCAGGTGTCTCACTCTCTTTCTCCCTTGTTCTCTCCTCTCTTCTTTTTCTCTCATTCTTCTCAAGCCCAGATTTCTCCTCCTGTTTATTCTCTCTGCCTGCCAGCCCTGCCTATCCATCTTCCGCCTAGCTATTGGCTGTTTACTTTTTGTTAGACCAATTGAGTGCCTTAGGCAGGCAAGATGAAACAGCAATACATCTTTTCATAATTAAACAAATGAAGCATAAACAAATGCAACATATCCTTACATTGTTAAACAAATGCAGCATAAGCAAATGTAACACACCTTTACACAGTTAAAGTGATATCCCACAGCATAAACAAATGTAACACATCTTTGCCCAAATAAAATAATATTCCACAACATTTAAGTGTCTGTCCTTCAACTTCTGTGAATGGGAAGACAATGGTACTATCCAGAAGAACTGAGGCACTAGGGATAAAATAACATGAAAAAACTCAGTGTAGGGAGCATCAGTTCATAAGGAGCAGTAGAGAGGCAAGAATTGGGGGTGTGCCTGGAAGTGGAGGAAAGAGGGAGTTCATATATGAATGACAGAGGAAATGAATGAAGAGAAGGGGGCACTGGGTTACATCAGGACAGTTCAGTGGCAGAAAGGAAGGAAGGAAGGAGGGGAGAGATTCTCAGAAGAATCCGTGGTGCCAAATACAAAAGAAGTTCCTAGAATTGAAACATAACAAACAAATTCCTGGATTTTGGTTAAGGGGGTAGAAAATAGCTTTGTCGGAAGAGCAATATCAAACCAGATTGCAAGGGATGAGAAGTGAATGGGTAAGAAACAGAGGGGATGTCTCCAAGGTAACTAAAGAGCAGCCCGGTACCCACGTGTGCTCCAATGTGCCAAGTTTTCGGGCCCTGATTTGTAACAGCAGCAGCAAAACTGAGGCCGGAGCCCAGGCTCACAGCCTGTCTCCCAGCTGCCAGGGTTCCACATGGACACTAGAAGATGCGTATGTCTTTTGTGTCCCTCTCTCCTCCCCATCCTCACCTCCAGTGCAACTACATGGCTACGTGGCTCCTATCCTTGCGGCCACACTCTGTGAAAACCTGATGACTTCCTGCCCCACATGGATGACGGTTTCATCACTCACAGAGCTGAGGAGGCAACCAGGCAAGCAGCTTCTCCCTCGGTTAATTTTAATCAACAGTCAGCCTTCCATGCTGGAGGAGAGGTGATGGGACCTGGGAGGGGGCTGTGAGGAAATGGTCTTCTACTAGTCAGGGGTCAGGGGGAGGCTAATTAAAGTCAGACAGGATCATGGTCCTTAGGAAAGTAGATTTTTTTTTTGTTAGACTTCCTACCCTCCACTCCAAGACATGGAGTTCCTGAAAGGAAAGCACAAAATCCTGAGCCCAGCTTTGATTATTTAATTTCTTTAATTAATGACTTGGCTAGATTTATGCAAATTAAAATTGAAGATGGCACAAAAGAGGAAAAGAGCCACTTGGAGCCCTGGACCAGGACCTCAGAATCCCTCACCAGCCAGGGGGTGATGGAAACTAATGAGATTAATTTTAATTAGAAAAATATAAAGCCCTGTCCTAAGAGTGAGGGAAAGTACAGAAGAAATACAGAACAGAAGCAAGATGACAATATTAAATCAATATATGCTTTAAAGAAAAACAGAAAGAAAAAGAATTGCTGAATATTCTCTAAAACACAAAAAAAGTTACAAGGAATATTAAACATTTTGAGAGTAAACACCTAAAAAAAAAATAGGAGCAGGGTCAGTGGGATGGCTCAGTAGATAAAGGGACTTGCCTCCAACACTACAGAGGTGAGTTCGATCCTCAGGACCCATACAGTAGAAGGAGAGAACTGACTTCTGCAAACTGTCCTCTGACTTCAATATTTACACCATAGCACAAGACACATACACACAAATAAGTAAATAAATTAATTTAATTTTTTTTAATCTTGAAGCAATCTGTAACTTGCAATAGAGACAAGAATAAGCACCTTAAAGATCTAACAAGAAAACAGGAAGGGAGAAGAATAAAACAGATGACGTGCAGTCATCCAATTGTGTGTATTTTAGTAAGTACAAATGAATAAAAGCCTGAGTTTCAGGCATGAAACCCTGGACCTCATCCTCAACACTGCAAAAACTGGGTGTGGTGGCTCACACCTGTAATCACAGCACTGGGAGGGAGAGGCAGGAGAATCAGAGGTTCAAGGTCATCCTCAGCTCCATAGTCAGGTGGAGGTCAGACTGGGATACATCAGGCCTTGTTTCAAAAAAAGAAATCGAATTATTGAATTGGGGAGAGAACTAAGTCAGTAAAGGGTTTCCTGTTTAAGCATGAGGACCTGAGTTTTGTTCCTGGAACCCGTGTGAAAAAGTTGCCTGTGATGACAGATACTTGCAATCTGAGCCCTGGGGAGGGAGGGGGGGGGGGTCCCTGGGGCTTACTAGCCGGTCAGACTTCCAGACAAAACAAGGCAAGTGGCACCTAAGGAGATTGACTCCCTGACTCCACACACACATGCAACTGTACACACAGGTACACACACACACACACATGTATTTGTACACACAGGTATACACATACACACACACACACACTTATGCACCTGGACACACAGGTATATATACACACACATGTACCTGTACACACAGTTAAACACACACACACACACACACACACACACACACACACACACATGCACCTGTACACACAGGTATACACACACATGCACCTATACACACAGGTACACACACACACACATGCACCTGTACACACAGGTATACACACACACACACACACACACACACACACACACAGGAGTGAAGGAAGGAAAAGAGGGTGGGAGAGGGAAAGAGAGAGAAACAGACAGCACAAATTCAGAATATAAAACTGCAATTTTAAAATAATCTTTATTTTATTATATTGTAATATAATAAATAATATTATTTCCTTCTTTTCCTCTCTCCAAACTCTCCCCTTGCTCTTTCAAATTCATGACCTCTTCTTCTTTCATTGTTGTTACATGTGTGTGTGTGTGTGTGTGTGTGTGTAATTTCTAAATGCATAAGTACAATGCTCGGTCTATAGAATGTTACTTGTATTTATGTTTTCAGGGATGACCATTTGGCATTGGTATGTTCTTCCCCGGGCGGGGCAGACGGTTTCTCCCAATCTCGGTATTCCTTAGTTCCCTGTAGTTCTTTGTATAGGGCTGAGGCCTTGTGAGCTCTCCCTTGTCCACGTTGGCATGTCTATTGGTGTCATCCCTGCTCAGCTCATGTTTAGGCAGTTATGTTGGTGGGATTCATGGGTGTAGCTTCTGACATTTCCAGAATACACACTCTCCCAGCAAACTCCTGGTTCTTTGGCTCCAACAATCTTCCTGCACCCTCTCCTGTAATGATCCCTGAGCCTCAAGTGCAGGCACTGTGTTGAAGATGCATCAGTTGGGACCAGGATCCACAGTTCTGCATTTTGATCAGCTGTCATTTTCTGTAATGGTCTCCAATTGTTGCAAAGAAAAGTTCCCTTGATGAGGGGTGAGAAGTACACATATCTGTGGATATGAGGACAAATATTTAGAATGTAGTTAGGGATTATGCTAGTCAAATCGAATTTTTAATGACCCAGGTATGTTGCCATACACAAGAGACACCCTTAAAATACAATAGCACATAAAAGCACAGGTAAGTAAATTTTAAAATGTGCAAGAAAAAAAATCTCAGCAGAAAAATTCTAATGTTGTAATATTTTTACACAATAAAATATATTTTAAAGTAGAAAGCACCAACAAGAAAAAATAAGGCCACTACCTATTAATCTAAGAAACAGTTAACAGTCATCAAATTACATGCAGAAACATAGGTTAAGAGACCGATTTAATAGTAGTTCATGAGGAAATAGTGGTTCTTTTTTTTTTTCATAAGTGTAGCGAGGACCAATGTGTCAGCAAGATTGCTGGCAAAACTCCCTGAAAATGTTTGGTGTGCATAGCAGGGTGACTGTAGACTGCTTTCTCTGCCCTGCCAGAACTGGTGTGGAGTGGGGAGTTCTAGCCTGGGTATGCCATGCTGAGGCAGACTGTGCCCAACTGGAAGACTTTCAGCAAAGATCAAGCAGGATGTAGTTTTAAAAAGCTCGGTTTGAGATGCAGTTGAAGGACAATAGATAACGGGCAAGAAACGGGGAGAGTATAGAAGTGGATGTCAGCCAAAGTGGCCAGAGAAGCAGGCAAAGCCTGGGGCGGAGCAGATCTTATTACAGTCAGCATTCAGAGGCTCATCTACGTCTATAAAAATGTAAGACGTCACTTGCAGAGTAGAGAGAGAGCTCAGTCCATCAAATATTCATCATGAAAGCAGAAGACCTGAGTTCAAACCCCAGAACCGGTGGCAAAGGTACGGTGTTGTTTGCTTGTAATCCATCCGTGGTGGGTGGGATACAGGTGGATCATTGCATCTCACTCGACGGCCCACCTCACCTAATTGCCAAGTTTCAGGACTGTAAAAGACCCTGTTCAAAAAAAATGCCTGAGAAATGACACCCAAGGTAGACTTTTGGCTTCCACATGCACTTCCACACACATGTGCACATGCACACACGCAGACAATCACACACACATGATCACAGGGAGGGGGGAGGGAGACAGAGAGACAGACAGACAGACAGATCTCTGCCATCATCACTTAAAACTTTAACCAGAAAGTCATGCTGCAAAACAAATGACCCCAAAATTGTTGGATCTCACAACAGCAAACGTTCACCTGTCACTCACTCACTCTACAGTCCACTCTCGATGGATCGTTGCCATGACTACTGCATCTTCACTTTAGAGCCCAGTCTCTAACCAGAACTACCATCCCGGCAAAGAACAGTACAAATGACTTCTTGGTCTTCAAGCTTCTGGTCAGAAAGGACATCCTTTCTACTCTCCTCTCGTAGGTTGGATTCAGTCACATGGCCAAGCCCAGGGTCAACAATGGAAAGGTGACCACACGTGGCTGACCAGAAAAATATTCAACCTCAGCATTCAAACTTGGCCCTTCTACTCAAGAACTTTTAACAAAATGGTTTACATCTCTGAATTTCACTGTCTTTGTCTATTGTGTAGGGATGAGGGTTCCTGGGCCATGAACTTGCTGTGAAGATTAAATTAAATCATGCTGTTCATATCTGGTACATGGCTCAGTGCACAGTAACTGCTTGATAAAATGAACTACTACAACAAGTTGCAAGCTGCTTAAGTGCAGGTACCTCTTACCTGTTCTTTACCTCAACAGAGCACTGAGCAGACTACAGCATCAACAGATGCTAAGGAGATGAATAATGAATGGATGTACGTTCATTAAGAAAATTTAAGACTTAAGTAAGTGTATCCAGGATCTGTACAGATGGCTCAGGGGTTAAGATCCATGTACTGCTCTTGCAGAAGACCCAAGTTCACTTCCCAGAATTAATATAGGGTGGGTCAAACAGTCTGTAACTCCAGCTCCAGGGGATCTGATGTTTCTGGCCTCTGCAGGTACCTGCACTCACATTCACAACCCCACACAGAGACAAGCACAGACACACATACATATAGAATTTGAAATAAAATAAGTATTTTTGAATAAAAGATACCATGATGAAGAAAATACTCTCTCATTATGGCTACTGTCAGGGAAAAGAGGCCAACTCCCTACAAGCAATCTTTGGGTCACACCTTTCCTGCTCTGGTTCACACCCAACACTAAAATCAAAGCACAGTGGTCACTCTTTGGACAACTAGGCACTGTTTCCGAAGAGCCTTGCTGTGTAAGAAGGGACGCTGTGTGGAGCGCATTATCTAGACAAAAATCCTGGATTGTGGTGGGAGCCTTTTTGAGAGTTGTTAAGGTTTCATTTGAAGATCCATAATTAAAATTTATACCAGGAGATATGAAAAAATAATCGCAATTAAGGCCCACCTTGACTAAATGTAAAATCCTAACTACTTCCTCTCTATATCCCTCCTTCAGCCATATCAACCACATATTGAATTCGCTTGCATACTATAAATTTTTCATTACTATAGAGCACTCCCAATTTACATGCCTTATTATTGCAAGAGTTTGCTACAGGTAAGAGAAAAATTAATATTCAAAAACTGAGGCTCTTTAAAATTTAGCATATTTATATGTTTCTTGTGCTTTTTTCTGTGGCTTTTTTATTTTATCTTCTGGTTTGGTTTTATTTTATCTTATTTCATTTGATTGTTATTTTATAGATACATGCTTTCTAAGGAAAGAGAAAAAGAGATGGTGTTGATTTGGGTGGGTAGGGAAGTGAGGAGGATTTCAGAGGGGTTGGGGGAGGGTACCACAGTGAGGGTATATTGTATGGAAGACAATTTATTTTCAGTTTAAAAAAAGAAAAAATAGGATGAATTAATTATACAATGTAATGGGTTTCATTATGACACTCAAATACATGAAATGTATATTTATTATATTGTATGTATGTATATATGTATTTCTCCTTCTACTTTTGTATTTTGTTGTTTAGTAACTTGGCAGGTTTTCTTATGGCTGCTTATAGGAGTGTGAGTGAGGTGTTATTTGCAGGAGCATGAACAACTTAACAGTGGCTACAGAACTGAAGAAAATCTCTCCTCTTCCCTCAGCAACTATTAACTACATATAGATCCTCAGGGAGGGGTGAGGCCTCATGACCATGGAAAGCCTAGCTAAGGTCAAGTCCACTTGGGGATAATGTGGGCACAGATGAAGGGATTTAGTCCAACTGACTGAGGTGTCAGAGAGGTGGTGCCTGGGAGCCATGAAGGAGAGGCAACTTCAGGACTGATTTTAGGTGACACTGAATTCCATAAGGAAACACGGGCTTTTGTCTAAGTGGTCCTTGTTTACAAACTGGTAACCAGCCAATGCCTTCTCTCTTGAAGGACCACCACTTCAGAAAGCACCTGACCCCAGGACAAACCATTTAAGAGCCTTGTATCATCCTGCCTAGAAATTCCACACATGCATAATATCTGCCTTCCTCTGTAACTGCTGCTAGATAATAAATTGCTACATATTTTAAAGTGGAAAGACCAGATTCTTAGGAAAATCAACAGGACAAAGTATATGACCTTTTGCATTGCAATCATCTAGGCAGGAGACACTTCAGGCAAATCCTGCAAAGCACCAGTGAGAAACCATGAGAAGGCACATATTTGTGCCACAGTTTGTTCTAAACTGAAACATCCCGTCTTGCAAAAGCCTTCTTAAGACTCAGAAAGTAAACAAAGCTTATAAGCCTCAAGAAGTAAACAAATATAAGTCTCAGAAAGCCCTGAAACTTACAAGATTCACAAGCCACTGCCCCACCTTGGGCAACTACCACCTAAGTGTATATGAGCAGGAACAACCATTTTGAAGAGGAAATATTCTAACCTATCCAGCTCTGTCTGGAGGTCATGCAGGGAGCTTCAGAAATGAAGCTCTTGTGGGTTAACCCTTAGGTTGGTACTATGAAGTAACTACCTTTGATTCGTCCATGCTCCTGTGAGTAACCCTTTACCTGTGCTTCTATAAGACCTCAATAAACTCATTGGTCAGCCTAGTTTGACTTTGATCTGTCATTAGTGATCTACCTGGAGTGAGCAGATGTTGTTCACATTTTCCAAGAAAAAAGTCACAAAGCAAGGGAGGGTCTGAAGGCAAGGTGACCAGAGAACAGGAGCGTCTTCAAGGGAGGAGTCAGTGGTGTGCTCCATCCAGTTTCCTTCCCTCAAAGCTATGCTGAGTGACTTAGAGAAAAACACTCAGCTTTACTTCCTATGATACATGGGGAGATGAAAGTTGTCTACCCTGTACAACCATTTTGAGTATTTTTAATAGTTCTAATAAATCACATAAAATTTTCTAGCATAGAATCTGCCATACAGTAAGCATTCACAATGCATAAGATTTTTACACAACTTTTAAAGTATAATTGCTGGGTTTTGTGTATGAGTATAGTTTACTAGCAGACTGGAGGTAAGAGAAATCCAAGATTCCCAGTTATTTACAATAAAAATGTAAGATGTGGAAGTGAGGAGAGAGGTAGTTTGTGTTTTAGATAACTTCAGTCAGAAGAACAATGTTTTCTAAGATACAGCCAAGTGAAATGAAACAGATGACATGTGCATGCGAGTGTGAGAGCCTGGGGCTGGAGTTTCAGATTAACCAGGGGCTCGTGCTGCAAGGAAGCAAAATCATGAACTCAAGTGGTTTCAAAAGTAAGGAAAACATCATATTTCCCTAATGAAAATTTAGCACTCGGTTAATTATCTTAAAGGCTTTACAATGTCCTGGAGGACCCGGGTTCCCGCGTGTCCCCTCCACCAGCCTAAACAAGTCCGTTTCTCTACAGAGGCGCTTCAGAGTCTGCTCCTGACATGACAGTGAGGCCATTCTTTTCTTGTTAGATATTCCCTAATACACCTCTCCTCTCTCCTCTCCTGTCGATTTGGGATAAATTCTCTTCCCTGCATCAGTCATAGGCAAAAAGAATTGAATTCACTCACATTGGCTCACATAAATCCAGATTTACCAAGATTTTACTCTGGGTTGGGAGAGAGTAGACAGTAGATAGGACTACTTACTGCCGGGTATGAGGTCTCACCACCTCACGTGGCTGGCTGAGTCTCTCACCATGCCATACTTTTGATGAGCAGTCTTCACAGTCACATGACTGCAACTAAAGGCAGCTGCCTTCTGGCTGCTGACTCCCAACCTTCTTTCCAGAACCTGGGTATTCCTGTCCTTCCAAGAAAGACAGCTGTCAGTCAGTCCTTCAATCCATTCAGGGCAATGCCACCGCCACAGACTAATTAAATGAACCCAAACACAAATGAGCAGAGACCATTCCTCGCCCTCCACACATGCCACCTGCAGCCAATCCTGCCTTGGCTTGGTCTCCAAAGAGTCTGGATGGATTGGTTCAGCTATGTGGACTGCCTGGCTATCCTCTCCAGAGGTACACAGCAAGCAGGAGACGAGATTGACTAGATGGATGGCAGATGGCAGCAAGGGTAGCCAACAGATGGTTAAAGATCATCTTGTTGCCAAGAGGAGCAGTCAACCTTGGTACTAGCAGAACAAGGGTCCCTTTGTCTCACTGATGCGTGTGACAAACTCACTTTTCATCAGACACTCAATTCCTCCTTTCTCCTGAAGGCTTCCTTGTTTAATGACGGACCGACCGGGAGATGGCACCCAAGCATTATACAAGACAGTTGACCTTCTTCAGTTCTTGGATAGGTCAGAGGGGAAAAGCTCACATAAACTCAGGTCTCTCCCCTCACTCTCTCCAAAGAGGACAATCATAATAAACAAATCCAAAAGATGGCTGCAGTTAAAGATCCCAACCACCTCCCCATGCCCTATAAGGTCACCTAGAATTCAAACATTTTCTTATCTGTTTTATGAAAATACCAAACTTTCTATTGACTCTCTTTGTAACAGATGCACTCTTAAAGACAGTTTGTTTTCAGAGTTGGGGCTGGGAAGGTGGCTCGTTAGGTAAAGCGCTTGCCATGAGAGTGGGAGTCCTGGATTCAGAGCCCCAGAACCCAGGTGCATCTCACCTGTGCTTGTAATCTCAGTGCAAGAAGGAAGACAGACAAGGGAAATTCCCAGAAGCCCTTGAGCTACCATAGCCTGGCGTACTTAGCAGCAAACAGGAGCCCCATCTCAAACAAGGAAGGCAAGAAGCGACTCCCAAGGTGGTCCTCTGACCTCCATACACACCATGGCACCAAGCTCGCACACTCACATAGAAACGCACGCACACATGCACACACACACACACACACACACACACACACAGAAAGAGAGAGAGAGAGAGAGAATGGGTGAGGTGGACACATACACACAAATAGGGAGAGAGAGCGGGGGAGAGAGAGAGGGAGAGACGGAGGGAGGGAGGGAAGGAGATTTAAAAATGTTTAGCTCCTAATTCTGAAATTTTTTCACAAGCTGTCCACAAAGGAAATGTTTAATCATTTTCTCCCTGGGCTGAGCCCACATTTTGTAAAATGGTTGCCATACAAACAATTTTCCCAGAGGTAATTAATTTTCTTTCTCATCTTAATGATGAATTGTCATACTTAACTGGTACAAAATAAAAAAAAAAAAACAGAATCAGCTATAGTGTAAATTTTCATTATACACTTTAGAAACTTAACTGAGGTGTGATCCACAAAAGAAAAGCACACATACCAAAAACACATTGGTAATTTTTCTTCATATGCCAAACATACCCCCCAAACCAGCACCCCCTTGTTAGTACTACTCCAGACTCCCCTGTCAGCATCCCTTAAGGTCACCCCCTCTCTGACTTGCACTTGCACCCAGTAGTTCCCTCTGTCTTTGGATTCCATGTAAGTGACTTTTACAGTAAATTGCATGTCTGGTTACATTCCCTCAACATCAGCAAAACCCCGCATTTTGCATAAATGTCCTTCTCGGGGCTTAATGCACCTTCTATTGTGTAAATATACTAGAATTTATTTTTCAGTCCTAATGTTGACAGACATTTAGGTCATCTCCCAGTGTTGGCTATTTCCAACAGTACCGCTTTGAATTACTTGATATGTATCTTTGGGGGAATATATGTAAGTGTTTCTGTATCTACTACACATATGAAGGAAAGAAATTGCTGGGCCCTAGGGCATGTGTGTACTCGACTTTAGTATATAGAGTCTGACGAAATGGTAGCGTTCAATTGCAGACACTTTTGAAATGTAGAAGATAGTTTATGGACCCCACTATGGCCCTCTTGGATCCCTTAGCAGCCTGCAGATATCAGTTAAGAATTCCCACTTAGGAGAAACCTATTTGGTATAAACTTACTCTGCTGAAAACTCTAACACCATTACTCGTAGAATGGTGAAATTGATAAACTCCTCTGCGATGGTTAATCCTGGCTGTCAAACTGAACTGGATAAAGGATGACTAGATAAACAGTAAAACTATCCCTGGGTGTGTCTGCAGAGGATATTACAAGAGGAGAAAGGATTGGAGTCGGCACGGGGGGAGTAAAGAGGACAGGACTCTGCCATGGGGCATCCTCTGAGAACCGGACCAGAGCAAGGAGACAGAGGTGAGGTCATCCATCCTCCCATCCCTTTCTCCTCCTCTCCTCTCCTTCCCTCTTCCTCCTTCCTTTGCTCTTTTCCTCTCTCCTCCTCTCTTTCTCCTTCCCTTTCTCTCCTCTCTTACCTTCCTGTCTTCTCTTCCCCAATCCTCTCACCTGGGCTTTCTGTTTTACTCATCATCCTCTCTTAACTCTCTTTCCCTCCTTTACCTTATCCTGTCCTGCTCTTCCTCCTCCCCTTCTTTTCTCTCTTCCTCCCGCCCCCCAGCCACCTCTATCCTCTGCCTCTTACATCAGAGTTTCTGGATCTCCATCCTCTGTCCTTAGAATGGTCTACAGTACCCACTTCCCTGAGGGTATTGTGTCTCCACAATCTTATAATCCAGTTCCCCTGTAAGTCTCCTCTTGTATATCCATATAAAGCCTGTTGGTCCCTTTGTAGATTTATAACTAATATATCCTTGCTCATTCCTGTTCTCCTCAGCTATTAACCAGCTTTTCACAGGTAAGGCAAGAACTTCATGGTCTCCTGGGGCCTTTTGTGGGATGATGACACTGAAACATAAAACGTCATGTGATCACAAGTCATGTACATCTGGATGGGGTCTAAAATCATGTCCTCAGGTCACACAACTTCTCTCTTCAGCATCAGACAGTAAGGGAGGTGGAGAGAGACAGGTAATGTACACATTTTTGATGTCACAGACTGATTTAGCATGGCCTCCACACACCTGGGCTCATATATGTGAACTTTACAAACAAATACAAAAGAATAAAAACCTAATGCCCTGCTGGCCTCAGCCTCTTCCTCCTGTCCATTGCTCATGATGCTCTAGTTGAGTGAGTTCTCGATGGTACTTACCTCATGCTCTTCTCTCTCTCTCTCTCTCTCTCTCTCTCTCTCTCTCTCTCTCTCTCTCCCTCTGATCCAGTTACTCCCCCCACCCTTGACTTTTCCTGTGGCTCCCTCTTTGCTGATGCAGATCTCAACTTGAAGCGCCCTGCGCTGCTCACTCTCCTAGAGAGGTCTCTCTTCTTAGTTTGTTACATGTTGTTTTAATGTACCTCGTTGTGGGACATCATACTTGAGTTCTCAGTGCCTCCCCATGCCCAGGAAAAGATTCACAGGTACAATAAGTATGTTTCTCAATGACTGCTTCATCCCCAGCGTCTAAAGGAGTGGCTCCTCGACAAATGTTTGAAGTACAAAAGACTGAGGTACAAATCAGGGGTGGCACTGGCCCAGGTGAAGCCATCACCAATTGACTTAGGACATATTCATGAAACCTAAGGTCCCACCAACCATAATTTACAACTGTTTCCTTCTTGAATCCAAGATCAGCACTTTTTCTGGCCTAGAGAGATTCAACTCTTGAGGGGGCCCAGTATTTCCATTACCTCATTTCAATAGACTGTTGCTACGAAATTTTGAACCTATAGATTTTAACTATTATCTGCAGTTAGTCACCAGTACACAAAGATAGCTATTTACCCCATCAAAGACCAGAAAAACAGACTATGGAAACTATAACCCCAGAAGCTGAGGGCCCGTTGAGATGGTGATGACGCTCTTTCCAACTCCATCTGCTCTTAGGCCAACACCAGATCAATGGGGAAGACACCTTACAGAGGGCCCTTTTGTCAACCTTGCCACACTGCTCTGCCAACTCAGCAAAGCCAAAAAGCAATGGTCCACTAATTGTGCTCTGTGGCCTCAGCCAGGAGCTTCAAGCAACTTCCAAATCATTGCCAGGAAGAAGAGGGGGCTTTGTTGGAAATTTCCCAACTTAAAAACAATATGGAAAAATAAATAAATAAGTAAGTAGATAGATAGGTAGGTAGATAGATATATATATAGATAGATAGATAGATAGATAGATAGATAGATAGATAGATAGATAAATGAATAATAAAAAACAAACAAACAATATGGATCCATGGTTTTGTCTTTTCCTGGAAAATGTTCATTTCATGGGAATCAACTAATTATGGTTTTTTTCTTTCTTCATTAATTTCAGTACTGGTCAATACCTATAAGATACAATGTAAAAACAGCAAGATAAAGTGTCAAAATGATGCTTAGAAGTTAAGAATGTTCATTAGACCAAACACAGTAAACAGGATTTGTCTGACAGAAAACGACAAAACTGTGTCATCAAGAACAATCAACTAAAGAATTTTAAAGCTGGCTTTGCCCACACCATTAAAGCTGACATTAAAAACAGCATTATAGAGGTTGCAGAGATGGTCTGGTGGGTAAGAGGACCTGCTGTACAAGCATGAGGAACCTGAGTGTGAATCTCTAGCATTCACATAGAAAGCTGGATGGGGCCACACATACACCTGTCATCCCAGTGCTATTGGGAGTGGAGACAGGAGGATCTCTGGGGCTTGCTAGATGGCAGTCTGGCTCCAGGTTCAGCGAGAGACCCTGTCTCAAAAGAACACAGTGGGGAGTGGTGGAGCAGAACACTTGTCTCCTCTGGCCTCTGGTACACACATTTACCTTTGTACACGTGTGTGTGTAACACACACGCACAGAAAATAGGCCTCTGATATCTTCCCATGGCTCATACCTTTAATCTTAAGCCACCTATTCCAATTCAACCACAAAACAGAACGCAAGCGCCTCCTGGCCACAAACTTCACACAGGCATTCTCTCCCACCAGAGCATAACTCGCCTCTCTTTGGGGACTCAACTCTGCCATACACTTTCAACAATCAACCACAGCCCTCAATGTCAGACAGACCCACAGTGTTCACATTAATACAGCAGAGGAGCCTGCACAGAAGAGGGATTATCCACACCCCTGCTCCCATTCTGAACCGCTTATTTAGAACTCCTTTACACAGTCCATAACGCAGCCCACAGTAGCCATGATGTCAGGCTGCATTTCATAACGATGGCAAAGGCCTCACTAGGGAGCCAGTAGCACAAGACTGAGATCTTTGCTTGGAGATTTTTACTTTGCTGGGCTGACATAACAAAATCCCTGTAGAACATTATTGACCTATTCTGAAGGCTAGAAGTTTGAGACTTAAGTATCAATGGGATTGGTTTCTTCAGAGGTCTATCTCTTGTTCTAAATGGCTGCCTTCTTGTGTATGGTGTGTTGATGTGTCTATGCAGCTGTGGTGTGTGTGTGTGTGTGTGTGTGTGTGTGTGTGTGTGTGTGTGTGTACAGGCCAAGGGTCAGCCTCCGGTCTGCTGCTTCAGGACACCATCCCCTTATTTTAAGGCAGGGTCTCTCTCTTTTTACCTGGACATCACTAAATTGTCTAGACTTGTTGACCAGCAAATCCCAAAAGATCTTCCAGTCTCTGCTTCCTCAGAGCTCAGATTGCATGCCCCTTTTTAAAAATAGGAGCTATGAGGGATACAGCTCCCTCATGCTGCAAAGCATGTACCCCACTAGACAAGCCAATTCCCTGGCCCCAATGATTCCTTTTCTCCCTGTATTTAAATGGTCTTGTTTGTCTCCATGTTTGCGTCCTTACTTCCTCATCTCGTAAAGATGCTGGTCACGTTGAAGTAGGACTGTGCCCTGTGTCCTAATCCTAAGCCACCTGATCCACTTTAAAGATCCTATGCCCAAATCCATAACTGTAGTGTAGGGTGGTGATACTCCACTACGTGAACGGGTCAGAAACAATTGAGCCCCAACCAGGTCCTCTGGTGCAGTTTGACAGCGAACGTCTCACAAGGACAGAGTCACATGACTAGGGTCTGTGTGCTCCTTTTCACCTCAGCGATGCTCAGTGCAGTACGGAGAGAAGTCAGCACACGGGAGGAGAAGCACAGATATCCACAGAAGAAACACTGGGACTTGGGAAAAGCACCCGGGAAAGCCTGGCTTCTGGCAAAGTATTAGTGTAAGAGAGTAGCATAGCTCCTTCCAGAGAAGCAGATGGAAGGTGTCAAAGCCTGCAGAGAAACCGCTGAGAAGAACCAGAGCGTGCCTGCCTCCTGTGGGTGGGAAATCAGGCCAGAAAAGCAAACAAGAATTGAAGGCAGAGCTGAGTGTGAAGATTAATACTGATTGGCAACTTGACAGGCTCGACCGTCACCAAGGAGACAAACTTCTGGGCACAGAGATGAGGGAGTTTCTAGATTGGGTTCCCTGAATCAGAAAGCTCTACACTGTTGTGGGAAGCACCACCCCTGAGAGTGGGTCCTGAACTGAATAAAAGCAGGGAGTGTGAGCTGAGCACCAGCGTTCATCTCTCTCTGCTTCCTGACTGTGGATGCAGTTTGATTAGATGCCTCCAGCTCAAGCCTTCCCCAGTGTGAAGGAATGGACCCTGAGGCTGCGAGGAGAATAAATCATTCCTTCCTTCAGTTGATTTCATCAGGAATTTTGTCACAGCAGTGAGAACAGTAGCTGATACAGTGAGGAAGCCTTAATGGGAGCCTGAAATTTGCATGAAAGCCATTGCAGTTAAGGTGGTCACATTGGAGAGCCTGGTGGGCATCTTGGGCCATTGCTCACTTGGTAGTGGCCTTGCACTGGCTCCTTAGAGATTGCTGGAGTGTAGACCCTTTGACCGAGTCCACTCCCCCACGATCAAGCCCTGTGTGGTCACGGCCGGATGGCATCCATTCAGAAGCTCAGAAGGGCTGCATCACAGCCCATAGAAACAAAGGGCATGCATGCCACAAGTGAGAAGCTGTTTTTAATGTGAGCTAGTTGCTGATATTGTTACACCAGGAAACTGCACATAAAATCTACATTTGCATTTCTCTGGTGAAATGTGAAGACCTTACGACGCAGCATGGCAGTGGTTGGCTGGGGCTGAGAAGCAGTCCCTGCAGCGGGATTTCGGGCTCTCATTCTGCTGTCCTGCTTCCTCGTTTAAGCTCCTGCATGTGTGGGACAGCAAGAATTGTAGCTTGAGATCCCAAAGGTGGTCTGCAAACTACACCAAACTCTGGGAACCTAGTGGGGTGGGATCTGCTTCAACATTTATCCCTGTCATGGCAGATGATGTCATTGTCAGCCCTGTTGTTGAGGGTCTGTTGTCACTGAAGATTCCATGTGGTGTAATTCCTACTTGTGAGAGACAAGCTATGCACCAATCTTCATCGCAAAAGCCTAAATACAATGGGAAGATCAATATCGGTTCATTTTGTAAGACACTGCAAATTTTGAGGCAACAGTGATTGATGGGATATAGAAGCAGAGGCTCCATTAACAGAGTAGGGGATCATAAACAGGAGTTTCATTGCTCACTGTCACACAGGGTATGAAAAGCTCAGCCTGCAGCCTCAGACAGGAGCTGAGGAGCTAGATCACCGCCTGAGTTTCAGTTGCAAAGTGGTTAAGATATGGGGGGGGGATGTGTGTGTGTGGTGTGGTGTGTGTGTGTGTGTGTGTGTGGGATGTGTGTGTGTCTGTGTGATGTGTGGGGTGTGTGTGTGTCTGTGTGTGCATTTATGTTTGTGTGTGAGCATAGGCATGTCTATGCCACCATATTCATACAGAGGTTGTAGTACAAACTCAGGTATTGATCCTCACCTGCTACCTCATTTGAGACAGTCTCATATTGCTCAATGTTGCATGTACTAGAGTAGCTGGCCCTAGAGTTTCTAGGAATTCTGTTTCCAGTTCCCATCTCATCACTGGGATTACAGAAGTGTACTACCATGCCCAGATTTACATGGCTTCTGAGGATCCATGTGCTTGTGGGGATAGAACTTTACCCACTGAGCTATCTCTCCAGCCCCAAGTCCTATTCTTGAAAAGGAGAACATTGACCCCAAAGCCCCATTCCCTAAGAGGAACCAAGTTTTAGATACTCAGTGTGTGTTGACGTTGAAAAGAAGTGCTTCACTTCCTTTTGAATTGTTGGTCAGGCTTCTCTAAGAAATTCCCAAAACAGTACATGATATTCCTATTGCCCTGGGTTGCCTACCCTCCAGGGGGAAGGTAAGTAGCTATTGTGAAGATACCATGAACTTCAAAAACATGGCCTAGAGGCCAATGGGCTGGAACTGACCTAAAAGCCTCCTCTCTAGGACTAGCTTTCATGGACCGAAAGGCACCATGCAAGCTTCCAAAGGAGGGAAGCAACTAACAGTCCTACCCAGCTATAACACGCATGAACTACATTAATGACCAGCGTGGTATAATAACCTTAAATGTGCAGTAGTATCATACATACCTTGGTGGTAACCAACATCTCTCTAATTGAACTTAGGACCCACTCAACAAGTGGAAAATTACACCTGGTACTGGAAGCCTAACCAACTCTCCAAAGCTAGTGAAGCCAGAGATCTTGGAGGAGAAGCTACAACCTGTACCCTACTAAACCAGGATAATCCCTAACTACACTCTAAATATGGTTCTCACCCCTCATAAGAGAAACTTCGCTTTGCAACAGATAGAGACAATTACAGAAAATCACAACCAATCAAAATGCAGAATACCCAGCCATACAACTCTCACACCTAAAGCTTGGGGAAATTTTCAGAAGAGGAGACAGAAAGATTGTGTCTACCAGGGATGTCAGAAATTACACCCATAAAGTCTCACCAACATGACTGCCTGAGCATAGGATGAACAAGGACAATGACAGTGTACATGAGGACATGGATAGAAGAAAGAGGCCTCAACTCTACTTAAAGAACTACAGGCAACTAAGGTATCCAGAGAGTGGAAGAAATACCAGAAAAGACCACACCACCTGGTTATCCCATACCAAAGGGTCAACACTAAGCACACAAATACAGGTAACACTATTGTACTGGATAGTTTCATGTTAACTTGACACAAGTTAAAGTCACTTGAAAGGAGGGAACCTTATTAAGAAAATACCTCCAAGCCAAGTGGTGGTGGTGCACACCTTTAATCCCAGCACATGGGAGGCAGAGGCAGGTGGATCTCTGTGAGTTTGAGGCCAGCCTGGTCTACAGAGTGAGTTCCAGGATAGCCAGGATTGTTTCACAGAGAAACCCTGTCTCAAAAAACCAAAGAAAAGTGAAAGAAAGAAAGAAAGAAAGAAAGAAAGAAAGAAAGAAAGAAAGAAAGAAAGAAAGGAAGGAAGGAAGGAAGGAAGGAAGGAAGGAAGGAAGGAAGGAAGGAAGGAAGGAAGGAAGAAAGAAAGAAAGAAAGAAAGAAAGAAAGAAAGAAAGAAAGAAAGAAAGAAAGAAAGAAAGAAAGAAAGAAAGAAAGAAAGAAAAAGGGAGGAAGGAAGGAAGGAAGAAGACAAGAGAAGAGAAAAGAAAAGGAAAGGAAAGGAAAGAAAAGAAAAGAGAAAATACCTCCATAAGATTGGGCTGCAGGCAAGCCTGTAGGAAATTTGATTAGTGATTGATGGGGTTGGACCCAGCCTGTTGTGGGTGTCATCATCCCTGGGCTGGAGGTCCTGTGGTCTATAAGGAAGCAAGCTTAGCAAGTCATGAGAAACAAACCATAAAGAAGAAGCAGGTAAGCAGTATCCCTCCACAACCTCTGCATCAGCTCCTTACCTCCAGGTCCCTGTCCTGTTTAGCACCTGCCCTGGCTTTCTTCAATGATGGGCTACATTATAAGGGTAAGCTGAATCAGCCCTTTCCTCCCAACCTTGTTTTTGGTCATGGTGTTTCATCACAGCAATAGGAACCCTGACTAAGACAATTATACAGACTGAGGAGGTTGTATTAATGTGTTTAGAATGAATATATATATATATATATATATATATATATATATATATATATGTGTGTGTGTGTGTGTGTGTGTGTGTATCATATAAAGATATATAAGCAATGAAAAATAAGGCATGAATTTGAAAGAGAACTAAGAGGTATATATGGACAGGTTTAGAAGGAGGAGAAGAAAAGGGAATAACCTAAGTATATTATAATCTTAAAAGAAATATTTTTTTTTACAAAAGAGAACAGTGTTTCAATGATGCTGGCTGTAGCTGGAGTTTTCCTGGTCCTGCCTGGCCCATGGTCAGGAAATATCTCTCTCACCCACCGGTCCCGCAGCCACTGGGACCCAATCAAACACACAGAGACTTATATTACTTAAATTGTTTGGCCTAATGGCTCAGGCTTCTTGCTATCTAGTTCTTACATCTAAAATGAACCCATTTCTATAAATCTATACTTTGCCACATGGCTTGTGACTTACTAGTATCTTACATGTTGGTACTCGTGGCGGTGGTTGGCAGCATCTCCTGCCTCAGCCTTCCACTTCCCAGAATTCTCTTCTCTGCTTGTCCCGTCTATACTTCATGCCTGACTACTGGCCAATCAGCATTTTATTTATACAGAGCGATATCCACAGCAGCTGGCTCCCTGGGACAAGTAAATAGCATAGACTGCAGCTGTCAGCTCACAGTGGCCTGGTTAATTACAAACACTGACTCCATGCCTCAGAGGCTGTGTGAATCTAGATATCTAGGCCCTTTATAATTTCCTATGCCCACCTATAAAATTATCAGTAGTGCTTATCATGTCTAAAAGAACTAAATTCAAGGCATTAGTATAGCAGCTGATGGTAAAATGTAGCTGCTCTCTGTATCCATAGGTCTTTCACTCAGAGTCACCAACCACAGGATAGAAATACTCAGAAAGGGGGCTAGGGATGTAGCTCAGTTAGTAGAGGGCTTTCCTAATATGCATTAAAGCCCTGGTTCCATCTTCAGCAGCACATAAAGGGGGTGTGGTGATACACACTTGGCATCCCAGCACTTGAGGGCTGGAGCTAGAAAGATCAAGAAGCTAATGTGATCATTGGTAGCGTAATGAGTTCAAGGTCAACCTGGACTACATGAGATCCCAAATTAAAAAAGGAAGGAAGAAAGGGAGGAAGGGAGGGAGGGAGGGAGGGAGGGAGGGAGGGAGGGAGGGAGGGAGGAAGGACCCAGAAAAAATTTCTTATGTATATTGAACATGTATAGTTTTTTTTTTGCTTGTCACTATCCATTAAAAATACAGTGTAACATGTTTATACAGCACTGACCTCACAGTAGAAATGACTTTAAGTATTGTACACTGGATGAGGCTGTACCTGTGGATTTGGGGACCAAGAGGGGTCCTGGAACCAGTAGCTGATGGGTACTGAACAATGACTGTATACAATAATTATTACTCTCCGTGTTTCTGACTCCATTTAACGAGTGGTAAAAAACCAAAATCAGAAAGAGTGAGCGAGCCTCTCGCTCAAGCTTGCCGGCTCGTCAGGGACGGGATCACTATGAAAACTGGTGTCTGTGTGCCTGAGAATATCTGTGATTCTGGCACATTGTCCAACACTGTCTTGCGGCTGCCCAGGCAGTGTTAGAAATCCTAAGTGAAAGGGAGAAAGTTTCAGTAATGAGTTACAATGTGGCAATTAAATCTTTCCTGATGGCTGAGCTTTCTTTTCGCCCAAATCCTTTTCTTCTACCTACCACCAAAGCCATTTCCATATGCATATTAAGCCCAGCTCCCATGTGGAAGGACAATGACATCCTTCCAAGCACAAGTCATGCTTAATAAAGAACGGCAGGGCAAGGTCACTGGCAGGGCTGCCTGGCTCTGCACCAGTCCTCCCGCATGGAAGGCGGGCTCACTGCCACTCAAGCCCACAGCCCTGGACCTCCTCCAGGAAAAGTGACAGGCCCGCCATGTGGGTAGCCAAAGGCGCAGAGGTGGTGGAGATGGCTTGGGAGATGGAAGGAACATGTCAGGGACGTGTGGACGCCAAACAGATGGCATGGCCTCTCCACAGGGGGCGCTGAGGAACCACAGCAGCAAGCTGACGAGGCAGGCATATGTGTGGCCAGGAGGACCAGGGGAGGGTTGTGGAAGGTGAGCCGTGGAGGTGCCAGGCTTGGCAAAGACCAGCCAGGAAGCAGGGATCAAGCATTCATGCATTCATGAGTTTATGAAAAAGCAAACCCTGGCAGAGGAGGGCCTAGGCTGGGCTGGAGGAAGGCACCAGTGATGGAATCACCAGCAAGAGGCGAGCAGCGGAAGCTAGCCTATCAGGAGTTGAGACAGCAAGAGTTGGGCATGACTGGCTGGCACAGGGATGGCCGACAGACTTAGGGAGTCTCTCTGTGTCCAGGCTGGGCTTCCTCTGATGTCACAAAGCAGAGTTTAGTTGCATTTCCATTGGAAGCAATTCATCACGCTTCTCAGCGAAAGCCACTGCGGCTGGGCATACATACACATCAGTTGAACCACACGAAGGTAAAGAGAGCGGTAGCGTTTGTTCCTTGACTATACATACAGGTGCAATGTGACCAGTGGCCTCCTGTGGCCATGTCTTCCCCACCTTCATGGACTAGATCCTCAAGCGATGAACCAGAATAAGCCCTCCCTTACTTATTTGCACTTTACTTTTGTCAGGGAATTTTGTTACAGCCATTGGGAAAGTAACTAATACACTCTCTCTCACTGTCCACAGAAGTCATCTGGATACAGGACGATTCCTGTACCTCGGGGTATTAGGATGAAGTGGTGCTGCCTGCTTCCACCACAGGAGGCCACACGTGCTCTGGTCCACGTGCTATGGGAGTCCATGCCAGCCGCAGCCTTGGCCCGGAGCCGCCTTGCTCCACATCTGGGTTAATCTAACATTGATGGTTGATGGTTTTCTCTATTATGCCTCATCTGGGGTGGTATGCAGCTGTGTTGAACAGCTTTCAGCCTCTCTCCGTCCTCCCTCTGTACAGATTTCTCACAGACTACGAGGCCCCCCACGGCTGTCGCCAGCAGCATTTCCCCACCAGGGTGTCTTCCTCTTTGGGGTGCCTCCCATTATAGCCTGGTATTTTCAGGGCAACACGCTGGCATCCACTCCTGAGCTAATGATCACATTTTCTTCACTCGAGGAGCTGAGATGGCAGGAGGTTTGGAATTGATGTCTGAGTGAAGTCTACTGGATATTCTTCTAAGGAGACAGCTAGAAGCCAGGATAGCTCTGTCTTTTATGAAGCCACTTCCTGGTTTGTGCTCTCTTCCTGTTAACCTGTAATTTTAAGGAACATGGCCAAGCAAGATGTACATCTTAGAGGCCACATTAAGCTCTTAACTGTTCAAATAGTTGCTGTCCATCAAACAAAAGCCTTTATGTGCCAAGTCTGATGAAAGGGTGCCTTGGCAAAATGCGTGCCAAGCAAATATGAGGACCTCATTTCAGATCCCCAGCATCCAATTAAAAAAAAAGAAAAGAAAGAAAGGGAGGGAGGGAGGAGGACTAGAGAGATGGTTCAGTGGTTAAGAGCACTAGCTGCTCTCCCAGGGGATCTGGGTTTGATTCCCAACACCTCTATGGCAGCTCACAATCATCTGCACCCCAGTTCCAAGGGACATGAACCCCTCCTCTGGCTTCCACAGGTACTAGGCATGCATGTGGTACATAGACATACATGCAGGCAGAATACCCATACACATAAAATTAAAATTAAAAATTGGGCTCCAAATATTGGAACCTTTTCCCTGTGGTGGGATGCCTCACTCAGCCTTGATGCAGCAGGAAGGAGCTTAGTCCTGCCTCAACTTGATGTGCCATGCGTTATTGACTCCAGTGGGATGCCTTACTCTTTCTGAGGAGTGAATGGAGGGCGTAGAAAGGAGGTGGGGGGAGCAGACAGGAGGAGAGGCGGGAGGGGAAACTGTTGTTGGTATGTAAAATAAGTTTTAAAAAATTAATAATAAAATAATAGGCACAATTGGAAGCATCTCCATAACTCCTGGGGGAGGGAGATAGCAGAAACAGGAGGATTTCTGGAATGTAATGACTTCCAGTCTAGCTGAGTCAGAAAGTTCTAGGTGCAGTGAAAGACCATGCCTCAAAATGCAAGGTATCAAACAACTAGGAAAACATCTGATGTGGACCTCTGGTCTCTAGATGTATATACACCAGTGGTTCTCAGCCTTCCTAATGCTGAGACCCTTTAATATGGTTCCTCATGTTGTGGTGACCCCAACCATAAAATTATTTTTGTTGCTACTTCATAACAATAATTGCATCACTGTTATGAATCATCATGTAAATATGTTTGGAGAGAGAGAATTGAAACACTGATATACACATATGCATGCAGACAGGCACATATGTAACACACACACACACACACACACACATACACACACATCTTTGTCCTCAGTCCACAGAAAGAATAGTTAACAAAATAAAGTGTTCATGATATAAATTAAAATAGCTCCTAAAACTAAAAAAAAAAAAGAAAGAAAGAAAGAAAATACTTAGGAACTTGAGATGCACAAATCAAGGCTGGAAATGACACTTATCTCTAAGCATTGTGAGAATTAACTGATGTTGAGCTCCTAGAAAATCTAAGTGATACATAAATGCTTAAACAATTTAGTTTACCAAACCATTTACGATGCTTACAGAAATACCATGCAATGCTGATATTCTAGAAGATTAATCCCCTCCCCAAAGCAAATGACTTTCAAAGTGGCTGACGAATGACAGGAAAATAGCAGTTTTATGAATCTGATATTGATGTTCTCTGTGACAATGAAATGCATATTAAAAGAAGAAAATCTTTCAATAACTTCAGGATAATATTGCCATATCTGGGTGGTGGTACCTGACTTCCCAAAGAAGCCATATAGAGAGGCTGTCGCCCACTTAAATGCTAATACTATGCCAAGAACTAAAAACACAATGATAGAGAATGTGATCCCTGCCCCACCCATCCCTTGTGGTAACTCTCCTGGATCCTCTGTCTTGACCTACATCACCATCTCCATGACTACCCAAGTCTCCTTGACCTCTGCTATCTGGGTGCCGTCCCTGCTCCCTCAAGTTTAAGGGCTGGGATATGCCTCTGGGGGATTTCTCCACTGGTTGGGACTGCATTCAGCCAAAGCAACTCTCCATGGTCCTGGAAATGCTCTGAGGCAGAAATGCCGAGTGGCAGGAAGAGTCTACACTGTCCTCCCTATCTGTGTTTATCCCAGGGATGTGACACAGGGTGCCTTAGTGTTCCATTATGGCAGTAGTCATAGAGGGACAATGAGCAGGAAGGTGATGAGATGAGCATTAAACAGATAGGCAAGGAGAGTAAGATACTATAGGAAGAGGGAGACAGGAGAAACAAGGGGAGGAGCAAGCGCAGAAGATGGAAAACTTGCCTGGCATACACAAAGCCCCAGGTTTGATCCCCAGCACTAACTGAAGAGGGTGTGGTGGGGGCATACCTTTAATCCCAACTAGCAGGAGATGGGGACAGAAGGATCATCTTTGGATACATAGGGAGTTCAAGGCCACCCTGGTACACTTGAAACACTTTGTAACATAATAACAACAACAGCAATAATAATAACAACAATAATAATTATGATGGTGATGGAGGCAATTAAAGGGGAAAACAAGAACAAGGCACCAAGGGAGAAGGAGTAGTCAGGATCCAGAAAAGCTTGGTCCTCCAGCTGAAGGGAAGAAAGGAGAGCAGAAACCAGCTTCCCACACAACCGGAATAGCATTACAAAGAGAAGCTGTTTAGGGCCACTCAGAGAAAGAGTGACTAGAGTGCTGGGGAGCTCTCGGGATTTGTCTGAGGCTCCCACTAATAGAAATGAGATTCAACAGGGAAAAAGGAAAACAATCAGAAGACACTAGCTTCTCCCAAACATGAAATCATATCCTGAGCTAAATTTAAATTTGAAATTTTCAACTTCAAGGAAGGACGAGCCTGGGCAGTGAGCTGAGTGCTATGCCCCGAAGTGGCTGGTAAGCTCATTGCAAGACAAATGTGCTCCCTGCTCTGGTCTGAGACTTCCAATAGGCTATGACTATAGTTGTAATACAGAGATGTGGTGTGTAGGTAAAGCCTGTACCTAGCCAGCCTATCTCTTTCCAAATTAACTTTCTTGCTCGTTTATTGGTGCCTGAGGTTCTAGGTTATTGTATTTTGTCGAAAGAAAAAAATACGAATGCCCAAATACCGGGCATCAATCATGCACCAAATCTTTGACAGAAGATTTATATAATTATCACATTTAATCCCCACCACTCTCTCTGAAGTAAAGATATTTAATCCTCATTTCACAGAAGAGGCCATCAGAGCTTGTTAGTTGTCTTGTTGCTGTGACAAAATATTTGGGGGGAAAAGAGCAACTTAAGGAAGGGAGAAATGATTTGGGGGTCACAGTTTTAGGGGACATTCCATTAATGGTGAGGAAGGCATTGTCCAGGCAGCTGGTCACATGACATCCACAGTCAGGAAGTACAGGAGTGAATGCCGGTGGTACTCAGCAGCTCTTCCTCTTTTTTATTCATTTTAGGAACCCAAACTGCTGAATGATCCTGACCCCATTGAAGATGTAACTTCCCATTTAATCTAATCTAGATCCCTCACTAACATGCTCATGGATTTTCTTCCCGGGCCATAATAATTCCCACCAAGACTAACCATCACAAAAGCTAAAGTTGGCTAACCAACATGCCCAACATTACATGGGTAATAAGAGGCAGAGATACAATTGAAACCATAGCTTTCTACCCCCCAAATCCCAAACTCTTCTATGCACACATGCCTCTGTTGGACTGAATGCTTTATATATTGGTACCAATGTCATAACCTCTAAAAACAAGCTCTTATTTTACAGTTATCTAACTTCTCTCATTCATTCACAGCTACCCAGCACCTTGTTGGACTCATGCACTTAGCATGTATTCATGGAGTCCTACTTTTGTGCCAATGTTGTGCTAGGCATTGAGACTGGTGTGCCTCAGTAGGAGAAAGGCACACAAGTAAAATAATTGCAAATCATACTTGTAAAATGTGCCATGGAGGGAATAACTGAGAGGCTGTACAGAATGTGCCAAGGGAAGGGTGATATCAGATGACATTCAAAACATGATCTGAAGAAGGAGAGGAGAAACAGTAACAGATGCTGGAAAAATGAGATTCCAAGCAGCAGGAGCAACCATGAAGAGAATCTGAAGCATGCAGTGAGGTTGAAGAAGGCTCACTAGACTAAAGAATGGGGAGAGATGGGGAGACAGAAAAAAAAGGGATGCTTAGGAACAGAGAAAGCAGATCCTTTGGGAATAGATGAGCTCTTTGGGGACACTGGGTTTTGTGCTATATGCAAAGAGAATCAAGATGGAATACCATCAAGGAAGGGATGCAATAGAGCTCTGACCTTAAGAGATTTCTCTGTCTGTGTCTGAAAAGAAGACTGCCAGAGATCAAGGAAGACATGGGGAGAATGGTTAAAAGACCACAGGAAAGACCAGCGTCACAGGAGACTCATGGTGCAGCAGCAGAGGAGGGAAGGGAATGGCTCTGAGCCTACAGGACTTGTTAATTTATCAACTACAGAGCATGAAGGAGTTGACTGGGTTTCTACTAAAGAAATTAGATGAGAAGAGGAACCATTCTTGTAATGACTCAATAAAGGAAGAAGAACAACAGCTCTCATTTCAAGATCTATATGTGTACATTGGCAGGGAGGGGACACATGTACCTGGAGGGAGGTGTGCATGTGTGAGCATACATAGAGAGACCGGGGGTCAACATCAGGTACCCTCTATTTCTCTTTATCTTAATTGTCTGAGACAGGGTCTCTCACTGACCATGGAGCTAGATCCAACTAGAATGGTTAAGCTATAAGCCTTAAGGATTCTCCTGTCTCTGCTGCTCCAAAACTAAGATTACAAGTGTGTGCCAGCATGCCAGGGGTTTTTGACATGGGTTCTGGGGATCAAACACAGGTCTGCAATAACTTTGCTGGCTGATCTAGGTACCCATCCCTCAAATTTTTGATTTCTGAAGTTTTGACTTGCCAATGAGACATCAAGCACAACTCTCTGGTAAGAAAAAAAAGAAAGGAAGGAAGGAAGAAAATACTGGCTTTGTGCATACGGGATTTACAGGGGAGACCAAGCCATAACATACTAATTTTGGAAATGGGAGAGCAAGAAAGGAGATCATAGCAGCTGGGAAGATAGCTCAACAGAGGACCCAAAGTGTTTTATTTTTCCCCCAGCATTCACATTTGCTAGCTCACAACCACCTGTTAACTCCAGCTTCAGAGAATCTGATGTCCTCCTTCAATCTCCAAAAGGACCAGCACACATGGGCATGCACATACACATACACATACACATATACATACATACACACATATTCATTCATTCATACATACATATATACATACATATATACATACACATATACACACACATACACATACATATTAAAAAATAAAATAAAATAGAGAAAAAGTGTAGAATCCCAGAGAAAGCACTGATGTTTATATGTCTAGTAGAAGAGGAAACTACAGCAAAGAACATAGGAAAGGAACAGCCCAGAGTGTGAAGAAACCCAGGACAGCATCTGCTGTAAGGTAGTTCGAAAGTTTCAGAGAGGTGGGGGGGAACGCAAAAGCAAAATGATGAATACATTAGAATTCTCATTCCAGGAAAGTTCATCCTGTGATGAGAAAGGCTGATGTGATTGATGAAGAAATAAAAAGCTAGTGTAACATTTATTGAGCACTTACTGCATGACACGAAGTCAGGGAAATGATTTACGCGTGTCATCATCAAAGCCCCCAGTGAAGTAGGGATCATTATCCTCATTCTGTACATGATATTGTGAAAGAGTTAGAAACTCACCAAAGGTCACAGAGCTAGTTAGAAGTGTCGGGATCTAAAGACAGCCAATGAGACTCCCAAGGAGCCCCTGGGAACCACAGAGATACTGTCCTCATCAGCTCTAATCTGAAGGATAACCCAGATCAGATTGGCCTGTAGCAATGTCTGTGGGGGTCATCTTGATTGTTAACTGATATAGGAAGACACAGTCCACCATGGGCAGCATCACTCCTTGGGCAGGTGTTCTTGAGCACGTAAAAAAGATGACTAAGCAGGAATGTAAGCATGCCAGTTCACAGTATCCCTCCATGATTTCTCCTTCAAGTTCCTGCCTTGACTTCTCTGGATGATAGACTGTGCCTTGTAAGAAGAAATAATTTTTTTATTCCTCTGAGATGATTTTGACCATGATGCTTGTCACAGCTCCAGAATCACACTACAACAGGTACCCTCCTCCAGTTAGAGACAGAGAGATGTGACCAAACTCAGTATCAGCTCTTTTCTGCCCTGCTGATTCCTTTCCCACCTCTGTGTCCATATACACCTGTACCTGAGACAGCTCTTCCTCCTTCAGTATTCTTTGTTCAATGTGCTCACTGTATTAGTTATGTTTCTTGTTGTTGTGATAAAAATACCTGACCAAAGGAATTTAGGAAAGGAAGGACTTATTTTGACCAACAGTTTGGGGATATAGTCCATCAGGGGAGGGAAATCATGGCTACAGGAGATTGAGGTATCTGGCCATATTATAGCCATAGGCAGAAAGCAGACACATGTGAATGCTAGTGTTTAACTCACAGTTTTCCTTTTATTACTTCAGGACCCAGCCCGAGGGACAGTACCATGCTGTGGGATGGTCTTTCTGTACCCTATGAATATGTGTTGCTATGATTGGTTAGCAAAGAAGCTGCTGTGGCCTATGGCAAGTCAGGTTATAGCCAGGTGGGAAATTCAAAAGAGAGACAAAAAGAAGAAAGGCAGGGGCAGAGAAGATGTCAGCCCACCGCCCAAGGAGCGACAAGATGCCAGCAGACCATCAATAATGCCATGGCTACTTAGCAACATGTAGATTAATAGAAATGGGTTAAGTTATAAGAGCTAGCTAGCAATAAGCCTGACCCACAGGCCATACAATTTGTAAGTAAAAATAAGCCTCTGTGTGTTTACTTGGGACCAAGCAGCTTGCGGGTCCAGGCAGGACACAGGAAAACTTCCTCCTACAATTGGTGCCCACCATTGGGCATTGATCCACATAGACCTGATGAAGCTTAAAAGGGATTCTTTTTTTTTTATAAACTTTTTTCATATTTATTTATTATGTATACAGCATGTATGCCTGCTGGCCAGAAGAAGAGGGCACCAGATCTCATTACAGATGGTTGTGAGCTACCATGTGGTTGCTGGGAATTGAACTCAGGACCTCTGGAAGAGCAGTCAGTGCTCTTAACCTCCAAGCCATCTCTCCAGCCCTTAAAAGGGATTCTTAATGCACAGAAACAAAGCCGCACTAGGCTTCCTGGTCTTGCAGTCTCATGCCCACAGCAGCACAGAGACTTGTCTCCCAAAATCCACCTACAAGATGGAGCTGGCCACCAGCTGCCATGAGCTAAGCAACATGGTGGGCTCCCACAGTCTCTCCCACAGGCTGCGGTACAGAGAGGCTTCTCCCAGCCCCTGCCTCTGCCTGTGGGCTTGAAAACTCAGCCAAGGGCTTTAGAAAATAGCTCCACACTACTTAATACTGCTTCCCAGAGCTGGCAGTAAACTCTGCCATGTTGAAAAGCCAAGCAGAGGGTGGAGCCAGCAACTGGGTCTGCTGCTTTGGTCCTAGCCACGCTGCAGTTTAAAACAATGGTCAGAAGGTATAAACAATCATAAAAAAAAGAAATATATAGTTTTAAAATAATAAAATAAAGTCCTTAAAAAAGGGAATAAAGTAATATAAAAATAAGCCATATAAAGATGGAAATTGCACAGAAAGTCTGGATTACATTGTCTTCAGGATTTTTAACTACAGAAAGACATTTGATTGCAAAGACTGCTAAGTTAAACAAACATGAATATTTTAAAGGTATCTTGACTTCAAAATTTATGTCTAAGGATATGTTGCTTTGGAAAAGAGGGTTTGCTTTTCTTTCCACAGACGATGAGAAGCTGTGGATTCCTTCCAGGTTAACATGATTTGATCAACCAAGACCTCCTGAAAGGTTGATACAGCTTCACAGACTTCTACAGCCAAGATTTAACTATAATTCTTAATTTTCTTAGGATCCTCATAAGATTAACAGCACTCCCAATCAGCAGAAAGTAGCCTAGAGAACTACACCCACCTTCCACCCACCAAAATATAATGGATTATGGATGTTTATCTTTGTTTAGGAGGTTAGTGACAAACTCTTATTGTTCATAGTCAATCTCTTCCTAAAAGAAGAAAGGGGGACATGATATAGATATGTAGGATATAGATATGATAGGATAAAAGGGTAGATTGTTGAATCTACTTTTATGTCTACAGTCATACCACCCTGAATGCACCTGATCTTGTCTGAATCTACTTTTAAAAAACAACAACTCATTTGAAATATTTTATATTGCTATAGATTTTAGTTTATTAATATAAATTTAAAGTTAATTTTGTTATATTGTATGTATATTTCTACTCTTGTTTAAGGTATTATGTTTGTGCAATTCATTTAAAATTGTAAAATATAATTAAGAAATACAGATTAATAGTCATCTATGATAATCAAACATATAGTCATGTTAGTTAAGTTTTTTAGGTATACAAAGTATATTTCAATTAGGTAGGTAATCTTCAAACACTTCAAAGACCTACAGAATATGGCATCAAAATGTCTTAAGAACTTAGACTTTTCTGGACAATGAGGCATGTCTGCTTCTAGCAGGATCAATTACTTCAAAGAGGAAGATGGGCGTTAAAGAAACTCATTAACAGAGTTTGCTTTCTTTGGGGCAAAAGTTAGCCACTGGGCAAAAAAGTAACCTTGCCTTGACTGCATGACAGGATGTGATATAAACTGAATGTACAGGACCCATAAGAAAATGACCACTGAATTTTGCCAAAACAAGGCAAGATGGTCCTTCAGGTTCCTGCTTCACAGAAGAAACTGCCAGACATTCTGCAGGACACAGGGAGAAGTGACTGAGAAATTCTGGGCCTACAGGCTGAAGATGGATGCCCCAATGTTGCAGAGAAATTTTGGGTGACTGTACAGGAGCCAACTGTCTCTGTTATTTCCAGAGTTTTGGAAGTTGCTTGCAGTGCATTTTATGTTTACTTAGGTAATATTGTATCCTTCTGGGGTCTTTGATGGAGTTGAAGACTAGATAGTTATAATTATAATTTTCCTTAGTTATGATAAAAGATAAATTAGATATAAAACTTTAGACTCACAAAAATAGGATAGATGATAGAATATTTTCTTTAATTTTGCCAAATACAAATAGACTAGATATTGTAATTGTAATTCTTTCTTGATAACTGTTTATTATATGTAATTTTACTATGTTAAAGTTAAAACCTTCCTTTCTGATTAGACAAAAAGGGGAAGTGCTGTGAGATGGTCTTTCTGTATACTGTGACTATGTGTTGCTATGATTGATTAACAAAGCAAATGCTCTGGCCTATGGTGAGTCAGGTTATAGCCAAGCAGGAAATCCAAGAGAGAAAGACAAAAAAAAGAAAGGAAGAGGCAGAGAAAATGCCA
Organism: Peromyscus maniculatus bairdii; assembly: GCF_049852395.1. Classification (NCBI taxonomy): domain Eukaryota; kingdom Metazoa; phylum Chordata; class Mammalia; order Rodentia; family Cricetidae; genus Peromyscus; species Peromyscus maniculatus. The sequence goes on along the minus strand of NC_134862.1, from coordinate 38,751,923 downwards.
GGCTGCTGCCCAAGGAGCAACAAGATGCCAGAAGACTGGTAAATCCACAGCTATGTGGCAATATATAGATTAATAGAACTGGGTTTAGTTAAGTTATAAGAGCTAGCTAGCAAGAAGCCTGACCCATAGGTCATACGGTTTGTAAGTAATATAAGCCTTTGTGTGTTTACTTGGGACTGAGCAACTACAGAACTAGGCAGGATTCAGGAAAACTTACCCCTACAGTGCCACACACAGTTAAGGCAGGGAAATTCCTCCTCATCTAACCCTTCCTGCAAGTGTTCACACAGAATCATCCAAAAGCAAGTCTCTTAGTTGATGCTGGATCCAATCAAGTTGATGATTAAGAGTAACCACAGTGACTATGTCCAGGGAGGCAACCACATGGTTGTGCTCTTACTACACAGGACTTTGCCCCGACTTACCCCCACCCCTTATAGGCTCTCCCTTACTTTGAGAGGACAGAGAACCCTTGCTCATGACTCCTTCAGAAAATTCTGTACCTTGGGTAGTTCAAGCTTCACTTTGAGACAGAAGACAATTAGATCAGTCTCAGTCACTTCGGATGTGGACTGACACCGCAGAGACCCAATGGGGTATCAAAGTGAATAATCATTGCTGATAAAACTGAGGAAAATGGAAGAAAAAGCCATTTTAGCTAAAATTGCTTCCTATAAAACCATTTTGAACATAAAAGGTACTATCTTCTTGTCAGTGTTGACATTTCTCTTGCCAGAGAAGGGAAATTATGCCTCCCCCAATGAGTAAATCTTTCCAAGAGGGAGGTGACAGTTTGTTTGGTGTCTAGAGAGGGAAGATTTGCTCAAGTGAGATTGACAACTTTACAGATGTGTGAAGGACACTAGCATAGCACACAAGTGGCCATCACCATAGCTCTGGCTGTGTGCTCTAGGAAGCAGCTGTGGTCTTTACTGAAGACATGCTCAGAACTCAAACTTTGTCTACATTAATCTGGTTCAACTGACTTGATGGATATTTTCATCCAATTTCTGCAATTTGTTTAGGTGATAGGTACAACTGTGTACCCTAGGCTACTATTTTTTGTTCTGTCTTTCTTATTGTCCCAACTTGTCACTCAACTGTAAACTATAACTATCCAAATTGACGCCTATGAACTCTCCCCCACAGCCTGCTGAGCTAGCTACCAGGATAGGCCATCACACCTGTTTGTGTGAGTTCACTATCACAAAACTAAAACTAGAAAAGTGCTCATCAAAGGTTGCTTGGGGAGATAGCCTAGCTAGTAATGAGCTTCCTGGGCAAGCATGAGGACCTGAGTTCAGATTCCCAACACCCAGGCATGGCGATGTGCATCTGAAATTCCAGGACTGACTTGGAGACAGGAAACACATTTCTAGCTAATTAGTCTAACCAAACTGGGAAGCTCCAGGTTTAATGAGAAACCCCCATCTCAAAAAAGCAAGGGTCAAGAGTGATTGAAGAAAATGTCCAGTGTTGACCTCTGACATCCATACACATACACACACATGCACATGTACATACACATATATAACACTTGAGCAGAAAAATAATAATATAAAAACACTTTTAAGAACTAAATCTAAAAACTATTTTAAAAGGTTTCTGGTCCTGTATCAACACTCAACACTCAAGGCTCTGACCTGAGGGAGTCAAGCTTCTGGGTTTCCAGCTTCACTTCCTTTCCATCTGATTGATAAATGACATGCCAGCTAAGCCCATGATGGTTAATGCTTGGGCATCTAAGTGAAAATCCACAAGCCCTGCGGCTGCAGAAAGAAGCAAAAGGAATTACTCTGAGGGGCAAAAAGCAATTCCCCGCTATGGAAGAAAGCCAAGGACCTGTTATTTCATAGCTGTTGAGCTGAAGCTTACAGTTGCTTGGCATCTGCAAGAGCCAAGAGTGTGTTCCCAGAAAACCCAAGTTCAGTAGTGAGAAACAGAAGCTGACACAGAATGGAGGCAGGGAGCAAAACGCTCCATGCATTCTCAGAGGCATTAAAGGACATCTGCATCCTGCCTCATGAGCTAAGTCTGCAAGCTAGCCTAACATCGTAGCTAGCTAGTCTAAGCCATGCACATCTTTGGGAAAAACTGGAAAGGGGGAGCGCTGCAAGTCAAATTATATAAGAAGCAGAGAAAGGACAGAAGAGACTGAAGAAATATTGAGAGGGGGAAAAGCTCAACAATGTTCATGGATCCAGTCAAACAATGTGTGTATGTGTTCATGTGTGTGCAGGTGCACTGCAGGGGGAGGTACTGGTTCATGTGTGCATCTGTGTGCTGAAGCCAAAGGACAACTTCAGCTATCAATCCTTGAGATTTTTGTGCTATTGCTGTTTTAATTCAAATATAATTACATCATTATATATTCCCTTTCCTTCCTCCAATTCCTCCTGTGTCCTCTCTCTTCAACTCCTCCCAACCCCCCTTTCTCCTTCTCAAATTCATGGCTTAATTTTCTTTTGTTATTGCTACATATGTACATGTATAAACACACAATCACACACACACACGTACACACACGTACACACACACATATCCCTCTGAGCCCACTTAGTGTTGCTTATATGTATATGGCTTCTGAGCTGACCTCTTGCCTCACTCCTGGAGAAGACTAATTCTTCCTGTCTCCTAGGAAACAGGGAAACTACATCCATGATACCATTACAATATGGCTGCCTATACAAGCTCCACCATGTTCTATTTCTTTTATTTTTATTTTAGTATTTAGGCATATGAGTGTTTTGCTTGTATATATGTCTGTGAACCACATGTGTGCAGCGCCCACAGAAGCCAGAAGAGGGAATTGAATCTCCTGAGACTAGAGTTCCAGATGGCTGTGAGCTGGGGTTGTCTGGAAGAGCAGCCAGGGGCTCTCAACCTCTAAGCCATCCCTCCAGCTCCTTTCCTTGTTTTGTGATGCAGGATTTCTAACTGGTCTAGAGATTGCCAAGTAGACTGGGCTGGCTGCCCAGGAATCCCTAAAGATCTGCCTACCTCTGCCTTACCAGCACTGGCATGACAAGCATGGCCCACCATGCCCGTTGTTCTGTTCTATTCCCTGTTACTCTGATAAAACACTCTGACCAAAATCAACTGAGGAGGAAAGGGGGGTATTTCAGTTTACATTTTCAATAATCAGCCATTGGAGGAATCCAGAGCAGCAACTCAGTCTGGAACTGAAGCAGAAACCTCGGAGGAAGCCTGCTTACTGGCTTGCTCACTCTGGCTCATGCTCAGCTAGCTTTTGACATAACTCAGGCCCATCTGCCCAGGGAATGGTACCACCCACAGTGGGATGGGCCCTTCCACCTCAATCTTCAATCAAGACAATGTACCAGTGACATACCCACAGGTCAGTCTAACTGAAGCAATTCTTTAACTGAGGTTCCTAGTTCTCCGGTGACTAGGTTGTCTTAAGGTAACAATAAAAAACTAGCTAGCACATGCATCCTGTTTTACATGGGCACAGGGACAGAACTCTTTCCAGAGCCTGAAAATGTGATTTTTATCACCAGATGACCATAGTAGATTTTTCTTCTGTTGCTGTGAAAAACAAATCTGAGGCTGAGCTTTATAAAGAAAAGGGTTTGTTTAGCTCATGCATTTGGAGGCTGAAAACGCAAGGCTGGGCATCTCCACTGGTTTGGTCTCTGATGAAGGTTCCCTAGCTGTGTCACCATATGGAAGATGCCATCATAGTGGGAGAGCACGTGACAGGAAGTGACCATATGGAAATACAAAACACAGGAGATTTGGGAGTCATGTTCACTCTTCCGTAGCAACCCATTCCTAAGAGAACGAACATGTTTTGGGAGGCCAGTGTTGATTTCCACTGAGATCAGTATCCCCCTTGACCTAATCAGCTTGCTCCACCACTGGGACCAAATTTCCAACACATGAGCTATTGGAAGACAAGAACATCCAAGCATAGAGCAGTCATGAAAACGAACAATAGAAACCTAACAAAAATTGGGAGGGGAGAGGGCTCATAGCAGAGTCTGGATATGAAGATACTAAAAACCTCTTATATCTCGCAAGAAAATGGCTTTATGTAACTCTGCACAGTAAAAATTTTCAACTGATAATGTGATGGATAATGCTGACTGTCAGTTTGACAGGATCTAGAATCGCCAAGGAGACAAACGTCAGGGTACAGCTGTGAGAGAGCATCTCCACTAGGTTTGTGGAGGTGGGAAGACTCACCCTAAATAGAGGCTTCCCATGGGCTGGGGACTGAAATGGAGGCTTCACCATCCCATGGGCTGGGGGACTGGATTGAACTAAAGGAAAAACACTGGCTGACACTGGCATTCATATCTCTCTGCTCCCTGACTGTGGATATCAGTGGTTTCCTCACACCATGCCAACAGGAGTTCCTGACCATGAGAGACTGTGTCCTCAAACTGTAAAACAAAATAAGGCCTCCCTCCCTCCCTCCCTTGGTCCCTCCCTCCCTCCCTCCCTTGCTCCCTCTCTTCCTCTCTCCCTCTACCCCCACCAAATAAATTTACAATCTAAGATGTGACTGATACAATATGTGGCATCATTCTGTGAATCATCAAAAAAGAAAAAAAGTTGTCAATTAAATCCTCACACACACTGGTTTCAGAGAGGCTAAAAGCAATCATTATAAAATCTATACGCTGCCAAGATGTGTGCTCAAAAACATCAAACACACTTGCACAAACACGCACAAATACACACGTAACTCATACACATATACAAATATACACATACAGACAAGCATATACATATTCACATAATATGTGCATACATAGCGGAACATGTACACACACATGCATATTACACATATACATAGGCATGCACACATAACCCTCACATAAATACTCATCAAACACACACACACACACATACCTTTCACACATACACCACATCAATGAATCTCTCTAGCAATGAATCTCTGCTATCAGCCTGGCCTGGTGGCTCACACCTTTAATCCCAGCACTTGGGAAGCAGGGGCAAGCTGTGAGCGTGAAGCCAGCCTCGTCTGCATAGTAAGTTCCAGGCCAACCAAAGCCATAGAGCAAGACTCTGTCTCAAAAAGAAAAGAAAAAAAGAAAATTGTCATCAATAACCAATTTTAAACAGACTGGGCTTGCCTCGCTCCTAAGGAGGGGAAGAAGTATGGTTTTTACTTCATGGCATGCACCTGCAAAGACAACTCAGCATCACTGACAGATGAGGAACCTGGTTTTCTAAGAATCGAGTCTTATTTTGCAGACTGAAGGCAGAGATGCTCATTATAGTTGCTTTCAGTTTTCCCTCAGAGTAGCAGGCTGGTCCCATCACCCCGTTCCTCTTGGCTGGTCCCCTTTTCTGTTTTCTCTTTTCTTTGTATGCATCCTTATTCATTCCCCCACCCTCTACCCTTGCTTTACACCCCTGTCACTCTTCAAAATTTTCATTTAGTTGCCATCATAGCTCATTGTAGGGTCTGCTTCAAACGTCCTTGATGATGTCTTATTGTGTGTGTTTATTACACTTGATAGGTAATTTTATTGAAGCTCTTTTTGTTTCCCAGATTGCAGATAATCTCACGTCTCCATGCCTGTCATATTGTCCCTACGAAAGTGGTATTTTGGCATTATGCATGTTTGTTATAACCAGGGAGCTCATAATGGGAATCCGTGAAGCTGAAAGTCAGTACTGTGATTCTGTCTCCCAACAACTCTAACTATAATGAAGATGACTTGTATTTATCTGGCATAATGCTCCTAGTACACAGTGGCCAGTCTCTCTTTAGGAAGAAGGATCTTTGGATCAGTTTACTCATGGGGTGGGTGATTTGTTTAAGCCATAACTAGGTCACTCATGTAAAAGTGGATACCAATTCATTAAAGTTTAGTTATTCAAGTTACCACTTTCCACATCCAAGTTTCACCCTGGCATTCTGAGAAGGTCAAGGCCTCTGGCGTAGATCCTGGCCTCTAGTCTAGCAGAAATGGGAGACAATGCAGCACAGGTGCTGCAAACATGCCCCACCATGCTCCAGATGGTGAGTCAGCGATGCTCTACCTAGATGTCGCCCCCTGACTCACCATCACCCCTCAACTTAAAGAAGGGAAGATTTCTTTGTATTTATCACAAATTTTGGCTCACAGATTCCAAGTTTTCCATCTGTTATTTCAGGACAGGGAGGGATGCAGAATTTTACAGAAGTGAACAGTAGAGGTTGTGATAGTTAATGTTGTCAACCTGAAAGGGTCTAGGATCATCTAGGAGACAGAGCAGGGTGTGTCTGTGAGGGGGACTCTAGGTGAGGTTGAGGTAGAAGGAGCCACTCTGAATAGGTACAGTTCCCTCCCATGGGCTGGACTCCTGGACTGAATCAAAAGAAGATGGCGAGCTGAGCACCAGCGTTCATCTCTCTGTGCCACCTTCCTATGAATGCCATGTCACCAACTGCCTTACAGTCCTGTGGCCTTGACTCCCCATCCTGATGGACTGCAGCCTCAAACTGTGAGCCCAAATCAACCCTTACTTACTTACTCTGCTTCTTTTCAGGCATTTTAAAAGTAACTAATACAGCATCCCGATAGTAGCAGGAGTGCTCTCCATCAAATTCTTTGTCTACATAATACAGACAAGTATAATCCCCATGAAACCTCATCTTTACATAAAGGTTGTTCCGCAAGACCAGCCTATTGATCATCAAATTAAGAAATCCCAGTGGTCTCAGAGCAATCTCGGGAGAAATACAGGGCATGGAGAAGAGGTATATCACTTCGTCCAAATACAAGAGCAGCAATGAGGAGCAACTTCTCTCAGTGGTCTACTTTTTATTGTTTAGTTTTGTTATTGTGTGCGAGCATGTGTAAACGTGTGTGTGAATGGATGCATGCATCCATGTAAGTACAGGAGAAGGCCTGAGGTATCTTCCTCTCCTGTTCTCCACACTATTTTTTTTTTTTGACTCGAGATTTGTCACTGAATCTAATTGGCTAGGCTATTCAATAAGCTCCAGGAATACACTTATCTCTGCAGACATTGCCATGCTCAGCATTAATATCTGTCCAGAGAATCCAAACTCGGGTCTTCATGCTTGCATAGTGTCTTAGTTACTTTCTTACTGCTGTAATGAGACACCATTACCAAGGCAACTTATAAAAGAAAGTTGATTGGAATTGTAAGTTTCAGAAGGTTAGTCCATGTCCATCATGGTGGGAGTATGGCAGCCAGCAAGTAGACATGGTGCTGGAGCAGGTGATGAGAGTTTGCATCTGATCCATGAGCATGAGGCAGAGAGAGCTAACTGGGAATAGTGTGGTCTGTTGAAACTTCAAAGTCTACTCCCAGTGACACACCTCCTCCAACAAAGCCATACCTCCTTATCCTTCCCAAACAATTCCACCAACTGGAGCAAGGAATTCAAGCATGAGCCTGTGATGGCCATTCTCATGCAGATCATTCCCTGGCTCCCATTCTCTTGTAGCCATATCATAATGCAAAATGCATTCAGTCCAATATCAAAAGTCCCCATAGTTTTTCAGTCTCAACACTTTAAAAGCCCAAAGTCTCTTTTGAGATCCAAAGCAATCTCTTAACCGTAACCCCTTATAAAATCAAAAAGCAAATTTCATACTTCCAATATAAAATGACACAGAATATACATTACCATTCCAAAAGGGAGAAATATGCATTGCCATTCCAAAAGGGGCATGTTGAGGAAATACTGGACCAAAGCAAGATCAAAACCTGGTAGGGCAAACTCCAAATCCTGTAGCTCTGTGTCCAAAGTCAAACCTTAGATGGTTCCACCCTTCCAGCTGTTCTGACTATGGAAACCTCTCTGTTGGGCTGGTTCCACTCCCTGTCTGCAGCTCTCCCTGGAAGACATCCCACAGCTCTGGCACCTCAAATATCCTGGCATCTCCAACACAATCCAGGCTTTACTTTCACAGTTTCACACAATGGCCTCTCAGGGTCTCCATGCAGGGACTTCCTTGCCACATTCCTGGCCTCAGTGTCTTTCCTTAATCACTGAGGAAGGTTCCATGACCTCTTTACCCCTGTAACCTTCATAACTATGATGTCATAATCACGGGTCCCATGCTGTCAGTTTTGGTCACCTGCCTGAAAGGAAACCTGCTCTCCCTCATTCAATCACATTTGCGTAAGCTTCCCTTGGTTGCCTGTAGGTAGACAGAATTCCTCCGGTCTTTTCCTTTCATGTGTTGCAGGATTATCTGGGTGGGGTCTTGCCCTGGGGGCACTCCTTCCTTTATTCCCTTTTGCTTCAGGCCTCTCCTTCTCTCTTTCAGCCCAAGCCTTGGCTTCACCATCACATTTCCTGGTGCTTTTTTCGCCTCACACTGTATGTTTTATATTTCTTTTTGCCCTGCTTGCTCTTTTCAATCGTAGATCTGCATAAAAACAATCACTCTTAACCACATGGCGGTCAATAGTAAGCTGTCTTAAACTCTCCTCTGCCAATAAAGTAGTCCAAAACACTTCAGTTCAGCTCCAGGCAGTTTCATAGGACAAGGGTAAAAACCAGTCACATTCTTTACCAAAATATCACAAGAAGGTCTCCAGCCCTTTTGCTAATATTCTCCTTTCAAATCTCTTGAGCTGGACCTCCAGAGTCCATATTACTCTTAGCACTCCTGGCGTCTAAGCTCCTACTAGGATGGCCCATTAAGCCCCACTTACAGCATTCAATTGGTTTTCTAGTCCAAAATCCCAAAGTCTTCCACATTCCTCCAAAAAAAAAAAAATAGTATGGCCAGGCCTATCATAGCAATAGCCAGCTCCCTGGTACTAACTTCTGTCTTAATTACTTTTTTTATTGCTGTGATAAGACACCATGACCAAAGCCTCTTCTAGAAGAGTTTGTTAAAGACTTAAAGTTTCAGAGGACAAGTCCATGACCATCATAGCAGGGAGTTTGGCAGCAGACAGGCAGATACTGGAGCAGTAGCTGAGGGTATACATCTAATCTATAAACATGAGGCAGAGTGAGAGCTAACTGGGAGTGGTATGAAACCTCAAAAGCCACCCCTGTGACATACTTCCCCCAATAAGGCCACACTTCCTAATCCTTCCCAAACAATTTGACCAACTGGGACCAAGCATTCAAATATACCAGCCTATGGGGACCATTCCCATTCAAACCACCACACATAGCAAGCACGTTCCCTAGAGATCATTGCCCCAGCCCTGGGATCTTTATTCTAGTCATATAAAACTATTGGCTAGAGAATTACTCTTACATGCAATCCCAAACCACACAACCTTTTGACAAGATACTGGGATAATTGAACCAGTGACTTAAGCTGATATTCAGAGCATGTACCCTTGAAAGCCCAAACCTGATCCTGCTTCCTCTGTCGACAATGAGGTACTTGATATTTCTGCTGATATTCCTCACACACTTGAGAGCATTTTATTCAAGAATCCGTGAAGACAGACTTGCAGCATTTTGAAGGAACAAAGCAATTTCTGCATGCTGAGATGGTCTCATAGAGACATTGAGAAGACAGAGTCCAGCCTCAAGCTATCAATCAGGGAGAATTTGTAAAGCATCTCGTATGATTTGGTCTCCTGGAAAGACAGTGCAGAAAGGGAGTAGGGAGTGATGGGTCTGTGGAAAAATGGGGGTGCCCTAAGATTAAATAAGAGCTTTTGCCTCAATCCTTTACTTCAAAGTTCTTAATAGAACTCCCTCAAATGAATAAAAAAAAAATAACCATAGAGGGCAACTTGCCCAGCCGCAATGCCTAGGAGAGTCTCTTCTTTAAGTCTCTGGCCATATATTCCTCTTACTTTCTTTGAGAGTTGCTCAACCATAACTTACTCATGAAATGCAAATCAGAAAAGATACCATCTTGACACTGGTTCCATACTTGAGAAATGAATCTCCACAAGTCACATCATACTTTTCTTGAAGAATCCTGGTGTGTGCCTGGACTCAAGAGGAGCTGGACAGTAACAGGGCGAGGCACATTCATTCAGCTTTTCTTTGTGTGAGGAGAGAGCTAGGTATGTGTGCATGTGGATTAAAAGCATGCACCATTTTTACATGGTTCCTGGGTATTGAACTCCAGTCCTTATGCTTGCAGAGCAAATGCTTTTCCCACCGGTCATCTCCACAGCTGGGATTGGGTTTTGCTCAGCTTAACTACTTAGCCAGTTGTCTGAGCTGCTGCGTATACCTGTGCTTTGCTTCTAGTTCTTGCTGAATAGTGTAGTCCTACATGGATGCATCATAGTCTCACTCTTTACTAGAAAGGACATTTGACTAGTTACCAGTTTTAAGTGACCATGAGGGAATCTGCTATAAACATATGTTCCCATGTTTTTAAACATTCTTGAATATGGAGTTCAGAGGCCATATTCTGGAGCAGGCTCCAACTTTAGATGTCCACTGGGCACCAGGCTCACTCTGTACAGATGTGCTGTCATGGTAACAGCACTTCTAGCCCTTCACTGAAGGACTAGCTGCCAAGTCCCTGGGATTCACAGGCTTGTCACCATATGGTCAATGGTGAGCACCAGGACTGGTCTGGGAGACCATCAGCAAAACTGGCAGAAAAGACAGCAAGGCACATCCACCATGCTCAAAGGAACTTCGAGCTAGGTTGTCTTTGTCAGTGTTCTATTGCTGTGAAGAGACACCATGAGCACAGCAACTCCTATAAAAGAAAGCATTTAATTAGGTTTTAGAGGTTTAGTCCATTATTATAATGGCGGGGAGCATGGTGGCATGCAAGCAGGCATGGTAACCCAGAGTGTTACATATGAATCTGCAGGCAGCAAGAAGAGGGAGACTCTGAGCTTAGCATGGGCTTCTGCAACTTCAAAGCCCACCCTCAGTGACATACTTCCTCCAACAAGGCCACACCTCCTAATCCTTTCAAATAGTGCCACTCCCTGGTGACCTGGAATTTGAATCTATGAGCCTATGGGGCCCATTCTTGTTCAAACCACCACATAACTCAGGTCTGTCTTATCCCGAAGCTTCTCCAACCGTAAGTGTAGATGAAGTGCCTAGGGGTTGACAGTAGATTTTTCAGCTCCCTGTCAGAGATTCCAGTAAGTCCAGGATTATCCTACTAAGCTGCATTTGTTTGTAAAAAGCAAATCATGAATGGCACAAACCCAGAGGTGGCTCCCTGAATCTCCTTCCTAGTACTCACGCTTTCCCTTTCCTTGAATGTTAATGGGACCTCTGACTTGTTTGTAACTTCTGTGATTTAGCAAAGGAGATGAACTCCCCTTGTCCTGAACAGGTTGTATCACAGAAGACTCAAATTGAGATGGTAGAAGACTCTTAGTCTACAGACTCTATGTTATGACCTGAAACAGTAAGAGGCCATGTTGGGAAACCTCATGTGACAAGAACCGCAAGGGATGGCCTCCAGGAACTGAAGGTGGCCTCCAGAAACTGAAGATGGCCTCTTGGAAACAAGGGTAGCATGCAAAAACAACAGGTAGCTTATAGGAATCCTTGGTCAATTTGGTAGATAGTGTCTGAGAACTAAAGATGGCCTCTAGAAGCTGAGGTGATCTCCAGAAATTACAGTGGTCTCCAGGAACCAAAGATAATGTTCATAAAACAAAGGTAATATCTAGGAATCAAAGGTGGCCTCTAGGAACTAATAGCAGCCTTCAGGAATTGAAAGCAGGAGCCAGTAGCTAGAGGTATATCTAGTCTCCAACCAGAAAGACCTCATCCAAACTGCCATAATGAAGTAAATTCTTTCACCAACCAAGAGAACTTGAAAAGTAGGATCCTTCCACAAGCAAATGCCCAGCTGAGAATATAAGCTAGGCAATGTGTTGCTCATAGCTTCAGGAAAAGCCCAGTTAAGAATCCAAATGATCTTATTAATAGCCCAAGCTACTAATCCACAGAAACAGAGAGTCAGCAAATAGATACACGTTGTCTAAAAATAGTAACTTTGGGAAATTTGTCATGCAGCAATAGAAAACTAACATACCCAATGGCTCGTATTTCCACAGCAACAGGTAACTAACACACCAGGGACATGTAGAATGGTGAGTCCTATCCCCAACCACACCTGAAAGCCCACTGGCCAAACCACAGTGAAGCTGAAACTCCAGTGACCTCTAGTACCATCTGTAATGAATCACAGCCTGGAAGTCTTTTTGACTTGAATGATCTGCCCTTACTTGTCTTCAGGAACTCCTTTAATCCTTCAGGAATATTTTAGAATTTCAAAGACAACTCTCATTTGCTCACCTGGGCTATTATTTGGCTCTGCTCTATAGAGTTTGCCCAGAGCCTTGTATTTGGAAATGCAACACCAGAAATGGACTTTGTAGTCCATTTCACTTTCTTTGAGCTGGTGAGGAACTTCTGGAAAAATCCTTGTAGTCTCGAGTGCCTCTGGTTAGTTTTCTAGTATCTGATTGATTATGGAAACAACATTTTAATGAATGGCAAAAGGATACCCACTATATGCATTTATAGTCAGTCACATGTATATAAATAATATATATTTGAGTGTTTTTAGTATCTGCTTTCTGAGAGAGAGGGAGAGGAGGGAAATAGAGGGAGAGACAAGAGACAGAAAGACAGAGGGAGGGAGGGAGGGAGGGAGGGAGGGAGGGAGGGAGAGAGAGAGAGAGAGAGAGAGAGAGAGAGAGAGAGAGAGAGAGAGAGAGAGAGAGAGAGAGAGAGAGAGACAAGTACCATAACATAAGAGCAGGTACTTTCTCTGTAGTGTTAACTGGTGTCTCTCTAGAACCTAGAATTTTACCAAATATATATTTTCAAGTAGAAACCAGCCGGGGAGTGGGGGAAGAAGAGAGAAAGAAAGATGAGAAAGGGGGTTGGGGAGAGAAAGAGAATGGCTGCTGGACTGGACTGCTCTGATGTCTGAGCTACACTAACCAATGTAGCTGCGCTGAGATGTTCATAGGTAAGCATGCTTTACCGTGGTGTGGTGATTTAGGTAGGGGCCAGTGTTAGGTGCCCAGTCCACCTGCTCAGGGACAGCAGGATCATGACTGGGTATTTACCTGCCACAGATACCCCTGATGCCTTCAATCCGCCACAATTTGCAGCCGACTGAAGACAGCATGCGTATTTTTAGAAACTCCTACAGTGACCCACCACTGTTCACCTAGGAGTCTCCTTCTTATGGTAAGCCACTTCCTGTCCCACAGCGCAGGCATGCAGGCACACAACAGTGAGGCCCCTTGGGGAAGGCTCTCATTAATGTGCAATAGCTTTAATAGGCCAATCTTTAAACAGACCGCTGACTAGGTAAGCTGATTAATAGAACCAAGTCTGGGAGTGAAGTTTCCTTTAACTCTCACTTTCCTTTTCCGGCAGAAGATAGATTTCTGGTGTGATTTTAACATGTATTTTTTTTTTCCTAACTTTAAATTTCTCCAGCAGAAAAAACGTTTTCAGGCAATATTTCCCTGCACCATCACCAATCCCCTGGCTTTGAGGATCTAATTCGGATCTAGCTGATGAGCTTCCTGCATTATTTATTCTCGAGTAAATTAGGAAAGCCATTACCAGCTTGCCTCACAATGCTTAGCAAGTCTAACCACTGAGCGCAAGGATGGCTGTGTAGTCAAATTATTTACACAGAATCGGCGTTTGTCTTCAACCTTCCCAGTTAAACGTGAAGAGCAGCTTCTCCTGCTTCACGTCCTAAATGTGGACCACGGTTAAATGCACCTGAGGCAGAAGGAAGGAAAGGCAGTGTGCCCGAACCCTGCCCTGCCTGGTTAAATACACCTGAGGCTGAAGGAATGAAAGGCAGTGTGCCCGAACCCTGCTCTGCCTGGTTAAATACACCTGAGGCAGAAGGAAGGAAAGGCAGTGTGCCCGAACCCTGCTCTGCCTGGTTAAATACACCTGAGGCAGAAGGAAGGAAAGGCAGTGTGCACGCACCCTGCTCTGCCTGGTTAAATACACCTGAGGCAGAAGGAAGGAAAGGCAGTGTGCACGCACCCTGCTCTGCCTGGCGGGCTGTACCTGTGCCTGTGCAAACCGGCAAGAGAAGAGCGGAGTCCTGTCTCTCAACACACTTTCCCCTCAGTGTGAGGCTCAGCTAGGCTCCCAGGAGAGAACCTGGCCTCCAAAAGAGAACTGCATTGAGGTAGACCACCCATCAGGGGTTTGCAATGTGTGTTTCAACTCACTATGTAGTCATGGATGACCTTGAACTTCTGACCCTCCTGTCTCTAACTCCTGAGTCAGAGTGTGGGGATTACAGGCATTGGACAACATGTTGATGTGGCACTGAAGATCAAACCCAGGGTTTCATACATGCTAGGCGAGCGCTCTAACAAATGAACTACATCACCAGCCCACTGAAGTGCTTATTATGCTCAAGGTACTATTAGAGGAGTCCTTTGTAAAGGTTGGTGAGACGGCTGGCCCTCGACAGGCAGAGGCCCTTGCTGCCGAAACCTGATGAGCCAAGTTCAGTTTCGGAATCCACACAGTGGAAGGAGAAATCCAACTCCCACAAGTTGTCTTCTGACCTCCACATGCACACCATGGTACAACACATACACAGAGAGACACATACAAACACACACAAATAAATAATACAATCCTTTAATAAACAAAACCAATAGGATGCATATACTTGTACTCGTATCTATAGAATGAGGTTTATAAGGAATTGGCTGGCAAATTTATGGAGACTGGTACACCCCAATTTCTCCAGGGTAAGTCAGCAAGCTTCAGAACCAACAGTTAATGGTTTTCTTCAAGTCACAGTCTACAAGCATGAAAAGTAGGAACACCAACAGTGTGGCTCCAGCTCAAAAGTCAGCACTGGAGACCTAGGGTGGACTCATTGCTCTAACCCAAGTGCTGGAAAAGGACTCAGGCTCCAGTCTGAAAGCTATAAGACAGGAAGAATTTTTTGCTCTGGGAGCAAACTTACTTTGTTTTTGTTTTTGTTTTGTTTTTGTTTTTATTTTTGAGGTTGTCAACTGATTGGATAAAGTCCACCACACTGGGGAGGGCCATCCGCTGAACTGAATCTGTGGATTAAAATGTTAATCTCATCCAAAGACATCCTCACCAACACCCACAATCATGTTTGAACAAGTGTTCAGGAATCTTATGGCCCAGCCAATGTAGGTCATAAAATTAACCCTCACAGCCATGTTCATGGAGACAGAAGGCAGGGAGAAGGGAGCCACATGCCACACTCAGGGTTATGCAGGGACACACAGCTCCTTTATTCCCTCACCATGCAGATTTTATTCTTTCAATTTACTCAGGCAGAAGTGGACTCAGAGGAATCATGTAACTGTCCCATGGACCCACAGTTAATTGTGGGTTCTGTCCTCACTGAGTCCATAGCCTTTCTTCCTACCCATCCCAACTGTGGCCTGGTCTACCACCCCCTATGTACAATGCCTTTATGCTTCTTCTCTTCACACACGTTCATGGCTTGTCTGCAGGTTATTTTTTCTTATTTTTCTTTTTAATATTGAAGGATTAAAGCTACTCTCATTGCAGAAAGCTTCCAAAAGGCTTGATATTTTACAATTCTGCAAAGTTCACCAGTCAGCTGGGCTGATGTGCGGGAAGAGGATGATTTTTCACTAAAGCTTTTAATGGAATCCACCCACCCAGTACAGCTTCTATACCAAATGTGAGGTAGGAATCTTCACACCAAGATCTGAAGATGATTCTTGTGGCACAGACTTTTAAGAAATAAAATGTTTATTTCTTCAGTAGAAGCTAGTCCTTAAAACTAGACACATACATTTGCAGCACCCTCATGAAAGGTTACAACTATCTGTAACTTCTGTAACTTCAGTTCTGGGGGCTCTGATACCCCATTCTGGCTCCCATGGAGAAAGCTATGTATGTGATGCACAGGCATACATGCATGCAAAACATCCATACATTATAGTAAGTTTTAAAAAAAAAAAACTAGGTGCATAAATGAATAAATAAACAAATTAATTTATGAATAAAAATCCTCAGAAAATAAAAGGGAGACCACAGGCACACACCCCCCATGTGTTCTTTCTTTGTTATCAGGGATCAACTGAACAATCCTGTGCTGTTTGAGCTCTTCTGGAAAAGAGGAACAAGCATATATTCACTCCTGACTGAGCACCAAAGGCAGACCAAAGGAATGACTCTACCCAAGCCTAGCTTGGAAGGCTAGTGAATTTAACTAGGTTCCTCACAGGAGCATGGGTGAAGGGTTGCTCACAGGAGCATGGCCTAGGGTTCTCACCGGAATATGAGTAAGAGTTTGCCTACAGGAATGTGGGTGAGGACATGGGGGAGGGGTTAGTTACAGGAGCAGGAAAGAAGGGTCATCTACAGGAGTCTAGACAAGCTACAGCCAACTACACCATTGAAGAACATGTTTCTCCCCTAGAAACTATTAACTAGTACATATTCTCAGGGAGGGGAGGGGCTTCATAAGTCACTGCTCTCTGCCTACATGTCCTTGCAGATGGGTGTGGCCTTAAGAGCCTTTCCATGATGGAACATTAATGGATCCAGTCTTGTGCAGGTCTCCTTCCTATAATCACACCTGCTGGGAGTTCAAGAAAGCAATGGCCATGCCAAGCCTGTAGCACAGCATTCCAAAGTGCCCCCATGTGCTTTGGGGAGTCCTTTACTCTCTACTCACTTGCCCCCAAGAACATTGGCATTTGTTGATTACACCCATTCCATCTTCAGAGTCCAAGGTAGATTACATTTGCCTTCCCCATTAGCCCTGCTGGGGTTATTGCTATACCTCCACGTATTTTCCACAGCCAGCTTTCTGAGCGGGAATAGATTCTAATCAATCTTCCTGGCCTCATTTCTCAGAATCTCACAGCCTCCTCAAGGAACATTTCAACCCTGATTTATCATCATTACCAGACCCTAAATATTCACCAGATTGTATA